>NC_139920.1:16741144-17341144 GCF_963514095.1 Eutrigla gurnardus
AAAAGAGCCTGCCTTTACCTAATGTTTGGTGACAGGAAGCTTCATTTCAGCTACGCCACCAAGAACAGGAAGTCTTCTCTCATCTCATCTTCACATGCTTCTGCTCAAGTGTGAAATCCCTCTGACTTGTGAGAAGAAGAAAAAAAGGAGTTTAGCTTCAGGGTGAAGCCTTTCTTTTACTCCAAGTATTGTTTTTCTGACATATCAGGCTTTAAGATACAACCATTTATACATGGTTGTTATCAAATTCACAGTTTAACTCCACATCCACAGACAGGGAAATGAAAGAAAACGTTTTTTTTTTTAACACACATGGAGGCTTCCAGGTTATATCTAGTCGGCTTCATTAGACTGTTCAAAACCAAACTCTGTGAGAACATTTTACATCCGAGACACGAGACGTGACCTGAAAGAAGCTCCTCGTCTTTGTCGCTGACTCCTCCCTGTTCTTTACATTACAGGCCAACGCTTGGTCATGCGATCAAAAATTCACGAGGAACTAGTACCACAATGTACAAGAAAGAAGAGGCCATTTTTTCCTTTCTCCAACTTTGCTCTGTGTGTTTCCCCCCCCCCTCGGTCTAAAGACAGAAAACATGTGGCCATTGGCTCCAGAAGTGAATTTCTTCATTTGCGCTGTTCCTTCTGTGTGAAATACATTTATAAGGGATGTTAGATCTCTTCAAAGTCATTGATCGTGCACGGTGTTTGATCATCATGCTCTGCCTCGGAGCCCAAAATGCTTTACTTCTGTTTACATACACAAGAAAATAGGGGATAAAAGAGGAAGGAGAGGAATAGAGAAACTCTCCGGGGAGCGAGGCTCACACACTCAATGGTGAGCTGATATGAATCTGGATGAAACACAGTCAGCTATTTCATGCAGTTATATGAGAATAATATGTGCAACTGAGCAGACCCAGTTTAGATGGTTAGATACTGAGGCTTTTTAGTGGAACCTGCCGCTTCACAGTGGATGAAGCTGTAGATCTATGTGTGTGTGTTGGGGGGGGGACACACACATAGATGACAAGAACATAGATCGTTGAATAATATTTGTGTTTCTTCTGAAGGTATCAATGTGTTTACAAAATGGTTGCTTTCTTTCTGAGTCATACTATATTACTATGGAAGTCTAAATGTGGATTTCCTCTTAGAGCAGCGAACCACATGGTTCTTGTAATCAAGAAGTGGCTCTTAAGCAAGCAGCACTGAGTTAATGCAATGCAAAGCACAGAGGCTGGATTCACCGCGGTGCCGGTTCCATGCACGTGAGCATTTAACATGCAGACTCGGAGCCACGTAACTGTCTTTTAATGCTGCCAGATCTGACATCACTGGAATAAGTAGCCCGGCGGTATTATGCCTTCATGCTGCAAAAAGTTAGGACTAATATCAACGTATGTGATCAGAAATGTCCGGGTCACACGGACATTTAACAGTGGAGCAGCAAGCACGAAACCACGGCGTGAGTTACTGTTCGTCTGTTGGGCAGTATATTTAGAAACGGAGGATAAATTGCAGCACGATTGCACCTTTTGGTTGCTGCCTCTGTTTGATTGCATGTGTTTCCGTGAGTACGAGCATGGAACTTAAATGCTTCATTGTGGTATGATGCAACCAAAACGTGTTTTGTTTTGACGGTCAGCTCAGTTTTAAATACCCATAAAGTTTCTTTTCGGTCACAATCCATTGTTTATTCTGATTTAAATGCATCAGTGAATACATTATGTGTCCCGATTACCCAGGTGAAATGAATTCCTGCTTGGTGCTATAAAAGACAAGACATTTGAAAATGATTTAGTACACATGTAAATAACTTCCTCAAGAACTATCAACAAGTACTAAGAAGTAGATGTAAAATATGTTATGTATCTAAATATGGCTTATTTATTTGATTGAAGTTTCTTGTATATATATATATATATATATATATATATATATATATATTTAAAATATAATATATATATATATTTAAAATACAAGTCACTAGAGACAAAATGACACTCATCTATGAGGCCCTTTAATGCTGCTTAAACTTGAGACTCAATAGGACAGCAGTATTTAATCAGATCAGGAACTCTTTAGTCTCTTTGCATCATGCTGGAGCCTTTTTATCAATGTCATCAAACTTGTTATCTAAACTAATGTTATCCTGCATTAGTGATACTGACATTCATTAACTGTGTTCGGTGCTGATGTCCACATAAGAGTGTGGAGTTTGATGTTTGTGCATGGCCGTCTAAGCGTTTGTTCAATGCTTTTGGCTTGGGTTACTTTCTGTCTTACACTATCAAATAATTTAAGGGAATAGATGAACATTTTGGGGAAAACACTTATTTGCTTCCTTGATAGTTAGACGAGAAGCTTAGCTTAGCATAAAAAGAAGAACACCCGGCTTTGACATCGTTGCCAAACTGTTCAATTTCAACTTCCGGGTCCGCCAGATGGTTTGTTCCACAGAACAAACCTAGAAGTCATTGGAAACTGTGAGGAAAGGGCAGGCGCTTCAACAGAATACGTGGCGGGGGATTCTTAGCTGATTAAGAAGATGCTACGGACCCATGCATGTGGAAGACCCACCTCATTTAACAAGGGACACAAAGCAACTTAATGGACGCTGTATCAGTCCTCTTTAACACAAGCACACTGAAGAAGGGGGCTAATTTGTACATCCATCATTATTTCTCCAACAGTCCTAAAAGTGTAACAGGCTACGATATATTTCGGGTTGATGGTGTGTGTTCGATGAAAACGTGAATGTTTTCAAATCACAGCATTAATGAAAGAAGCTTTTAAAGTAAAACTATGTTACATTGTGATTGTGTTCACAATATATGACCTTAATTAACGTGAGCTAGTCACAGACAAGCTCTTCTTTAGAAGTTCCCGGTTTCACATCCATCAGAGAGACTGCAGTGAGTTGAAAGGGAACTAAAAACATCTACCTTTGGTAAGGTTTTAGGGGGGGAATGTCAAAACAACCAAGTGCAGTTTTCATTCTACCATGTGATGAGAATTATCAGTTCACATCAGTCTCTATTTTAAACACTGGATGTTTATATAGGGGGTTGAGGAAGGGGGTGTGGCTTGGACGTCACAGCTTCCCCAATTTCTTTTCGCTCCCTTCAATTTCTACAATCTCGTTGCTCAAATAGTTGTATCTAGCTTCCTCCCCGTTTGATTCTCCTGCGTCCTCTCCTCTCCTGATCATCGTAAAAATGTCTAAAGCTCCTTTCAAACAGCGGTGAAGAAAGCAGAGGAGGGAGGTCCGGACTATCTATCGCAGATTGCTCTGTTAGTTCCTCAGTGCAGAGGGAGGTGTGATAAAAATGGATTGCAGGGTGATGCATGTGTGGGCCTCTGCACGCACATTTTCCCTCCAAGCTTTGCACGGTGCATCTACTCATGTATGTGGGTTACGGGTTTCACATACTGTCACTGCAATTCACCTTTTCCGGCATGTGCCTTCGCAACAGACATCTTAAAACACCTTAATTAACGTCATTAACTTGCCTTTATAAAGTGTATGCTACACGTTAATAATTTATTCATCGGCAATCTCAAGAAAAGATCAGAAAAAATCTACTAGTTTCGAAGAAATGATTAAAATGATAAATGTTGCATTTGACTATTTCAGCGTTTCCGTTACACATTTTAGCCACAGAAATGTAAAGAAAAAGAAATGTATTAATACATCTAGTTGGCGCTGAATGGCATCTTGTGTTTAAGGCTTCACTAGGTGGTTACTGCCCTGTTAGCACCGAACATCTGGCTCTCTGTGTAAAAAAAATACACAGCAATAAACACCATTGAAATTAGCAAGAGGTATACTGTCCCAGTGCAGTCGTATAAAAATAGTGCTCATGCTAAAATAAAATAGAAGTGTGGAAAATGATTTCTAACAACACATAATTATTGAAACCATCCATCGATATCGACATGCAAACCTTTCATCTCTGCTACGAGATTCTTGGTTCAATTAAACGGAGGCATATAACTCATGTATGCATCAGAAGGGCAGTGAAGAGTGTTAAGAGATCAGTCAGAACAACCTCTTTACACTTCCTCTTTTTCCTTCCTGTCTGCACTCTTCAATGCACAGCCTCATCACTGCACGCTGCACCGGCGCCGGGCTGGTTTGAGCATCCTCTCTGCCAGGGTAGACTTTACATAAAGTCAAATCCATCCGGTATGGGAACAGCAAAGTGTTTTTACACTTCTTATAATTCTCAAAATCATCACGGCGGACGACTTGGCTGTATGTCGTGTTACTTAAGCAACCAAAGTCGGCCTCCGCCTCATCAGTTACACCACGTCTGCGGCGGTGAAGCAACTGAAAACCACTTGAGGGCAGTATGGCTTCATGTTGCACCACAGCCGTTCCCCTTTTCACACACATCCCTCTCCTCGCTTGTTTTTTGGGTATAGCCAAGTGGCTGAATGCATTTTATACACACACAAACATGTGTACGCACACACACACACATACACACACACATACACACACACACACACACACACACACACACACACACACACACACACACACACACACACACACACACACACACACACACACACACACACACACACACACACACACACACACAATTTGGACTGCTTTTTGGTTCCTCTCTGCCGATGACTGACAGGTTCTTAACGAGAGCAGCCTAGAGCGTTTGCCCTCCAGGCCTGTACATCAACCATCAACATACAACGCACGCACACACTCATACGCATGCATGCCCATATTTATATACACACACACACACACACACACACACACACACACACACATCATCCACACACACTCTCTCTCTATATCTGCAGACTTTCTCTGTCCCATTTCCTGGGCTCAATCAGCTTGACCATTGCTCAGCGAGTGTTTGACAGTCACTGGGAGACGGTTTGAGTTTAGCAGTATTATTATGTTTCTAAGAGGCGGCCTTATCCAACACAGAAGGAATGCCAGCTGCACCATTGTTCAATAAGGCTCAATACAAACGGCGGCGTGACACGCCACCGAGGGGCTCGCCGGAATGCACATGCACAGATTGTGTGTTGGGTGTGTAGTCATTGTGAGGGAGATGGCAATGGTGAGACGGCATAGCTGGGGAGGTGAGGACGGAAACCCAGAGCAGCGTGCTTTCTCTCCCCCCCCCCCTCCCATCCCCTCCACCCCTTCATGATTCATTCTACCTCTGCTCTCCTTTTTTTTTTCCTGTGGAGGAGAGAAAACCCAATTAAAATACTATGTGGATGGATACGATGAAGAAAGACATACCTTCTCCATGACATTCTCTCTACCCCCCGTGTAGTGACAGATCTGGCGCATTGAAACCGAGGTGAAAAAATGTGGTGTATCCTGCCCACCTGCTGCCATTAAATGTTGAGGTATAACATCAAATATCTACATACATATATTTACATCAACCATTCCCTTCATCGCACAGCATTCTCTCCGATGGATGTGGAACTGGGAACTGCCGAAGAAGAGCTTGTCTAAGACTAGCCCGGGTTAATTAACCATATATATACAAATATATATATAGACACACACACACACACTGCATGACAATAAATGTAGGCATCAAAACCTACCGAGGATTCACCTTACACACCTAATCTGTATGTCTATATGTGGCTGTGGGAGAGAGATTCCCGTGCGCCAAAGAAATACCTGATGCAGCAGGAGGTGGAGGACGCATCCATTTTTTACATTTCACATAAACACACAGACAGATGCATGTCTTCCATGTATATCTCTCTCTGTCCAACACCTCTCCTCTTCCTCCGCTCTTGTTTTCCTCTCTTCCTGACCCAACATCCGGCCCTCCCAGGAGATCCTGCACACACACACACACACACACACACACACACACACACACACACACACACACACACTCTCTGCGGACACATGAACTGCCAGTCAAATCCAGCAGCAGCTCAGTACAGGCGTCATTGCCTCTCGGTTGGGGGGGTCAGGGTCTGGAGATAAGTGTGCTTGTGTGTGCGCACACAGAGGAAGACACCGGGTCAAGGGGCTGGAAGAGTGTGAGGACTCCTCTATTCAGGCCTACTAAATACTGTATGTCACCGATATTTACCCGCTTCAATATTACAACAAAGACCATCAGGAGCGTGCGGGTGTGTGTGTGTGTGTGTGTGTGTGTGTGTGTGTGTGTGTGTGTGTGTGTGGCCCCAGCAGAAGAGAAAAAAAATCCCCAGCTCAGCTCTACTCTTAGTCAGCAACAGCACAGGTACACTAGCATCCCTATTAAACATGTCAGCGAGGACACGCTGACGGGACGTGGTCAAAGACAGGGAGTCTTTAGTGAGAAAGTCCAGAAAGACAGCACTAACACCAGTGTCACTCTCACACACACACACACACACACACACGCACACACACACACACAGTTCTGGGGTTTGAGTGGCCATTTAGAAATCTGGACGGCAGTTCACTGACCCAGCACTAACGAGGCAGCTAGCCCGTCCTTTGAGGAGTGGTGCCTCTTATCTAGTGACCACACAGCGCCGGCTATCTCCTGACCGCGTTCGACCACTGGTTAAACTGATTAGTCAGTCGTCCAGTCAAGTTACAGTAAGCAGACATACACCGATGTGCATGCAACGCACTTCATCTTGGCCTCTGGATGGGATTCTTTGGACTAATTGCGGAATGTGAGGTATTTGTTTGTATACGCAGCCTGAAAGCGCATTCTAGCCAGTATGATGCGATAGCAGTGGAGACGTGCCACCCTCACAAACCTGAGAAGGCAAACAACAGCACAGTGGATCCACTTCTATCTGTCCGGTTGGATTGGACAAATGGTCAGCGGTGGAGAGGCGGCAGAGTGGACATGTGATGGCCAAAGTGTCAAGGGACTGAGGATTCACCCGTTTAATGAGAATCTATGGCCTGGACTGATAAAGGGTCTGACTGAGAGGCTGTGACAAGCCCTAATGCTCACATGTATAAATGATGTGGGTGGTTGAAGGGGGGGGGTGGTGTCCTGGAAGGATGTGTGGGTGCGTGGAATCAATCCTCAGAGAGCATGAGGGGTTTTAGAATAGGCCAGAGACTAAAAACTGGACTCTGAGAAAAGTGAGTGGAGCAAGAAAGGAACAAAGAATGGAAGCCCTGAAAAAGTCATATCTATGTACAGTAAAATTATTCAAATATCAAAGGAGAAACAAATAAGACACACATCTGATGCCTGGTTGGAAGAGCCCGGCTTGAAACATTACACAGCAATGAAAATCCTCAAAAAAAGATTTGCGAGATCAGAGAATCAAGACCACCATCATGTTAAGTATAAGGCTTCATCTGGTTAGCCTAGCTTAGCACAAAGAGTTGGGACGACCAGCCTGGGTCTCAGCAGGAAATATATCCACCTACCAGCAACTCTAACGCTCAGTAATTAACATGCTGTATCCTGTTTCTTTAAGCTGCACAAAAACCACAGAGCTGTGCTGGACTTGTTCTTGGTCAGGACCAGTTGCCAGGCAGCAAGAAGAAACACCAGACGGACCCAGGATGGTTCTTTCCTCCGTTTAGTCCCTGTGCTAAACTAAGCTAACGTGGCTGTAGCCGTATATATTTAACGGAAAGCTATGAGAGTCGCATCAATCTTCTCATTTGCCAGGGAATAAGCATATTTCCAAACTAGTTGAACTGTTCCTTTAAGGACCGAGTGGATTTCAAGGCGCAAAAATGAAGATTGGGTTTTTATTTTGATTTACGTTGACGGAAGTGGCACATTTGTACTCCCCTCTGTGGCTGCTATTCAAAGGACTACACATCTGAAAAAGCAATCCCAAAAAGTACACACATGGCAGGCAGAATACACACACACACACACACACACACACACACACACACACACACACACAAACACAGCCTTTGTTATGTTGAGAGCGTTTGTCTCTGTGCGGCTCCAGCAGAGAGGGGTTAAAATCCGATTGAGTCGATATCACTGGAGAATAACACATTCAACACTCGGTGTGTGCGTGGATGTGCGCTGGTGTATGCGAGTGTCTGTTTGTGTGCGAGCAACATTGGGCCTATGGGGACTTCCTCCCTCTCCGTCTGCAGCCCTCAGTTGAAATAGAATTGAATAGTCTGAATCCTCAATGGTAAATGTTCACAAAGTCAATACCAACTGTTAAGGCTTCCCTGCATTGGGGTTAAGGGCATTACCATTTCTGAGACTTGAGGAAAATACACACACACATATACACACACAGACGGGGAAGGCATACTCACCAGATGCCCCATGAGATGATAAAATATTTTAGAGTCTTTTGCAAAATGCTTACAATACAATCTGTTTAACAATTCCATTTTTCTGTAACGTATTCATTGAAGGCTCTTTTTTTTTTCTTCCATTTTTGTTCACTAATCTCTGAACAATGATGCTGGTGGGCGTGTGGTATTTTGAAGTGACATCAGTGCCTAAGGGACAGTGGTTTCACTGATCTGACTAAGCATCACATTCAGATCAATTCAAGAATGTTTAAGCGTACAAAAGGCAAAGGGGGATTGTATCAATATTAACTGCATAATATTAGGTTTAATACAGAATGCTTGATGCAGTGTTTCACTTCCCAAAGAATAAGATAATACATTTTGTACAATTGAGAGGTTGTGTTGATGATGTAGTTTAGGGATAGGTTGGGGACCAACGGACCAACATGTTAAAAGCCTGTGATATTCCATATTTGTCTTATTGCCAATAAATCCATCAATCAGTACTTTGTTGGGGACTATTTTCAGCAGTAGATAAATCTCCTAACTCATCGCATGCCTCCGCTTGCTCAGCGCGTTTAACGTGTCAATATATACCTTTCAAAATAAAAGTCTGCAAAGATGGGTTAAGGGAAAGAGTGCGGTTGGTGTTAACTTGAGTAACTAGTGACTCACTTCGCTACAAAGTGACCAACGAATCACGCAAACATGAACACCAGTCTCCTGGACAAAAGTTGTGTTTGTCTTTATATCAGGCTTTGGCTGCACAATCATCAATTCATCAGAAGACAATGCACCAGACTAACTCTTAGATGTAACAGTGTGTAGTTCCGTTGAGTCATGTACAGTATTCTAAAAATAATAATACATTCAAACACATTAAATAGCCTGTATGGTCCCATGCAGCCTCTAATACATCTTGCTGGTCATTAACAGCAGGCCCGTGTGGACCTTTCACCACCACCACTGTGTCTCATTTGAACGGCGAGCCATGAAACCCGAGGCTCTGCCACTCAGTGTCATTTAAACCGGGACTGATTGGAACTATCTCTGGCCTTTGCTTTCCCACCTTCCTCCCCGCTCGCGTTCTTTCCCGGTCGGCTTCATGAATAATGAATGACGATACATATGCAAGTCGTAGCGCGGATATTAATGGAGCTGAAAAAGCATTCTTTGTGCTGCGAGCCATTGCTTCCCTACTCTGCCCGAGCTGCCCCCTGCCCAGTCATGTTTTTGTTCACCTTCCCTCTTCCTCCCGTCCTTCCTCCTGCTGCCCGTGGGCCCAGATGAGCCGGTGCTCCGTCTCTCTTGCCTGGAGGTATTCGCTTCTCTCCTGGCTGTCACAGCGGGGGCAAAGGGTGGACAGTGACTTTGAAATGAGAGGGGCTGACTTTCAAATTATATTAAAAAAAAAGGGGAAAAAAAGGCAGACAAAACTGGGGGAGATAAATGAAAAGTTGGCTTGGCTTGGATATGCAAGGTGCTTATTGTCTGTCTGTTAGAGCAGCTCTCTGTCATTCAAGGGCATGGCAGTGAGCTTCCTCCTTTGTTTGCCCCTTGTCCTGTCTTTCTTCCAGCCCCTTCCATGATCTGTCGACGCTGGCCAGAGAAGCCCCCGGCCAAACTGTGGCAGTCAAGGGCGAGAGGTACGACAGGGTGCAGGGCAGCTGACCGGCTCCAGCAAACCATTGTGCTCACTGTATTTAATACTTTTTTATTTTAAGTATTAAATTGACTGATGATTTAATTTACATTTTTGCACTCTATCACACAGCTTTTATCAAGACCAACCAACAAAGGCCCGCCGACACTGCTCATGTGGCACGAGGGGGGCTGGCAGTCAGCGAAGTGTGGCCCCGGGCTGGCAGAGTCACTGCCCATCCTTGGATGACTCGCCCAACTAGGCCAGAGGGCACGGATAATGGGCAGAGTCTTCTAACCCTTCATTTGTGCCAGAGCGTCTCCACATTCAACGACGTTACATCCACACCTTATGTGGTCAAACACGGACAGAGAATCCCTCTTCTGCAGTGCAGAGAACTGTGAATTGGCTACCGATGGAGAGGTGTGAGGCGGGCGAGGCCCGGGCTGCCCTCGACCTCTGACCCAGAGCGTTATCGTCTTCTCTGCCTCCGTGGACCGACTCTCATCCCTCTCTCAGACCTAACGACCCTTTCATCCAAGCATATTTAATTATAAGCTGGCTCATTTTATTGTTCGGCTGCTGGAAGCAATTAAGTAATATATGCAATTTTCTTTCGAGAGAATTGTTTTGCAAACCTAACTAAGCAAAAACATGCCTTTATGTGGCCGAAAGTCTTCACAATTACAGCACATTTGAACATTTTGTTGGAGCTTCTCTGTCAAATGAGCTTCTATAGCAGAAGCTACATAACGGACAGCCAGTTAAGAAACAACGGTCAGCATATTCACCTACTCTGTCTGTCACCCTGCTACCATTTCATCAATACATTTATGTGTTCTCAGTCGTCACGCACACACTTTTTTGCACAATTTTTAAGTTTGCACAACTTGCTAATGGGGCTTGCAAGTTGGCAGCGCTGTTTTGCCGTCCATGTACTCCAAAGACTCAAATAAAATATATTTCCACCATGAAGCGAGGGTTTTGATCTTGGAAGTGAAGCAGAGTGTCAGTGAAAATACCGTTAAAAAGGAGCATAGTTCAAAAAGTTTAAAATTTAACTTTTGTGCTCGCTTGGGTGAGTGTTTCAGCTAATTACGCACAAATCCCACACGCTCACAGCTCCGATCCAGCAGCACCGCTGTCTCGGCAGAGGACAAAGAAAACAAAGGAGACTGACAAACAAACAGTGAGCGGGGGGAAAAAAAATATAAAAGGGAGGAAGCTTTCTTTCCATATAGCAGCTGAGCTGAGGCGACAGTGGCGTTTAATCAGTTGGTTTTTCCGGCGCCGTCAGCGTGAGCAGCCTCGGCGGTGCAGCCCTCTGATCAGCGCTGGGAGAGGAGCTCCCCGCCGAGCTGCTGCCGCCCCTGAACCACAGGTCAGTCCTTGGTGAGTAGGTTTCATTCTGCTGTCGCCTGCATAGTACCATCTCCTTCTCTCATTAAGATATAGTGTGTGTGTGTGTGTGTGTGTGTGTGTGTGTGTGTGTGTGTGTGTGTGTGTGTGTGTGTGTGTGTGTGTGTGTGTGTGTGTGTGTGTTTGTGTAACATGTATTTATGGGCTTGTGTGTGTGTGTGTTTGCGTGGAGTAAATGCACCCCAGGACTAGCCTAAAGGGGATGTGGATTCCCAGCCTCTGCTGGGATCCGGCAGCACAACTAGGATTTCTACCAGTGGGGGGGGGGGCGGGGGTTGTGTGGGTGTGTGAATGTTTGTTAGAGAAGGATGCAAGATGCATCAAGTGACTCGGTGCCTCGGGGTCAGACACACACACACGCAGAGAAGGTGCCGGTGCTGCGGCGGGGTAAACAAGAGCAAGACTGTTAGATCTCATCAGCCTCATCACACGCTTTATTATGCTGATTCGGGAGTATGGTGTAAGCTAATCAGGGTTCCAGGAGTCACAGGGGGCGCACTCGGCTTAAAGGTTAGGCGTATAGAGAGAGGAAAACTTGCTCTGCCTCAGAGTTCTTAACTTTTTCTTATTTCCCTTCTTCTTCTTTTTTTTTTCTTTGCCCACCAACCCCAACGCCACTCTGCTACCACAGCACAGGAGGAGCTACCGGCTGAAAGGTCACGACCTTTCACCCGGGTGGCAGAGGTTCACTTCATGATGTCTGCCTCCGTTCAGATTCAGAGGTGTGGGGGTGATTGACTGGCACTAGAGCACCCAGCGCCGACCGGGGTTTTTAAATGGGAGTCAGGACTCAGGGCTGCCTGTCGCTATATGCTAATATTGGCCTTTAAACAAAACACACTTTCAGCCTCGTGTTTGTTCACTTGCATAAATGCATACGATTCTCATTCGGCGCCCAGTATCTACTCTGACTTACACAGCAACGCGACAGAGCAATGTTATAAGGTTCAAAATGTCTATTAATTTGGAGGCATCTGAATTACATGGCAGTGTTTATTAGACCTGGCGGCCATGCTTCATAAATAATGAATGAAAACGGTCCCCTCTCGCTTTGTGGACGCGCCTTTCTAAACAATTCTGTTTGTGACTTTCTTTGATAAGACGTCGGACGAGTCCACCTTTTTCTACACCAGGTTGGGAGCGAAAAAACGTACGCAGTTTTAATTTGGCTTCCCTGTCCATTTGCGTTCTCGACTCCTCGGTGACGGCACATATTTAACAAGCATACGGACAAACACACACACACACACACACGCAGGTTCCCACAAACAGGTGAGCAAGTTGGAGAACAAGTGGCAAACAAGCTGGCGGACCCGTAGAGAGGAGGCTGACGAAGTTACCTTTTCTGGTCTCGGTGACGGAGTGGAGACACGGGTGTTAATTAGGAGGTTCAGTTAAACGCATTTCATGTGGTTTTGCCGTGCAGCAGCAACAGAAACAGAAAGAGCCGTGGTGGAGAGTGACTAAGTACATTTACTCAAGTTCTGTACTTATGTGCAATTTTGAGGTACTTGGACTTTACTTTCAATATTATGCTTTTATTCCAGTACATTTCACACTTTTATTAACAGTTTTAATGATACCTTACGGTGTTTTTCGGGTGTTCTCCGACGTGTGTTGTCCAGCAAGAGGAGCGATCAGCGCGCCTGTGGAACCCCTGGCAGTGAAGAACCTATTCAGGCAACAAAACTACGTGTTTGAGTTAAAATGAGTACGGTTTGTTAAGTGACTTACACACCTGACGCCATTTAAATATGTAACAAAAGAAAGTTAAAATGAGTCAACATTGTTTTTTTGGTGTTGGTCTTCTGGAATGAGAAGCGTCTGGCGCTCCTAACCTTCTCCTGCACCTCTGAATACAGTCAGATTGGGAGAGGGGGGGGGGGGGGGTGAACTGGTGCACCTTGATATAATAAGCTCATCTGCAGCTTGCTCATGCTGGCTGTCATCACACGATTGTGTTTGTGTTCAACTCAAGCAGATCCTCCCCTCCTCTGACACAGGAGACACCAACGGAGCTGTCTGTCATTTCGCTGAAGGGTCCTGCTGCTTTTGTACATAACACAGTGGAGATGAGGACAAGACGGGGAGGAAAAATGGAAGAGAAGGAGACAAATCAGAAGAGAGAGAGCAAAACAGATGGGGGGAATTACAAGGACAAGGAGATGAAGAAACAGGGGAAAAAAGAATAAAAGACAAGGATAACGAACAGGAGAGGAGAGGACACAAGGACAGGCAACACATTGGAAGTGGACAGTGTAGAGAAAAGAAACAGTAAAGCCTTAGAGGACATACGAGAACAAACAGAAAAGGACACGACAAAAGCAGTGAGACTGTTGTTTAATTTGAAGATTGTTTTTCTCAATTAATCTAAAAATAATAAAAAAATGTCCTGAGTGACAGAGCCATGGAGGAGGAGACCGACCGGACAGACTAGGGAGGAGGAGGACAGAAGGACATGAGAGAATCGGACAGAATACAACAACATGAAGAGGAGGAGAAAAGAACAAGGAGAAAAAAAGAGAGTAGAGCAAAAAAGACAACAAGTTCAAAAGAATAAAAGAACAAAAGACAAAAATCGAGAGTGGACAGAGGAGAATGAAAGAAGACAATCAAAAAAGAAAAGGACAAAAGCAAACAGCGGTGGACTAAACAGGATAAATCAGGCTTGATTGAAGAGAACAAAACTCCTGTTGACATGACAGGACAGAGGAAGACAAATCAATAGGTGACGGGACAAAAGAAGTCGAAACAAAGGAGTGTGACATGAACGTGGTGACAAAAAGACAGGAGAGAAGAAGTCAGGTGTGGACGTAACATGACGAGACAAACCAAAAGACAAATTTGAAGTGAACACGACAGAAGGTACGAAAAAAGAAATTAAATAAATCCAACTAAAACCAAAGAGACATGAACAGAAGACAAATCAGAGGACGACAGGATAAGAAGGAAGACAAACAGTAGAAGAGGATAAATATATATATATATATTTATTTTTTTTCAATATATAAATAAGACAGAAAGCCTAATCAGAGGGGGACAGGACAAAAGAAGACAGAAGATAAACATTTAAGACGGAAAATAAAAAATCTGGATAAAAATATATCTAGAAAAAAAGAAATTTGGACAAGAACAAAACTCTTACTATGAACGTACACTGTTCATAACTATATCTTAAAACAAATGTATACAATGTATGTCATATGTATACAACAAAATCAATTTGTATTTAATGCATATAATCATGAACAAGGAAGTAAAGAACAACACTGCATTGGGACTACTTACGTTTTTTTTTTTTCATTTTTTTTTTTTTTTATTGGTGTTTACACAAGAATAGCAAAGGCATTTACATACAGGGACTACTTACTTTTAACTCATTTATTTGTATGTAATTCCACCAGGAAGAAGACACATCGACACAGTGTAACACACAATAACACAGTGTAACACACAGTGTAACACACAATGTAACACACAGTGTAACAGACAATGTAACACACAGTGTAACACACAGTGTAACAGACAATGTAACACACAGTGTAACACACAATAACACAGTGAGGGTGTCCAGCAACTTATGTGATGACCTGCCAGCTGACAGCACAACCTCATAGTTTCCCCGTCTTTGATTCCTATAAAAAGAAAACATGTTGGATAGCACACACACACACACACACACACACACGTAGAGAGAGAGAGAGAGAGAGAGAGAGAGAGAGAGAGAGAGAGAGAGAGAGAGAGAGAGAGAGAGAGAGAGCGCTCACCTGGAGGTGGTGGGTGGGAGTGGGAGGATGGGGTCTGTGTTTAGCTGTGGGCCCTGCAGACAGGGCGATCAAAGGCTCCTCAGTCTTTGTCTGCTAACGTTGAATAGACAATAGTAAAGAGGGCCCGCTTTGATTTCAGCTCACTTTTATTGATCACAGAGGAGCAGGGATTGAAATATGAGAGACAACCCTGAACTGGATTCTTCTTCAGCTATTGATTATATCCAGAACAGACGGCATTTCACTATGATCCAAGTTTTTATTTTATACCCTTTTTTTGTGCATTTTATTTGAACCAAGAAAAAGTGTGTCTGGCTCCTTGCCTGCCTTTTAGGTGCTGCTAGTAATACACCAACTGCTGTTATTTTACCAGACGACGTCTCGTCTTAAGTCTCATTTTGGAGCTTCTTCGTAAAGTTGACATCCAAAACTTGTCGGGGATACGCTGACAGCAGCCCCCGTTCCCCTGCGTGCTCTTTCATCCGCCCTCTCCTCCCTCGTCAGCAACCTTTAAGCCTTAGTTTTAGGAAGACATTTTTGTTTTTCCATCGTTTCGTCAGTGTGCTGGGTGGGTGGGGGGCGTGGGAACAAAGCAACACGGCGTGGCCAGGTACGGGGTCCCAGCTCATCTCACGCCAGCTGGGTTTAAATCACTCCGGAGACGCAAACTGCCCGGGCTAAATTCAAGACCGGCAATCGGTTTATTGTCCCGGGCTTTACTGTTATGAGGTGAGATGCAGAACTGCCTATGAGCTCAAGTTGTGTGCGATGGTTTAAATTTAACTTGGCTGGTAATAAAAAAAAAAGGAGTCGGTTCTAATACCACGGTAATTAGAGAGAAAGTACAGGATTACATAAAGTTGCACGAGTGTGTGACGGATCAATTTAGAAAGCACTTTAAATCACAATGTCTTTTTTTTTTAAGTTCGAGAACTAAGAAACTTGCTTTATTTTGAAAACAACAATCTTTTAGTTACAGAAGAATCCCAGTGGATTCCAGCACAAGAATGTTTCCAACAATATCTATTTTTCTTAATTTCATGGTAGAGATAAGAGTCGCTGTGCAGCCGGCGTGGCCCCTTCATCTTTAAAAGTGGCTCTTTAGGGCCTGTTTAAGTTGGCCTGACAGATGTGGTTATTTGGGGACAGCTCATTGGCAAGTTTATGGCCAGAGTGCTTATTTTACTAGAGCCCAGCACATGTGCTTGCGACAGTGAGGGAAATCCTTTCGGAAGTCTGGCATACGGTTGGAATATAGGAGACTTAAGAGGACATAAAACCCGCCTGATGTTTATCGACCAAAAAAAAAAATCTCAGGGAGGTTTAGTCCGAGAACACAAGATGATAACGTTTGACGGAAACGGCATAAAACCCGACTGTAATTCATCAGGATCTAAATATTTGATTGAATGTTCCGACATGTGCATTCTTCAAATGAACTCGGTGTAAACACATTCATTAATTTCGAATGGCTTTTATTGGATAAAGTGGATGTTTACTGGAAGCAGCGTTGTTATAAACGCAGTGATGGGTTTTTAGAGGAACAAATGTCATTTAGTGATACTAAGCCACATCAAACTTGTATTATATTCGCAATATGTTTACATATTATCATACTTGTACATTAAAACACCAGGCCTTACTTCTCTCCTTATTTACAGGCTGGTCAACGCAGAGGGGAGGAGGCCAAACCACAGCAGTGTGTGTGTGTGTGTGTGTGTGTGTGTGTGTGTGTGTGTCCCAGCCACCTGTAAAGTGTCTCTGAGGATCAGGTTTCTTTTGAACACATTTAAGACGGCATTTGTTTCCAATAGTTTACAGTTTGTGAACACGCCTGTTCCGGAAGGCCGGGCCGACGCATCCGAGGTTGGTTTTGCAGGACGGGCGTCTTATAAACCTCCCGTAGGGCTGCTGGGCCGGCGAGGGAGAAGCAGTGCGTGCCTTTTAAAGAGCCTCCTGACGGCTTTAGTGAGCCACTTGGCTTTTTATTTTGGCTCAGCTCACTGCGGGCTGCTTGTACTTTACTGCGCCCCCTCTGTGCCGGCCTGGTGGTTGCAGATTTAGGACACGCAGAGCAAGAGTCACTCATTACACCAGCGTGCACATGCTTATTACGTGTGGTGTTTACTGTGTGTGAGTTGCCTGCTTGCACATATGCTAGCGTGTCAGGAACCGCGTTGATGAGCGACGCCAGTCGCGGCCTGCTGGGTGCAGTTTCCAGCTGATAAGCGCCTGCAGGGAGCGTCTCTTTCTTTACCTGGAGCTCCCGACATTGTTCCCCGGAGAGCAGCCGCTGACAAATATCCCTCACCCGAGAACCGCGCGAGGCCTACAAGACAACCGTTTCATTCTAAATATGAGTTTAACCTGTTTAAAGTTACTCAAGTTCAAACAATAGCAGCTTTTCAAATGATGAACAGGACTGCGCTGCTGTTCCCGCTTGTGTTTGGAGACTGTCCCTGGTGATTCTCCTCTCCCAGCAAACTAATATGTTTGAAGCTCAGGCTGCCATTGCCAAGCCTGCGCCACAAGCTATTTCAAATGTGCAAAAAAAAAAAATATATTGATATTCCAGGCTTCTAAAAACAAAACAAACAAACGAAAAGAAAGAGAGGAAAAAAAACAACAAAAAAAACAAGTCAATGTCCTCTGGAACGGCCCCATTTTTCTGCCTCAGAACACTCTGAGATCACCTGGGACAAGTGATGAGCTGAGAGATAATTCTGCTATTTCTTCCTTTCTTTAATATACTCATAAACACACACACACACACACACACACGCACACGGCATGCATAAGTACCTTAAATCATGATTCTATTTAAAGAATGAGCCTTCCTCATATACTCTTCTTCTCAAGACGGAGCTGAGAGACTTTCTGCAGCAGAATTTGATTTTGCTTCGGCACTTAGCAAGAATATTAGTTGGTTAACTGGTTCTGTACACAATGCTTTAACCCCATGATCTTATCCCATGTGTTTTTTAGTTTTTTTTAGTTTTTCTGCATTGACATAATGATATAAACAAAAGGTTGGGACTCATGAATTTCTATCTTTGAAAATAATAGCATATAAAAGAATCTCTAGAAGCTACATTCAGATATTTGGCGACTATTAAATACCTTCAAGCTTGAGCACAACTGACCAACTGATTTGAGTATTCATATACAAAAATGTCATCTGCTACAGAGAAAATTTACACATTTTATATATATATATATATATATATATATATATATACACTTTATATTAAAAGGACTCACCAGTAAAAGCCACCTGCAGTGAAGTTGTTTCACCACAAGATGGACTTAGGGATGCATGGATTTGGGATGTATGGCAAACAGCATGAACACACTGCATGCTCTCTAACTTTTTCCATAACATATTTTAATTACACCCACAATGCAAAGCCCGTTTCTAGCATCATCTAAATATCTCTCCATGCTCTGAAGCAGAGGCGTCCGTGAGGGCGGGGCTATGGATGCTGGGAAGCGCCAAACAACTTGTGTATTAATTCCAGCTATTTACTTTTGTTTGTTTTGATTGTGTTCGGGGCTCCATGGGAGCAATTTTTTGCCGTGATGAAACTGAACAGCATTCCCTGTGGAGTTCATTACAGGCAAAGAGCTCGTGCCCAACCCCACTGCTCCCTGACCAAGAGGGATTTGGAGGACCCAGAGGGATGGGTTAGTTCGGGTGGGTGGAGGGGAGGGAACCTACAGCACGGGGTAAGTGTGTGGAAGGACGAGGGGGAGGGGGGGGGGGGGGGACTCAGGGGAGGCAAGAAGGAAGGAGACCATAAACACTCAGCTAATGACCTCAAACATACTAACAACACAGCAGAAATTAATGAAACTGTACCAATGAACACTCCTGGAGCCGATGGCAGAGTGTTTTCTTTCCTTGGTATGGGAGGGGAAAAAAGGAGAAAGAAGTTGGGGAGAGAAGAGACCACATCTGGCCTGGCTATAATTTTGGTGGCCTGTAAACCCAAACCAGCCTCACAGCAGGTAGTGGAATAGTCTCAAAATGTAATTATTGATTCGTGATAGACACCCATTTGACATTTTTTCCATGTCGCTCAGCACAACACCACCACTTAAGAGAGGTTTAGGAAAAGACATCATGGTTAGGGTTAGAATAAGTTGTAAAAATAAGAACATGAATTTAAGTTTAAGTAACAAAATGAGCATTAGGTTTCGGAAAAACGTCACAAACGGGTCACTTCACATCGCTTTAAACATCGGCCTCAGTGGCGTCCACCGAAAAGAAAAAAAGGATCCTAATCGACTTTCCATTGGCATCGTTTCCGTGCTGCCGACACGTCATTTGAACACATTTCACACCCACCAACACGTAATATGTTGTTAACAGGTCGTAACCATTTCACATAGTTCTGTGAGAACGGGCAGGTAAGTCTAATGAGTCAGAGGGGGGGGGGGGGCAGAGATGAGAGCAGAACATTAACTCGTGTTGCTTGTTCTGTATTTCATGCCTGAAATTTGAAGTGAATTTGAGCTGATTTTCAATCCCTGTGCAAAGCGTGTCTTTACATACCAGGGTAGGACTGAAAACACCTACTTAACATTAGATGTTCAGTGTAGAGCTCCCCGAGCCCCGAACCTCTCCCCCAGGAGAAATAACTTAACAGCTAAACCGACTAGTTTAAAGCAATAAAATAAAAACCCTAGCTGATTTAAATAATGTTCCATGAAAGGTTAAACTGTTATGATCGCAGACTTGAAATGATAAATGTGTATTCCATCATTTTGTTTCCAGAAGGAACCTATTCTGACTCCTACCAATGTGTGTATTATCTGTAATTATAAGGTGAAGATGACTGACGTGGTTTTTGTTTTTTCTTTCCTCAAAAAATGCAAATCGCATTTTCTGGCCAATTTTGAATTTAGACTCAACATCACAAGCTCTATCACTGGTCAATACATATAAATGTGTTCTTCTCAAACTACTCTGATGACTCACAGGTCGGCTCTGTTGCTTGAAGCTCACGTGTTGTGCAGCTCGTCCCTCCAGTAGCAGAGATGGGTTTCACCACCGACCACAGTCCATATTTCCTGTAGATAAAGTTAACCAAATGATGGCCGATGATTGCACGTTTCCAGTTGATGACTGAACCCAAAAGCATTCATTAACAGAGAGGACATCTTTATCTGAATGTTATTCGTACTAAGAGATTATTGTGTGAAATGAGTAAGACGGAAGGATGTATTCAGATTGAAACATATTAAACTGATATGCTGGTCGTTTGTTTCAACTCGTGATCATGAATTATGTTCATGTTATTGTGCACCTTCAAAGCTTTATAATAGCCCAATAAATAACACGTTGTTATATTCTATATAGAATAGACTATAAAGTCAGTGAAATTGACTTATTTTACTATAATACTTTTTAAATAAGTTATCAAAATCAGTAGATACAGCTGCTGATTTTATTTATTTCTTTTTTTTTAAGTTTTATTGAGGTATTACCTTTCATATCTGTGTGAACTATTATTACTTTTCATAATAAAACCAGACCTGCTTGGTACTAAATACTCAACAATAAGATACTACTGACCACACTGTAAAACATTCAATATTTTCCTTTTTCCACCAATCAAATAGATTGTCAACCAAGTTTATAGTGAAAATAATACAAGATCATTTGAGTATTTCTCCACATGCACATGAGAAATGCTGACTCCTTTAGTCCAGATCTGGAGTTTACTGCATGTAGTCACTAGTATCCCATAATGCATTGTGCCGTGAGTTAAAAAGTGCATCCATCCCGGCCATAATCATTTTCACATGACATCATATCTAATGTTCAGATGGCTTGGAAAGGTCCTCTGGAGCGAATCTTAAATTGTTCTAGCATGAGTCTGGTTTATGTTGTGTATCAGTTTGTTCCAGAGACACATATACCTTATATGAATATACTTACCATTGAGCTGCTGTCGTCCAGAACTGCAGCCACGGCTGTGAAACTGAGTCATACTGGCCGGCCTTCTTTTTATTACTGCATTTCTTGGCAATCAAGTGATGAGATGTGAAACTAATTGAAAATTGATACCTGGTAAGAGTTGCAAACACTCACTCTAATGTCCAAACAAAATTTGAAAGCTTTATTATATTTAGTCAGCATACAAGGTGTTTGTGACGTGGGTCTTTAATTCGATATGAAATGTTCAGAAAACAACCAAACTACCAAAACAATAAATATTATTTGCAATATTTGACTTTCTGGAAAAACCCAGAGGGCCTGTGGAAACATAAACTGAGTCGAGGTGAAAGGCTGAGACACAGGAGAGCACGGTCACATGTTGCATAAAGGCCGAAACGCTCCCTACCGAGAAAAGCTCATAATCCTTAAAGTGACTTAGCACTGTATGTTATAAACCTCCGGGTGAGGATTTAAAAAAGGAGAACTAAAAACATGTTCTTCACTAACAATGCGACAGACAACAGCAAAATATATGCATTCAAACAGCAGCTGATGAAGGGCATCAATGTCAATGTTGAGCTAATACGGAAGCATTAGCATTTTTGGTATTTTGCTGTTAAATACTACCAATTTATTTAAGTTGTTCTGTATAACATCATACTGTAAGTCAATGTGTAAAATGATTTAAATTCTAAAATGCTTTGGTTCTTTATACTCTTGTTTAGAGAACGTAGAGATCCAAGATAAACAGCACTGTGGGTAAAGAACACGACAAATAAAGAAACTAACTGAAATAGGGGGAAACAAGGCATACAAACATACATTTTAAACACTGTATTTGCAAATCTCAGACAAATAACTATCAACACACAAAATATTCTGTTGCCCAAAACAAAATAACTTACATTTTCTTGTACCTATAACCAATACCTATATGAAAGTTAATTAAAAAAAACAGGAGAAACATGGGCACATGTACAATATTTCCTATGAGCGGTCAACAGGCTATTTGATAATGTTAAAAGATTATTCATAAGACACTGAAATAGTGTTCTGGATGATTTATTACTTACTATACCTTTCATGCGGTATCATTGTCATTATGTAAACCAGTGGTAGTCAGTGCTGGTCATTTGTGACCCACTGGTGTAAACCATTAACTGTAAAAAAAGAAAAGAAATACATATACACATCTGTTTCCTTCCTCAAAATGAATAACGGATTACTAAAACCTTACAGTATCAAATCTATAGGAACTTCTTCGTTACAGTATGTACAGTAAAACTAAATGAGTCCCATTGGTGCTCCTTTGTTTGTTTTTTTTCAGTACAACTCTTTACGTTCAATACACTTTTCATAAAAGATATCTCAACATATATTTAAACTGCTCTCTGTGTGTGTGTGCCTTTTCGTTTTGGGTTTTCAGCTGAGGATAAGTTAGGTAGGCACGTTGTGGTTTCCTCGTGACATGGACGGCTAAACAAAGGCAAGGATCTGCCATCTCTTCTGACATATTTGTTACTCAACAAGACAACTACACTGCAAACTTACACAGCAACATCACAAAGTAGATTCACTTCCTTAAAGGGTCAAATGCAGCCACTGGACCATGATGGAGAACTATGCGTTTAGACTTTTTTTTCCCCATGTCTTCACTTGGTTTAGTTGAACCAAAGAGGAAATCTTTTAGTCTCAGTGACTTAGGTAAACAGCAGGCGTACATCTGCTTTTCTTAAGGCTTCTAGGTTCTCCTTCCCGGCTGTCAAGACAGGAGACATTCGGCATTTTTCAAAGACAATACATAGGTGTCAAAATGACTAACATTCAAAGTGTTGTGGGAGACATTTGCCCATGTTCTCCCCCCGGCACGTCTCTACTCTACCCTCTAAATGATCCTTCCTTTCCTAATACATTCATTAGACATGATCGCCCCGCCAGCCTTCCAGTACCAGGGTAAAAAGTGCAACACAACAACGCCTCAACCATCAATAACACTTTATCGTCTCTCTGTTTTGCCAACATTGAGTGGAAATCTCTCCACTCCAACTTTACGATTGTTCTCAGTTTTTAATCTTATTTTTTTTAGTGCCATTTGCTGCTGACCACATCTCATGAGACCCAACAAACCTAACTCTGTTGAGGATAGGTGGATAGGTAACACCTAAAAAAATAAAAAATAAAAGATTTTCCAGTATATCAGCACTGAATAGCGTCTGCTCATAGCAGCTGCTGAAGGACGGCTTTACTTCACTACATGAAAATACAGAGGACGTGCACTTTAAAGCCATAGCAAATAACACATTAGTGAGTTACAATACACTGTTTTTCAGTGCTGTAACATTATTGAGACTAAGGAATGGGAGGTCCATCTGGCATTAAAGCATAATCTCTATAATCTTTATCCTAGGGCAGGAACGGTTTGGGTGTTATGTTGCGTACCATCACCCTGAAAATGAATCTGTCACTGTTGTAAAGTGTTATCACGAGGTGCTAAACTCTGGAGTTAGCTATTGTATATAGAAGCTGATAGATGTGTACGAGTCCAGCATGAAAAGCAAGGAGGGAAGTCGAGAGAAGTTCTACCAGCTGTGTGTGTGTGTGTGTGTGTGTGTGTGTGTGTGTGTGTGTGTGTGTGTGTGTGTGTGTGTGTGTGTGTGTGTGTGTGTGTGTGTGACACTGGGCTTAGCTGCCTTGTGTCATGTTCTGCATGTGTTTGGCAATGTCATACACGTAGGCGATGTCTGGCCTCTTCTCCGGGTCAGGGTTGATGCACATATCTACCAAGTTCCTCAGCTGGTGAGAGGGATGGGGGATGGGGGGGGGGGGGGGGGGGGGGGGGGGTGTTGGGAGGTAAAGAGAGATATAAAACAGTCAATGCCACTGTGGTGAGACCGAACTGTAAAAGAGCAGCTCCAGAGAATGAACAAGCCCCCCGCTAACAGAGAGCTGCACGTCTTTTAATGCGCTCTAGATGAGCTCTTTCCATAACAGCAATAACAAGGCAACAAGCATACAAGCTGAGACAAAGACAGGAGGGGAGGGGGTGTTAGCGCACTAATCACTTTCATTGGTCTGAATCCACTTTTATTGGAGCCACACACACATACACGCGCGCACACACACACACATGCACACACTGCTGCCACTCCATTGCTATCCGGAGACAGCACTTGCACTTGAAGCCGAGCGAGGCGGCTGATTGGAGCAGATAGATAGACAGGCTCGCAGGCGGAAACAGCCACCGCCATCATTAAAAAAAGAAGAGAATAAAAGATGGAGAGGAAAGAAGAAAAAAAAAAAAAAAGCATCTACGCAAGGTCGCTATGGTAACCGTCTGCCGACTTCCTGGCCGCTGTTGCGTGGCACCGGCTTGGACGAGTTCTCGTCAGCCGCTGGGTTTATGTGTGTGTGTGTGAGAGAGAGAGAGAGAGAGCGAGAGAGAGAGAGAGAGAAAGAGAGAGAGAGAGAGGGAGAAAGTGAGAGAAAGATGCAAATTCAGACAGTCTGAGAATTAGTCCCACAGAATGGAGATGTGGGGGGGTAGATGCAGATATGTAAAATATTCATACGCTTCTTTGCATGGCGAGTGGGATGGGGGAGTGTGTGTGTGTGTGTGTGTGTGTCGGGGGGGGTGTCAGGTGAAGGGAAGGGGGATAGGAGCTGGTGAAGGGAGGCGTGGGGGGGAAGCATAGACGGAGATGGTTAAATGACACAACAAAGATGAGCAGCTGACAGTTTGCTGCCGATCCTTCAGGAGCATTGTTTACATCCAGACAGGCGCTGCAGGCACCCCCCTCATCTCCATCTCTCCATCGCCCTGTCTCTCGCTCTATCATTCCCCCTCTCTTTCGCTTTGTCTCCCTTTCTCCTGGATGGGGGTGACATGTGGGGCAACGCAGGAGCTCAGCGTGGTGTTTGTGTGTGGAGGAGCTCGTGTAGCAAAATATACACTTGCACAATTACACACACACACACACACACACACACACACTCTTGAGAAAACTCGCAATTAGCCTTAATGCACCTAATGAAGTAAGCACCACAGTATAATAAAGCCTCTCATCAGGGTTTTCTATTTGACTAGAGATACATGAATAATGAGAGCCATTAAAATTAGCTACTGTGGATTTATGAATGTATATACTCTGATAGCAGAGCAGAAGGCATGGAGATGAAGGACAAATTAGGTAGAGCACTTTTTTTGCTTTAAGGACCAATGCCAGTAGGTTTACAGGTTTAAGCCCTTTAACTATATAAAATGTGTATGTGTGTGTATGTATAATGATTAGGGGTGTAACGGTACATGTATTTGTATTGAACCGTTTCGGTACGGGGTGCTCGGTTCGGAACGGAGGCGTACCGAACGAGTTTCCATACGGACATATTAAGTAGAGGACCGCATTTGTGGAGCGTGCTGCAGCCGCACATGCGCAGTTGCGCACACCGCGACACAATAAACAGCAGTAGTAGCGGACGTCATGGCTAATGCCGCTAGCGTTGGCAACAAGCCAGAGTTGGAGGACCCTCCCGCGACATTAAGGCCTCCCGTTTGGGAACACTTCGGCAAAGCGGTTTGCCGACATTGTTCATGTGAGGTCGGGTATATTTCTGGCAACACGTCAAACCTGTTGACGCATTTGAAACGGCACCACCCCCACGTGAACATCGCTACAACGGGGAGAAAGACGAGCGTAGCGTTAAGGCGGGTCCACACCGCACCGACTGCCCGACTCGCGTCGGTAAATGAAGTCGGGCTACTTAATATGGCCGACTCGAATGGCGGATTACACATTTGAATCGGCTGAAATGAACGCCGACGTGGGCCGATTCGAGCGACCACACCAAGGAGACTCATGTTACGGACGCCGACTCTCTCAAAGACGCCGATTTTCGGTCCGGTGTGGACCCGCCTTTAGTGCAAACACAGCTCCCCACCGCATTTAAACAGCCTCTCCCTGCCCTGTTCAATTTTGCACATCAGATGGAGAAAAGATTTGTTTTTAAAAAAACAGTCTGAGCCTTATTCATGTTATTTAATCTGAGCAACAACTTGAAACTATTTAGTGTTGCAACTGTTCAATTTTGCACATCAGATGGAGATTTTTTTTTAAAGAAACAGTCTGTTATTTTTATTTATTTTTATTTTTTAAATAAATATTTTAAATACTTGTATTTATATTTTTGAGCAGCATTCTAGCTCCAGTGCATGTTCCTACTGTTAAAAGCACAAAAGTAATAAACAACTAGCACATTTATATTTTGCATTTTGTTTTCTTACTGTACCGAAAATGAACCGAACCGTGACCTCAAAACCGAGGTACGTACCGAACCGAGATTTTTGTGTACCGTTACACCCCTAATAATGATGAATTAATACAGCTGTAATGCAACGTTGCTGAAGAATAATGCATACTTGATCTTCAATGTGTTGGGTTACACAACTCAAGCAGGTTTCGAAAGTCTGCTGATGGAACTATTTGGACATTTCTAAAACAGAAGTTGGGGGTTTCCACAAGGTTAGTTGTGATGTAAAGTATAATCAATTACAGCGCAAAAAAAATGATGATTAACAGAAATTGTCAAAGATTTGGATAATTGTTTCATTGTGGATTAATCCTTAAAGTAGAAAATGTCAAACATTTTCTGGTTTCAGGCTCTCAAATGTGAGGCTGTGCTGTTTTTCCTCATATTTAGTGTAAAGTGAATATCTTTCCATTTGAGACATTTTCTGACATTTCATGGACGAAGAACTTATCAATTAATCAACAGTATTGGACATATTAATTGATAATGAAAATAACTGAAGTTCATCCAATGTCACTTGGGCTGAAACAATGAAAAACGTGTATTAATTGTTAACTATCACAAAGCTGTAGTGTGCCCATTAGAAAGCTCAGGTCTGAATAGATGTAATGCCTGGGGAAAATGTGCGTGTGTGCCTATGAGTCCGTGTCGGAGTCATATGTGTACACTTAATATGATATATTTCAGAAAAAAAAGACAGAAATGTTAGGGGGGAAAATGCCACCCATACAAAGAGGGCATGCAAACAGAAAGCCATGCGCATGCATGCACACGTCACCGGCAATCAGCAATAAGGCGATCTTTAACCACAGCCCGACTACATTACATCTGTGTGCATGGCTAAGTCTGCACAGAACTGCAGCAGATGATTTAACATTAAGTCAAGGTAACGTGACACTCCAGCCCATTTAGTTTCACCCCCGCTTTATAGCATGGCCAGATGCTTTTGATATGTGCATTTAATTTTCAAACGGTTCAAATCATAGCCGCTCTTTTGATCACGGAGCAATATCATACTGTCCTGTAGCTCAGACAGTTGGGTGGTTTAACTTACATATAAAAAAAATGTACTTTAATAGTTAACACAAGTAAAAATCAGCAATCTGGCACAGAGAAAGAAGCACCGGCCACCGCTGCTTAAAACGGTAGTTTACTTAAAAGATATTATGAATTTTCTAAAGTTTCTTTAAAAAAAAAAGGGGGTTCAGGAGTCGATACTATCATGAGATCCTTTTAAAATGCTGAGCATGTTCATTTCTGTAAAAGGCAACTGTTACAGTACTTACCTCCTCTGAGTAGTGATCTGAGGGAAGAGGGGGGTAGTCACACTGTTCTATCTTCTTACAAAGGGAGTAAAGGTTCATCTTATCCCCATAGAACGGACTCTGCAGGGCTGCCATCTGAAATAGAAAGATGTGAGGGAACAGGGGAAGGGAGTATAGAGAGAGAGAGGGGGGGGGGGGGGGGGGGGGAGACAAGAGGACAGGGTGTGAGAGGGCAGGTAAATCCTTGAAACACCCAGTCAAACTTTCAAGAGGTGCTCCACAGAAGGAACTGTACAGTACGTTAAAAGTAGAACCTGCACAGTTCACTGCTATCGAGGTATGTGACCTATTGATCGACGCAGGCTGTGAAAAACAAACAAAGACTACAAGTTGATGCACTGTCCAAAGTTTTGGTTGCCTTAAAATCGGCACACACTTATTTGTGTTTGTGGTGTCGTGGAATGAGCGCTGGTCCAAAATGCAAGTGAACCAAAACACAATAATCCATGGGAGCTCTCTTAGCTTATGGTTTTCCACTAGCCCTTTCTGCTGCACTGCCTCGGAAACTTCGGAGATACGGAGACACGGAGTTGCGAGGAGGAAGAGCAGAGAGTGAAGAGAGGGGTGCGGGCATATGAGAGGAGAGAATTTTTCAGTTTGCTGGAGCAGCGAGAAAACAGTATCCTCTGGAAAACAAATGCAAGCAAGCAGAGCAGAGGAGAGGAGAGGCAGATGGGAACGGTAAGGAAGAGTGGAAAGGATGACTTCTGCTGAGTGGAAATAGGTGAAGAGAAGAAAAAAAAAACCTCCTGCCTGTCTAAGAATAGCAATGATAGCATGCCATTTCTGCCAGGGTTAGTGACTGACTCACTTCTTATTGTTTAAATGTGCATGCACAAGGTGAAGCCAGCAGCAGGCTTGCATAACAAGCACACTCAAATTCTTAGCGTTTTTCTGATTCAGTGCTTTCCAAAATAAATACTGCGTTAGGCTTATGTGTTGGCCCAAATTGCCTAACTAATAATAAATAAACATGGCTGTCAGCGTTGATGGGGAGGAGCTGCTCAGAGACGTTGGAGCCTGATGACTTGGTTTACATATGATTACATATAGGTGGTTTGCAGTAAGTGTATAACAGACATTCTATTAGTTATTTGGTCATTCTGGGCTGAAAAGGGCCTCGTCTTCTGCAAAATCTTGCCCAGTTGTCTATTTATATTTGTGTGAAATCCATATTCGTATTCCATGTGCTGCACCTGTTAAAGGCATGTCAGTGCACTATGACGTTATCTCAACGACTTGCAGAAGATAGGAAGTGTCTTCTGGAACAATGTGAAACAGCATCTAGGTCATTGTTCACAGTGTGATCTTGATGAATGTTTTTAATGTTTGAATGTGATAATTGATATTAGACAAACTGTAATCCATTGGAACAATAAGCAGGCATTGCTATAAAGGACCATACAGGAAGTAGAAGCAGAATACCAGAAGTCTTTTAGTAACAATAGGGACAGACCATCCTGTATGGACTATATGAACAGTTTTACAGTAACACCAGGTAATGTCTTTACATTCCTTCGCTACACAATAAAATAAGAAATGATATATGGCCTCTTCATCATCTTACCCACAAAGTCACAAAACCTGTTACTGCTAAAAGAAAAGAAAAAAAACCCTTGCCAAGTGGAAATTGCCTGCCTTTGTTGCGTGTAGCGACAAATGTAACCCTAAGACATCTCCTAAAAAGTGCCAAGCACATCACCAACTTGTAAGCAGCTTCTTCATTTCAGTCTTCACTGAAAAACGTGTCAGACATTGATGGCGCAGAGACAGAGACGTTCTTGTTCCCTATCGGGCAGATTTTGTCTCAGCTGTCACAGCTTCCAGTGGGAAGTCAAGATGACGGCAGCAGAATCTCAGTGGGCCTCTCCTCTGGATGGAATTCACCGTCGCACGTTCATCCACACTCTTAATCACACACACCGGCGTTAATGCGGCATCTCCACACACAAACACACACATGTGAACGCTGAGTGAAGAGGATCTCCCTCTCCGTCTCCCCTTGGACACCTCTCTCCCTCTGCTCAGACAATTACGACAGAGACTGGCACAGCAGGCGGTTGACAGTGACGAGCTGTGTGAGGAAATGTGTACTCCTGTGTGTGTCAGCAATGATGCACTTCTATTAGTAATAAAGCCTCATATCTGGAACCCAAGGTTTCTCCTTTGATTATGCTGGGATCGAGCGACATGCATTCAAATGATCGGTCCACTATTTAACCGCCTATTATGCTACAGTTCATAATATTAAAAAACAAGTCAAATTGTCACTTTTGATTGTCAACACCTGCAGCAATTAAATCACCAGCTGAGACGCAGCATGTAAATACGTCATCAGTCCAGTGCGGCCGGAGAGCATGAGGTTTTACCACTACTGTCAATGGACAGTGACAGCGCTCTTATTTCAGAAACACATCACTTTCATACAAACAAACTGACAGCTCTTATAACTAGAGGGCAGGGCCAGGTAGACTCAGCTTCTTCTTTTTCCCCCAAATTTTCAAAAAAACAAATGCGTACTTTCAGTAAAAGATGACTTTAATGACTTGGAAAGGACCATACATAACCGGTAGAGTGGTCATCTGTGGGTTTGTGTGTAAGAGCTAGATAGCCCTTCCTAAAACTACACATTTCTCAGTAATCAAGAGAAGAGGAAAAAAAGAAAAAAAGAGACAGAAATAGAGGGAGAAAAAATGGACTGAAATCTAGAGACACCAGGAGGCAAGGGGTTAAACAAGACCCCATCGTATTTTCATGCATCTTCTGCTTTTGACAGATGAAAAATGTCAACTGTCCTGTTTGTATTTGGGAGTTTTTGCACTATTCATCTGCTTCATTAGTGCCTGCTGCTCCTAGCCCCTGACAGCTGCCGGCCCCCTGCTCTCAGCGTGCAAACACACACACACACTTACTCTTTTTTTCAGACTGCGTTGTCGCAATGGGTTGGATGATTGACTCAGTCTCTGACCTCTGAGGCCCTGGTGAGTATGAGGTATGAGACTCTGTGTGTGTGTGTGTGTGTACGGTTCATTGATATTCGAAAGACATATAATGCACACGCATGCCTGCTGTCTGTGGTGTCCAAGGGGTGTGAGCTGCTGCTGGTGGCCACACACACACACACACACACACACAACACACACACACACACACACACACAACACACACACACACACACACACACACACACACACACACACACACACACACACACAGAGACAAACACACACACACACACACAGAGACACACACACACACACACACACACACACACACACACACACACAAACACACACACACACAGAGACACAGAGACACACACACACACAAACACACACACACACACACACACACACACACACACACACACACACACACACACACACACACACACACACACACAGAGACACACACACACACAGAGACACACACACACACACACAGAGACAAACACACACACACACACACACAGAGACACACACACACACACACACACACACAGAGACAAACACACACACACACACACACACAGAGACACACACACACACACACACACACAAACACACACACACACAGAGACACAGAGACACACACACACACACACACAGAGACAAACACACACACACACACAGAGACACACACAGACACACACACACAAACACACACTCCTTTGTTCCTCAGCTCTTCATCAGCTGGCCAGGCTGTGCTCTGCCCAGCCCAGGCATGTAAAGCCAGCATCCCTGTCCGTGTAAAAGGTCTGGATGGGGCCTTCCAGCGTAATTAACACTGATCCGGCTCTCTCTCTCCAGCTTCGCTCCCTGTACGCCAATTAAAAGGAGCTGCGAGAGGCTCCCGTCTTCTCCCTCCACCCCCCTTTATCCCCGGAGCCCTTACAGCCTGGGACCGAAAGGTTCCTCACAAGTTCTCACTTACTCATTTATAAAACACACAAGCACACACACACACACACACACACACACACACAATTAAAAAGGCGCATGTTAAAAAAAAAACCCGAACGGTAACACACATGCAAAATAGACACACACACACACACACACACGCACACCCACACACAGTACAAGTGTGCAGAGCATGACTCTTTTATGTGCTCATTGGTCCTTCATGTGGTTTTATGATGATATATTAATCAAGGCAATAAGTCACAGTGTAGGGACAGTCATTAAAAATATACCTACACCCAGCGGAGTCATCAATCCTCGACTTCAATGAACTCAAAGGAGAAGAAAGATAAGAAGAAGAATGGACGAATGACTTGAAAAGTGCTGCAGTGGGGGAAACTTTTGAGGAAAACTGAACATGTCCTCCGATCCCCCATCTCGGCGCAGCTCAACGTAGTGCTGTATTTGAATTGAGAAATTTAAAGGAATAGTTCAGCATTTTTGGATATACACTCTTTCTGGGAGTTAAATGACAAAGTCACTCTCATGTCTGTTAAATATAAAGCTACAGCCTTTATCCAAGTCTGTTAGTTAGACAACTTTAGCATAGAAACTGGAAGCAAGTGGAAATGGCTAACCTAGTTCTGTCCAAAGGTAACACTATCCACCTAGCAGCACCTCTAGAGCTTACTAACTAATATATTATTTGTTTAATCTTAAACAACTGAAGTGTAAAAATTAGAATTTGTGGTTTTACAGGGACCTTTTAGTTTTTTAATGAATCGACATATATGAGAGTCTTCTAGTGAATAAGTACGTTTCTTAAGATGTGTAACTACTCCTTTAACTAAACTACCAATACTAGAATTGCATTGCACTCATAGGAGGTACAACTGCATTAAGTTCTGCTCCCAAATAAGGAAGGCATGTACAAGTTACCCATTAACAAAAACACAGAAGATATATTGTACAAAAATGGGCTGGATAATTTGCTCCATTTGGCAAAGCCTGATGCTGGTAAGAGGAACGTGAAAATCAGTACATCAAAAACTATACGTACTGTATGAACTAGATAAAAGGATACCAAGGATATCCACGGGCAGCAGTCTTTGCTTGTAAAAATCCCCACTCCCTTTTTCAGAAACATATCGCGAGCTAGCCACAGGGCTAGACTCATCACATGCAAACGCCAGCTGCTGAGAACCTAGCATTTTTGGGCCTCATAAAACCAACAGCAAAACAAGAGGGGAGGGAGAGGAATGAGGCAGGAGGCATGAGACATGGGCACAGTCAGCGGTATGGATGGCTGAGCTCCTACAGGAAGGAGACACATTCCAGTAAAGCTTTTCCAAGATATTCTCCTCCCCTGCTAACCGTTATATAAAACGCAGCAACCACAAAACATCCGTACAAGCTGGAGACCTACAGTGTGTGTGTGAGTGTGTGTAAAATGCATTTCTTTTACACCAAGCAAGGGGGTGAATGTGTGTATATGAGGTGGTTTTGACTGAGAGCAGGAGCAGAGAGCGCTGGGAGACCCGATCTCATCGACTGGCGTGTGACCAAACCCCCTCCTCACCTTCCTGGACACCCTGGGAGACAACCCCGGCGACTACAGCATCTCCGTTTACAACGGTGTAGGAGGTTTGGGTGAAAGGGGGGGGCGGGCACAGGGTCAGGTGATGTAATGAGGTTGGACACCAAGAGAAAGGGATCAAAGAGAATGAGAGATGAAGATAGACGCAGATACAATGACCGGGTATTGACGGAAGTACCCTTCGGACCCAAGCCCAACCCCTGGGCACTAGGATGAAAACGCAGGCTCTCTCAAATGGAGCCGTTTCACACATAAGGAACCAAAACTCCCTGGGATACAGACACATGCGCACACACACACACACAGAGAATATACACTGGCAAAAAATCCTCGGCCCCAACTGTATGTTCAGACTGAAATCAATGAGTACCAAAGGGATCAGGCGTGGATTTCTATGTGAATTCCTTATGCCTGCAGGTTAAGTGAGGAAGAGGGAGGCATGCGGAGGGAAACGTATAGAAGAGGAGAATAGAGCAAAGAGAAATGGAGGAGAGAGTTTCGGAGAGAAAGAGGTAGGTTTCCCCGACACTGAATGCACCGTGGAGCTCTCTTACCAAGACGAGTGGAAAGCAAGGGTCTGCTCTTCAAAGAGAATATGCATGGTGTGGTGAGCACTGCTCTGGTAACAATAAGGTTGTAAAATCTTTATCTCCACAGGCTCCTCGCATGGCTCACCTTGACCTGATGGTTGGAGTTCCATCTCTTACCGTCTGAATGAACACCCCCCGTTTTTCTCTCCTCTCCAGCAATCTATAACACTGCTCTCACTATTTGTTATTTCTCCCCTTCCACTTCTCCCCCTCTGCTCTCTCTTTTTTCATTCTCTCTTAGACATCTTCTGTCTATCACCTTCCCCGTCTCTAACTTCCTATATTGTTCCTATATAGATTCTCACCTTACATCTTTATTCCTTGCCTTCTGGTCACCTGAGAGAGCAACAAGTCTTCCTCTATTTCTTTCACTTTTGCTCTCTAGCTCTCACTTTCCCTCTCCTCATCACTGGTCTCCATCTTGCTTTCTCAGTGCTGAGTCCAGACTGTGACCCCTAGCAGTTGTCCTAAGGGTGAAAGTCATGTCTGTGCCCCATCTGAAACTATGAAACAATCAATGTTCAAGCTGCGCATGCAGTACTATCACGATTTTAAAAAACAAAACTGACATATAAAACATCAAGTCGCACCATAGATCTTCAAATATAATGTAACCAAGCCAAACGTTTGATGTTTTCCAGGTGGAAATATTTTCCTCTCAAGCTTCTAAATATTGTGAAAAAGTTGTTAAATGTTATCCAGTGGGCTCTGTATTATGTCATACCCTCTCTTTTTTTTCTTGAATTTCCTGTCTGTATCTCTACTGTAAAAAAAAAATAATGTCACAATTAATTTTAATTAAACCTAAATAAAAAATAAAAGCAATCTCACCCTAACAAATTCGCCGCAAATTAATTCAAATAAACCAAAGATTATGCAATCATCGTACCTGGACAAACTATGCAACAGAAGTCATATAAACCGGAGTAATCTGGTTTCATTTAAGGCAAAAGTAGCATATTCATTGTAAAACACACACATACACCACACATAAAACGTACGAAAACAGAATGCGACCTACAGCCCTGCTCTCAGCCAACCACAGCCCAGCATTACCGCAGTGCATTGTGGGGAACTAATCAGCATGAAGGACTGTGGTCTCTGAGCAACCATGACCTGCAAGCTGAGCATAAACTTCTCCCTTGCATGTTCTCTACCTCTCCATGCCTGAGGCGCTGTGCAGAAGGTGTAGTCACTGGTGCGTTGAAATGCAGCCCAAGTGATCAGCAACTCAGGGGAATTATGGGAAAGGAGGGAAATGTGGGTGTTTCCTCGGCTGGCAGTGTGTCTCTGAGAATGTTGTGCGTGCGAGGCTGGGCAAGGTGAAACATCAGATTGACTGCTATCATCCATGTCTATCGGTGTTCTGCTCCTCACTCTTTGCTCTTTGTTCCCTCCTCTGTTCTCCTTCCGGGCTTATTGCCCCTCAGCGAGGTCTACAGCAGAGCTCTGTGGTGTTTTGCTCCCGACTAATCAAACTAGTCAGTGTCACTGGGCGGCCTTATCTAAAACACATGGCCATGTCAGTTCCCTTCACTCGTCAGCGTTTCAACATTCAGCAGGTTCCCAGGCTAAAGAACTTCAACTCTAAGTGCCTTAAGAGCAAGAAGTAAGGAAACGGAGGGATAACAGGTAATGAAAATGAACATACCATTTGAATATTGATTGAGTATAAAAGTGTGAATCTTTTTTTATTTTGCACAATATGACAATATGGGAGGGGGCAGGGTGCAGGTGTATTTGTATATATTTTGACTCTATTATATTGAGGATGGTGCGTTTGTTTGTGCTTGTTCTCATGTCACTCCTACAGTCGACTGCAGGGTGACAGTGTGTGCACACATTCCCATAGTTTACCTCGTAGAGCAGGCATCCTAGCGACCAGATGTCAGATTTGAAGTTGTATCCGTTTTCATGTATCCTCTCCGGTGACATGTAGTAAGGAGTTCCCACTGGAAAACAGGGAGAGAGGGGGGAGGGAGGGAGGGAGAGGAGGGGGGAGGGAGGAGGACAGACAGAGATAGACAGAGGGGAGCAAGACAAAGAGAGAGTGAGCGTTAGCATTTTGCAATGCAAACCTATATATGCTCCCCCCCCCCCCAGTTCATCAACATCAAGCAGGTGAGGAATGGAGGTGTCGTCTCACACTGGGACACATTCAGGAGTTTGAATACTCACCGTATATTAGCAAGGAGTTTAAAAACGAGACTTTCAAGCGCATCGCTTCTGTTCATTCTAAGTACGCTGAAGTAAGACACATCAATACAGAGCATGAAACTGTACAAGCAGCACCAAGTTGCGTACACATGTAGAGCAGACATACTCGCACACACAGAATATACATAAATCACTTTTGATTAGCGGGGCTGGATAATGATCTGAAACAGTAGTCGGAGAGTACGCCCAGGGAGCAGCGGTGGAGCCTTAAAAGTTGGCCGTCGTTTCTGGTTCTGGTTTGGAAAACTCAAGAATCCCAAACTGCCATGGCAACTGGCAGAGTTCCAGAGAATCAGACCTTCACCCAACTGGACACAAAGATGAACCACCGCTCAGCATCACATCCGTAACACACTGCAGGAAGCTCTGGAGATTTGCCGCTTTCTCAGCCGACTCAGACTGGCTGCTTTTTTCATTTGGTTTGGGTTTTGCTGTGATTTCCCATATAAAAGTCTATCAAGCGAATCAAGGAGGGGTTTTATATTATTCACATATGGTTAACGGATTGAATTTTTACCAGACCTCTAACCAGTACTGATCAGCTCTCAGACTCCATCATTCCACGTGGTTTCAAGCAAACGTGTGAACAGAGGCTGACTGAAATACGCAGATGACAGCTACGCAGACACTGCCGAGTTGGTGTACATCAATCAGTAGCATCGCTGCACATGACAATGTGTGTACGCTACACTGTACACCTCAGGCTTTACATATCACATGTTTACAGTCATTGCAGGCATTGTCTTGCGTTCTCCTTGGTATCCATACCGTAATTAACCTGATTTTTTTCTGCTCAAATATTCCTTATTCTTATCCTTATATTTCAACTAAAAAAAAAGGTGACATAACTGAACACCGAGTCCGATTACAATAAGAGATAGTACATAAATACAACAATTTGTTACAGTATGTCATCTATTTGCCTTTTTTACTCGTTTGAAAAGCAGTGTGCCCAATGTTCACTCTAAACCTGTGGTGTCCCGTACTATGCAACGTAGTTTTCAGGTTATCAGTCCAGTCAAACAGGACGCCAGCCAACTTTGCATCTTTTCTCTACAGTTGAGGCTTTACACATTAATTGGCAGAAACAAAATATTGCAGAGTATTTGACACTACAAGCAGAAAGGGAAAACTAGGGGGACTTTTTCTTAGCTCTGCTGTATAAGAAGTTGGACCGGCGCCGTCTCTGTCTGGCCTTGATGCCCTTCTGAGGATCATGTGCCCATCGGCCTCGATGCTCCACTGTGTCAGCTGATTTAGCTATTTTCTCATCTACTTCCTTCTTGTCAGTATGCTTTTTAGACATTAGTGTCTTCTACTAAGACTTTACCCCTAGCCTATATACACAAACGTGTGGGAAACAGACAGAGCTACGAGGAAAAGGTTTTACAATACACATAAACAGTTGGAGGGAGCTGGGTAGGTGAGAACAGCTCTCAAGTGGAAAGAACTCAGGAGAAAAGTCGGTTAGCAGGAAAATGGTTGGAAAAACCCCTAACTACACACTTAGCCACAGTATTCACGTGTGCACGCGCACACACACACACACGCAAACTCTCCAGAGTCATTCTGCACATTAACAGGTTGGAATAAACTCAACTAATGTAACTTCAATTAATAAAACTATTACAGAGGGGGGCTATTAGTCTCTAAGTCTACGGGTACTAAAATAAAAGCTAACACTTTTCATTTTGATGCAGATCTAATTGGGTTGAGAAAAAAAAAACGTTTTAATCTTAAATGTGTGGTTTTTAATAATGAAGTGTTACCTGTCATTCCAAAAATAATCAGCATCTGCACAGCCAAAGAAGAAGCGAGAGAGAGCAAGTGGAAGAATAAGCAGGGGATTGGTGTTTTAATTGGTCATCAGGTTGGCATTGTGGATCGCGTGCGCGTGCGCGCCCATGCGAGCGTGCACGTGTGTGCGTCTGTGCATGCTGTGAGGTCTCATGGTGCGGTCTGAACAAGCTCCCCTAACATTCATTATTAGTTGATTAAAAAGAATCAGCCTCTCTTATGCTAATAGTGGCATTAAAAAAAAAAAAAAAGGCGGCAGTGCTGGGCTCCGGCTCCTTCAGCATGCTAAATCAAGGGCACATTACTTATTCATGCAAAGAAATTGAAAGTCATGTTGGGATTGATTTCCATTATTGTGAATGGCTGTGACAACACTGCAGTTTACGCCAAACGGGGTAATCGTCGTTGTATGCGGGGTGAAATGCCATCCAGTGTATAGAAGCTCACTCTCAACCCTGCTGGATGTTCTGTTGAATGAACCAACATTTACTGATTCAGAGGCGCTGCAATTAACTTATCAACAATTTCAAAACGAAAGCTTTTTCATGACCGTTTAAACACTGAAGCCTTTCAAAGGGAGTTCCCATTTAGTGTGTGGGCCTTCTCTAATCTGCGCTCTATTACCAGTTTCTGATATTTTTGAACAGCAACCAACATTCAGCTCAGAGGCTATGATTTAGTTTCTCACTCAGACCCAAGGCAGGAGTTTGGAAACCTTTGCTTTATCGTGTTCTAATAAATAAGATGTAAAGTTTGAGGCAGGAGCACGGCCAGAAGGACTTAATCTTAAAGTCAGAAGGGGTTCTCTGTATTCCTTTATATTCCCATTATGTTTTTTCTTGGTTTTCTATATGTCCTGCTGAGCCCTCACCCCCCATTTGGCTCTCCACCTACCCCTCTCTGTTTCATGGCTTGCTTGCTTGCCCTTAAAAAGATAACCATGCCTTTATATGGGCCTACATGTTGAAATAGTCATAATTATTTTCAACATTCGCCTCCCCGAAGTTTTTCTGCTTCCATCTAGTTCTCCCTCCTCCTCTCCTTTCCTTTTCCTCCCTTTTCCCCCAGTCCTCGTCGTTAACACCTCTCTCATTACAGGTGTTAATTGCAGGTATATTATACAACGTATTACTGCCAATTGGCGAGTCTCTCATTCCTCTAACGATTGCATCAGCTTCCCTGTTACCATCGTTCTTGTATTCTTTTCTCTTTAGCACATCTCTTGCCATAACCCTAAATACCCATCCTCAGCAACCAAAAACACTACGTCTTTTACATGCTTGCGTGATTTTTTTTGGCATTCTTGGGTCCCAGAGTGTTTGTCTGTCCGTCTGTATGTTGCTAATCGGTATGAATGTGCACGATCATCTGCTTCTGCATGTGTGCATGAATCCAAGCCCATATGGATTTGCACATGCGTGTCTGTGCATACATACATCAGTATAGGAGACAAAGAGTCTGTGTGTCTCTCGGTGTGTGTAAAAAAAAAGTGTGTGTGTGTGTGTGTCTGCAGGCTGCTGAGCGGCTGAGTTGAAAGCCTGGGAGCTGACAGGCTGTATGCCTGGACCTCCATCTCATCTCCACCACCCTGCTCTACTGGGCTCATTACAGACCCACGCTGGCACACACACACACACACACGCACGCACACACACGCACACACGCGCACACACACACACACACACACACACGCGCACACGCACACAAATTATTTTTCTTCTATCACTCTCTCTCTCTTACTTTCCTTTTTCTCTTCCATTTTTTGTCACATTGTCACGTTCTCTCCTCTTTCTTTCTCACTCTCCTTATAACTTTTTTCTTTCTCTCTGCTTTCTTTTTTCCTCTTCTTTTTCCAGTGCCACGTTCACTTTGTACCCAGCACAGTCTACCTTTCTGCCTCTGTTTCTCTCTCAAAAAGTGGAAGCACCACAGGGAGGGTCAGAGGGAAGGGAAGGTGATGACATGTTGGATAGAGAAACAGCAGCAGGAGATAAGGACACGTGACAACGAAGTAGACAGAGAGGAGATCTGCGATTTAAAATCAGCTGCAAGGAATGGGAAGCTGGGAAAGCTAGGGACAGAGAATCCCTTGTGTCAACAGGCCTGACTGCTTTGACTGTACATGATCTACTAAATACATCCTCATATAGTTAGAATATTACTAAAAGGATATGGACGTTCATGTAAAATACATCATTACAATCTCAAATGCATATTTCACATACTCTCTACTCTATTTGTGACGAGTTAATGTTCTGATCTCAGGGCCAATGTAACTGTTCTACTTCTGACTGTGCATTGACTCTGCACTGGAGGTAATATGACACCGAGATCTATGTCGTTTTCTGGAGATTACCAAAGCGGTTTTGTTTGTATCAAATTAACGGTGACAGTATTCCAGCTGACCCCCCTGTGCTTGCAGGGCTGCCTATCCTCCGACAGCCTAAAGAGGGTGCTGTGGATTCAACATTTAATGAACAATCACAGACGCTTTCACCCGACTACATTGCCACTGCACGCTGCTTCATGGATGCGGCTACTGTCAAGCTGATTGTGTGATTCACACCTCCTCAAACGGCTGGGCCACTGCTGCACAGAGGCTGAGAACAGCATGCTGTTTAGGGTAATAATAGTTTGGCATAGGGAAGTGAGACAGTGTGAATGACAGCCTTTATATTTGTCTGCGGATTAATATTTCTACATTTACCAAACTATGGAGCAACTGATAATGCCAAGGGGATGTTCGATAGCACTAACTACGAACTGTGTGACATTTTACAGTGTAAAATTTGACATGCAACAGCTTATAGTGGACTCAAGAGATTCATTCCAACACCATTAATACAAAATACGAAAACAAAAGAAGGGAAGCCAGCTCCAAATGATCAGAATGTGTAGAAAAAAGGTACCTCTATGGTTTTCATTGTTTTATAAAGACCAGGCTCCTGATCCTAATTGGCCCTTGGCTTGGCCCCGCACTCCCTTCACTCCTTGCATATATATTATTTTTAAAACATTTAAAGGGCAGAATGCATCATGTTCTGATACCGTAGACTTCATGTTTATTATTGTTCATAGGTACAGTTGTGTTTCAAACACTGGGACGCCCTTGAAATAAGGTCTGTAGGTATTTATGTTGAACCCCATGTCTCCTGCAAATTAAGGCAAGCTTACGGTTTGGTAAATGGTACAAATGTCTATTCCTCTGGAAATCAAGAATCACTTGTTGTTTCACACTCTTCCTGAGGTTAGAGGCTTGACTCCTTAAGATTTACAGTAAAAGGCCCATTCAGGTCATTAAACGCCACATGCGTCAAAGAATGCATTTAAACATGTGGTACCGTTCTGTTTGTCAGTTTGTACAGTCACAGGTTTAACAGTCAATTCTTTCATTCTTAGGGCTTTTCTGTCATTTTGGGTTGGGTTACAATTTTCACTTACTTGAACAAAAAAAAAATTGCATGATTTTTTTCCCCCATACAAGTGACAAACACCCATCAATGCCAACAGTAACCGTGATTGTAAAGTTGGCTGGTTTGTTTTATGGCACACAGTCAAAATCAGAGTTGTGTGTCGCAGGCCTCTGCCGAGTCTTCAAATGTGTTGGGTTTAAAGGTCAAGGCAACAGGAAGTGGCTAAGTGGCCTATGAAGGGGCTGGGCACAAACGTGGCCAGGCTGCATGACTACATGACACATGGCTCTGGGCTCAGTGTGCCTAATGAAACACATCCAGCATTGGGTGATTACTAGGGACCGCTGTGTCTAAGTGTCTAAGTATGCATTTGTGTGCTCATAAGTGAAGAGTGTGTGTCTACATGTGTATTTCCACATAAGGCATGTGTTGACTCCAGTAACGTACCTAGTGAGTGAGCAGCGGTGGTTTTGGAGCTGAAGAATCGTCCAAGTCCCAAGTCTCCTAGTTTCACTACTCCGGTAGCTGTGATGAATACATTGGCTGGCTTGATATCTGGAGAGGAGAGGAAGTCCAAACAACTGATTATATTCCTAATGTTAATGACAGATCATTTGAGGGACAACGATGCCTTCGGTATGGATGTATGATCATTAACAAATAAAGTTTGTGTTCACTGTGATGAACTTGGGAAAGTGTTTTGGGCTTTGCTCAGAAACCTGCATAAATAAATTGTGCGATTGTAAATATTCATTTCAGTTAATGTGGGCGTTAGCAAACTGTTTCTGTTGCTTTTTTCAAAGTAATATTAATGTGACCTGCATCAGCCTTTGAAATTTACTGCTCTAATATAATTGTAAGCGGCTTTTGAATAGGCCTTCTCTGTTAAGTGATCATTAAAGCGCAGAGCTCAGGGTTCATTAGTGTCCCTGTGCCCTAATTAGAGTCAGCCCAACGGAAGTGCACCACCTGTGTGTGTGTGTGTGTGTGTGTGTGTGTGTGTGTGTGTGTGTGTGTGTGTGTGTGTGTGTGTGTGTGTGTCAGAGTGTGTGCATGAATCCACTTGATTTGATTGGGCCCTACTGAAAGCATGTGGGCCCATAAACACTGTGTTTTCTGGGCTCTGTGTTGTTTAACACCTACACTTAAGCCGTCTGTCATGCAACACGATCGATCGAGAATTCACTGATTTTCTGTTCCACGATTATCCACTTTTTTCAAGACTTTAAAAGGGACGTGCTAGAAGTAGTGTATGATTTATTCTGTTCACTAGGAAATGTACAGGAACACAGCGATATGCAGTGACTTAGGTCACAGATCCATTTAGTATGCCATTTCAAATTTACCTGCAGAGACTTGAAACTTATAGAGATAGAGAAGCCATCACAGCGAACAACATCTTCATTGTGGTCAAAGTTTTGCTGGTGTTGTATGGTAATGCAGTTGTAGGACTTTTTTGGTAACATTCACGACCACATCTCAATTTATTTGAGGTTAAAGAGCCTCTTTAAGGCCAAGCATCCACCAGACTGTACAGTATATGTATGTGTGCATCAACGCTACCTCTGTGCATGACTCTTCGGGAGTGCATGTGTTCGAGTGCACTGCAGAGCTGGACGAAGTACTTCCACACTGTTCTCTCTGGGATAAGCCTCCTCTGCTTCTTAAAGTGCTGTAAAGTAAACACAAACACGCATATCAAATATGAAAATCAAAGCAATATAAGCATACCTGAAAGACGGCAAAAATAATATATTTTAGCACAAGCGAGAAAGGGGTTTTGTGTGGGACAGGATTTAGTTTTGTGTAGCAATTTTAAGTTGGTAGCAAATTGTTTCTGTCTGTGTGTGTTTATACAGCATCCATCCCCGGCCCCAGTCCCCAGCTCTGGCTCCACTGCTAATGGAACCCAGACCACTCTCCTCTCGGTCTGTCCCCTGCCTAACCAAGCCTCGTCTCATTTTCTCGATGGCCTTCAATGGAAAGCACATGCATTCTTGGGAACAGAGAGAAGTAACTTGTGGTACCTTCCAAAAGTCTCCCATCTGGCACACAGCTCTTCTGTTAGGTACAGGCGCAGCGGTTCAAGTTGTTTTTGGTTTATTTATTCATTTTCCAGGGCTAAGTGTCTTTATCCAGAGAAGCCATAGTGATGACAGATCTTCAACTTAGGCATAATGGCTTATTGATCGACAGAGACCATAATCAACAAGTGCGGATAGGATCAACAACAGTGGGTAAGATTAAGAGTATGTAAGAAGCCTGGCTACCAGCAGGATTTTATGGGGTGTCCTTGTGGTTCTATTTGAATGAGCAGAAAACCCAAACTTTAGCTAGCTTGGATGAGAGTCCTGCACACCACATAACATTTCAAGCATTTAGCACAGACTCCTACCTCGAAGTAGGATTACTGCCTCATGGTTGGATGCCTCAGCCACCCAGATATCGTGTTCACAAGAATGGGTCGGACTTGAAGTCACAGTGACTTTAACCTAGGCCTGTTCGATTAATCAATTTTAAATCGCAATCGTGATTATGTAGTTAGGACGATGTTAAAAACGTGAAAATCGTAAAATCGATTTTTTTTTGTTAAGTTAAAGTTCTGCACTTTATTCATTCATTTTTGTTTAATGGACACACCTTAAGATACATGTGAAAGTGAGGTTTTTCTCTTAATCCCAAAGGGATTGTTTTTTTTGTTTACAAGAGGTCTACAAGAAGATAACATGGAGCAAAGCCAGATGGCAAAATTTCATTAATTGTTCTTTACATTAATCCCTTGAGGGATTTTTTGTTGAATAAGAGAAAGGTTTGCACTCAAATCCCAATGGGGAAATTATTTGCAAAATGTTCAATAAAAAACAGCATATTTGAAATAATTTCTTTGCCTTTTGTCATTTCACAAAATAAATCGTAATCAAAAATCGGATTTTGTGAGAAGAAAATCGGGATTTTATTTTTGGGCAAAATCGAACAGCCCTACTTTGACCTTTGAACACCAAATTCTATTTAGTTCATCTTTGAGTACAAGAGGACGTTGGTGCCAAATTTCTTCAAATTTGGCACAAGCGCCCTAGGGTTCCTGAGACATCACGTTTACGAGAATCAGCTGGAAAGTAACAAGATGAATCAGACCACAATAGTTATCAAATGAAGAATGAACATCCCAAACAATGATTAAAAAGCTGCATTGCACTGCAAAATTGATATTTGTCTCGACAGACTGTGTGTGCAACACGGCAAAATACAACTTCAATAATTAGGTTGAATCAAAACTTCTGACAGTCTCAAAAAGACATTATTGGCTTACAAATTTACTAAAGGGGAACATCGAACGTCATTGTATTTTAATGTATTCCTATTATATTGTCCATCCATTTGTATAACTGTGTGTGTACATGCATATATATATATATACATATGTATGGAGATACAACTACTGCTGTTACCCATATAAAAGATACTTGGCAGTATATGTGTGTGTCTTAATCAGGCTACAATATTTATGATACAATATTAGGTGTTGTGTAAATCTAGTAGGAAGAAGGTTTATCTACTTTAGACAAAGAATAATCTCTAATGTGGACCGGGGTCAAGAAGGAGAATGGACAGGACTGTTTTACTGGAATTACTGATCCACAGCCCTAGTAAACAATGTGAGAGAGAGCTAAAGAGACCAAAGTAGAGAAAAGACAGAGAGGGATGGGGAGACAACAAATAGTGGAACAATGGAAGGAAGTAAAGGAAAGGTTGTAGGTGATGGTAAGAGATACAGAAATTAAAAGGAAGGCATGAGAGAAAGAGAGGGATAGAGAAAGATGGAGGAGAGAGGGAGGAATAGACCTTGGCCCACATCCAAACAAAGCCTTAGTGAGAAGCCATTCTTCCCTTGCCCTCCCATTTCCATATCAGAGGACTGTTTGATGTCAATGGGGGAGCACATAGACGCCCACCAACACCACCACCACCACCCTCCTCTCCATGCCTTTAACAGCAAACACTGCACATGCAATATTCTGTAAGTGCATGCAAATCAAGGACCATTTGATTTCATTTGAATTCTGAAATGGTCAGAGAGAGAGAAAGAGAGAGAGAGAGAGAGAGAGAGAGAGAGAGAGAGAGAGAGAGAGAGAGAGAGTAATAGAGAATGAAGGAAAGAGAAAAGGGAGGAGAGAGCAGCATGGAGGACGAGAAATCAAAAAGAATAAAAAATGTTAAATTCATGCATCGGGGGGTGGTGGTTCTGTTTTACATATGGCACACTGTTCGAATGTGTTTACTTCATATTATGGCCCAAGGAGGGGACTGGGGCGTTGGGGGCGTTGGGGGGGGTTGGTTGGGGTTGGTTGGGGTGGGTGGGGTTAATCCATGGTAAGCACCTCTGGACTGGCGCTGTTATATTAGAAAAACAAATCATTTAGGACTGTGAAGGAAACAAATGGTGAGGAGGAGTCGCGTGCACTTGTGTGTACGAGTGCATGTTGTCAGCAGCCATAAGGAGATGATGCAGCCTGAATACTCCCAACATCCTTAGTAGCTTAGCTGATCGCAGTGACGCTCAGTGGCTCGTTACCTCACCTCTTCAGGTCGCCACGATACATCTTTGTAAAATGTATCTCTGAACATTTGTGGAGTGTGTGTTCCGATGGTTGTTATTATTCGCTTACACACAGTAGGTGTGTGTGTGTGTGTGTGTACTGGATAGATATATCTATCACTGGTCTAAGTGTGTGTGCTGAGCCTGCCATGTTCAGTCTCTTGTACTGCTAATCTTCACCCCTCTTATTTGCTGCGTTGAACTGTGTGGATGCGGAGCTGCCGAGTACGTCTGCAAACAGGTTGTCGAGCTTCGCCGATACAACGCTGCGGCATCACTTATGCATGGGAGAAGAAGACCAGGCTTTTTTATATGCACACCACTAATTTGCAATACTGGCAGGTGTTTATAATAACTGGGAGATGGGTCCAACTCAGACAAATAACAGGGTGAGCCTGGGATGTAATCACTACAACTTTTCAACAAGCTGTTCCTTCTGCTTCGATTACAACAACATCCCTCCAAAAAAAAAAAAAACTTGATTTAGGTTTAAGACACGGTCAACTTGACAGATCCATGTGGCTGAAAGTGAAAGCCACATAAAGCCACATTATGTGCTTAATATACATTTGCTTATATTTTTACTTCTGAGGGAGATTAAGCCAAGATGAAAAGCTGGGCAGGCTTAGTTTGGATGAGATGTGGTCAGTATTGATGCACAAATAATTGTAAATTAGAGAAAGAAAAAATCAAAACCTTAAGCCTTCTTTCAAATATCACCTTGAGATTCCATATGTAAAAGATGTGAGGAAAACAAGACACATCATGCTCAGCATTTGTTCACATCCCCCCTACATACGACATACTGGAACTTTATCACCATTAATCAGCGATTTTTGACTTCCCTTTCACAGTCTACACAAACTGCTGGGATTAAACAGGGTTGCATTCGTCGGCTTTTGGTTTCAGTATGGAATGGATGATTCAGATTGACTCGGTGTCCAGAATCCCGTAACAACCACAAACCACAGACTTCCTGCCATCATTCCTTCAGTTATTGAAGCCCACGTCAGTAGTTTGTTGTTTCCATACCAGCATTCCTTATAACACAGAAAGTGTGATACAGCTGGACTGAGTATTCTGTCAGATGTTCGATATACCAGAATTTCCCCCTATAATAACAAGACATTTTGGTTTATTTGACAAGCCGAGTCGGCTGAGTCGGTGTCCTGTAATGTTCTTGTGGTTAAGTGTTACTTGGAGTATTTCATGACCACCCAACTGTCTGGGATAGAGTGTTTGCTGGGCACTTTGCTGTTGTGTAGATTTCCTTACCTTGATCATACGTGAGAGGTCCCCTGCATCGGCCAGCTCCAGGACTATGTTCAGCTCATTGTCCTCAATAAAAGACGCATGGTACTTTATCACATTGGGATGGTTCAATTGCTGTGGGAGGAGGGGGGGGGGGGGGAAACGACATGTCATGGAGGAAGAAAGAAAAAGTAAACAGAAGACATGTTTGACACACATCATATTAATGGCTTCCACGGTCACACTACCCACTCCTAGAGTGAAAAAAATCATTGTAGGAGCTACAGATAGAAGCATTGTCTTACTTGTGACACAATTTATGTCAAAAACCACCCTATCAGATGATAAAAAATTAAAGCAAAACAGTGAAGTCCATATTTGGAATGCGTATCTGGTAAGTGTGGACCTAATGAGACTGTTTTGTCCTCCAGTGTGACAAAGCTGGGTGACATGTCACAACAACCCCTCGGTCTGTGATGACTACAACCCATGTGTGAAACAAACACACACACATACACACATACACACATACACACACACACGCCTGACAGGCTGACATGGCAAGCAGTCAGAAAAACAAGCAGCCCAGGCTCATCTCTGGCTGAGATTCATTCCTGTTGGTTGGTCAATAAGGCAGGAACAGCATTTCCTGTAGTAAACAAAAAGTCTCTCTCCTTCCAGAGCAAGAAGAGAAAAGGGGGAGGGAGGGGGGAGGGGGGGGGCGCAATGAAGGGACGGAAACAAATGACACAATGACACAGACAAGCAAAAGAGTGATGGAGACAGGCGGTATGGAAAGAGAACAAAAGGTGAGGAGGGAGGAAAAAATGAGCAGGAGAGGAATAAGGTGAGCAAAGTTAAGGGTGGAGGGAAAAGGGAGAGACGGTGATATGTGGAGAGCTGGAGACATGGAGCTGTGTGGCGTGGCAATGTCGGGGGTGGGGTTGGGGGGGTGTGCGAGCAGACGGAGCAGTGTGACACGCGTCCTCCACTCGGCTCGGCTCTGCTTTCTCCGCTGTGATTAAAGAAATGTTCATGCTCCGGATGATGCCGAGAAGAGGGGAAAGGAGAGCACAGTACAGTACACTACGCAACACTACACTCTCCACTCTGCATCCCTCCACAATCCCCTCATTCGTTCTTTCCCCTCCTCACATCTCCATCTCTCCCTCGTCCTCTCTTCCCAGATGTATTTTTGGCTCAGAGTGGCAGTTCTGCACGGCTCCACACTGTAACACAGCCAGGGAGTGATGACAAGTCCCCCCCCCCCAACCCCCCCCACCTCATTCCACTCCTCTTCCACAACTTGAACCTCAGGCAGAGGACACAGGGAAATAAGAGATATGCTCACATGCAGATGTTTATGTAAATGATGGATGCAATACAACAATTATTCATCGGGAAATATCACATAGGCTTGCATGATTACGTAATTACACATGCTCGCAGAGGCCCACCAATGTGTGTAATTAGTTAATCATGCACGACTCTATGTGATATATGTGGTGGACTGGTGATGTGTTTCAAAGAAGAACAAGGCACTGACTAATGCAGTCTGATGTTATAAAATGGACTATGACAATAAATTAGGTTACTGTGTTTTTCTAAATAGACGCACATGCTCAGAGGAAAGGAGCTGGTTGGAATATGTATTTTAGTGACCTTCAGCTGAGAAAGATGAATTAAAGACAGACACGTCCATAACCATTAGAGATGAATGCCTTGCTTAGCACGACATATTGATATTTGTCAATTCACTGAACAAGAAAATCAGTAGATATGCAATGTTGCATTGCCTGTCCATTAGAGGAGAAACTAAATATTTGCTTAATGTGCAAAATAGATGTATTGTTCATAAAGATCTAAAGATAAAAGTGAATTTATAGTGTGTATCAGGTTGAATGAAGCTGGTTGCTGCCAGTTCTCTGTCTTGTCAGTAGACCTCTGGTATAATCTAATCACATACAGAAGCCAGACATAAGTGCACACACAAACATTTTTACATAAACACAAAAGAGAGAACCAAATACACAGACATCATTACAGCTTTTCAGTGCTGATTAGGGCACCTCATTAGCCTTCAGAATATAATCCAGGCTTGATAGTAACCCACAAGCACGAGAAATCCACAGCAGTGGGATTTCAAGAATGGTGAAACTAGCGGATTGGCAGGGAGCGGGGCTATTTCTGCACCCAACATTCCTATCAGCGAGGATTTAGACAAAAGGGCAGGAAGAGAAGTGAGATTCTCAAGTTGAAATCATCGTGCCAGAACAGGAAAATACAGATGAATGAGCAGACATAAACACAGACAGACAAACAAACAAATAGACTGCTGAAAGGCCACGACTGAGTGTGTATGGGAGTGTTTGTGTGTGTGTGTGTGTGTGTGTGTGTGTGTGTGATCACGCGCCAGTATGTGTGTCATTCCAGTCGGTCCATGCCAGTGTGCCTCTCATTATTCTGATTTGGCTGTGTCTCTTGTTGGCCTGTCTAGTGGGGGATAAGGCAGAAGGACTGTCTCTCTGTCACACTCAGCCCTTTATTATCAGGCTGGCTGGGCAGCACAGGGCCAGGCATAACTTCCATGTTCACTAGCAATCAGCTTACAGGATGAAAAGAGGGGAACAAAAAGCTCTGAGGGGAGAAGACGGGCAGAGAGAGGGGAAAGGAGGAGAGACGGATAGCAACTGGGTGAATAGGACAGTTGATAGGGACAAGCAGAAGGGAATGGACACAGCAAAGGGTGTGGACAAAGAGGATCCATGTAATGAGAAATAAAGGAAATGAGATACATAGTCACCTGGCAGAGTGACATTTAACCCTGCCCTGACCCCTTTTTTATGTATCCGGAGGTCAGAGATACAGATGCAGGCAAACCCTGATGTCTTGTGGCATCAAATCAATGATCTGCTCGTCAGATTACAGCTCTCTACTGGGTCTCGCCTGCATCCGAGTATTGTTGTCTTTGATTGGCCCTGAAAGCCCCGGGAGCCTCACTGATGTGTTTGAGTGGTACAAACTAATTGGTTTTGTATTCTTTCCCTAACGTGTACATGTGAGCGCGTATGTATGTGCACAAACTGCCCTTGGTGCACACGAATGCGCAGAAAGGCTTCGTATACGGAGGGAAATGCTACCGGGAACGCATGAATGCACACACGCACACCATCAAACCACAAACACACACAACTTTTGACACACATATAGGATCTTGCAGACGAGGGGAGTTAGCGAAGCTGTCATTAAGTTTGTTCATTAGTATTTTCGTGACGCCAAGCTGACACGTGTTTAAGGTAGTTTGATAAATGAAACCACTTCATTGGAATAGTAGAGCAAGATCAGGAAAGGGAGGAGACATCAAGAGACACATGAGGGAGCTACATTTCCATGCTGATGCACTGTTGCCCAGTTTAAACATTACAAAAAGATTTTAAAAACAGGAGTTTTGGCATTTAAAAAAAGAGTCAATGGGAGCCTGGAGGGAAGATACACTGGTGTACACACACACAAGCTTAGAGACAGTAATACACCGTACTGTACACACACACACACACACACACACACACACACACACACACACACACACACACACACACACACACACACACACACACACACACACACACACACACACACACACACACACACACACACACACACACACACACACACACACACACACACACACACACACACAAATCCAAGCCGTCTGGTGCAGATCAATTGTTTTCCTGTGGTGGAAGGTCTCAGCTGAGGCACCTTAAGAGAACAGAGCGCGGCGCATGACGCCGTCTCCCTCCTCTCTGGTTCTTTACCTTAAGGAGATCTATCTCTTTGATGCAATCTTGCCGAGCTTTGGCATCCATCAAGTCGAATATCTATCAAGAGATCAAAAGGGGAGAGAGAGAGGACAGAGAGGGGTGTTATGGCATATTCAAAAAAATGGTAAGATGGAGAAATGTAGAGAAAATAGGGGAGAAAAAAAACACTTAGCAGAAAACATGGTTGCTCTTATCTAGAGGGTGGCGTTGGAGTGACTACAGGTGTTTCACATCTGAGTAACACGCACATATCCCCATGTAAGGTGTGTGTGTGTGTATACATGCTCAACGAGAACAGCATATCCTCCTCGTGGTGTGTATGTGTGTATAAGTCAAATACTGAATGTATCCGTGTGTGTGTGTGCGTGCACATTCAGTAAGATAACAGTCAAATTGCAACTGCTTAATTAAAACAAAACCGGCAGAAAAATCTGGATCTGTTGCTCTCTACAGCATACTAACATGCAATAAATCATATAATATATATATATAGTTACCATGCTTCCTTCAGTTTATCAAGTTGTATGAACTTGCCTTTAAGTGGGAGTATATTAGGCTGTCTGTGTTGAAAGTATTTGTATCCTAAATGATACGCATTACTGTGTCTTACCTGGACTTTCTTCAGGGCCACTGACGTGTTATCTAACAGGTACCTCGCCCGGTACACCTCACTGAACTGGCCACGTCCGATCTTCTTCTCAATCTGGAAGTTTGCCAGTGAGTTATGGCCCATGTCTGGTTGCAATGGTTTCTGAAATAAAAAAAAAAATAGATATATTTTGCGGCTGTATTTACCATTGAAGTGCAACTATACCCTCGTTACGTGAAAGAAGAAAAGGATGCGGGCTGAATGATGTGGGTGAAACTGTGGTGAGAGCCCAGCTTCTGTAGTGTGTTTTGCTGAGACGCTACTCTCGGCTGCCGATGATTTGACTGGCATTAGGCTGACGTGTCAAGCTGTGAGAGGTCTTGTGGAATAAGCACACACTTAACTGCAGAACCATAACATCTCACTCACGCCAATAGATGGAGGAAAGTCCTTATTTTCTTATCGTTTTATAATATACATTTATATTTACATCCCTACTTAAATCTGCTAGGCAGGGGGTTGTATCACCCTTGGCTTCATTGGTGCCATTTAATGGCTAAAACAGCACTCTGACCTCCCTGAAAAAAACGAATGCCCCAAATAGAATGAATAAAACACCCCTTTACATGAACGCAAACATCTAATCATCCTATCTAAAATGCTTGTCGAGTTCACAGGAATCCTCTTCCTTCCGTTTTCTGCCAACATAAATCACTGACAGGCTGGCACCGGGCCCCTGATGACAGGACTCCTCGCCTCTCTCGCCACACAATTGGCTGTGCAGACTGAAACAGTCACCTTCCACAATTAAAAAAAAACACTCAAAAATAAACCACAATGAGCCCCCTGGATATGACGTGTGAAAAAACAGCACAGAACAGGCTGTGTGACCTTTCCAGCCTTTTGGTAAACTTGTACAAGGCGTCGGCGGGAGCAAACAGAAGGTGACAGATATCAGAATGCCACATGTCACTTGCACTTCTGCCAACGTGGCCGTGGGAGCAGCTCTGGGGCAAGCGACTCGGGACAGAGGGAAGGAAGACAAAGAGGGGGGGAGAAGGTCAAAAATGTATCTCCCAAGCACTAAAACACACAAGAAGGGAGTGTAATCACACTCAAGTTAACTGTGTCAAACTGCATTACTTAGGTTTTGCAATTTGACAGAGTAACCATCAGACCGGAGGCTATACAGGATTCCCTCAGCTGCCTCGTCACTACAAAAGGAAAACAATGAGATTCAAGTTAAAGTGAACAATTAAACCAGGGAGGCACCCTTCTGACTTGTTCTGTCCCGAAACCGACAACCGGGCTTTGGCTATCGGATGATTACGCAGCGATCCGACAGCAGTGTGCAATAAATAAGCTGTAAGCCTCACTGTGTGGAAGTGACTGGGATCACTCTTTTATGTGAAAGGAAGGTTTGACTTAAACATTGCTTTCCTAATTTTTAAAACAAAATCTAACAAATAATTACACACATTTAAACAGTAGTGAATTTTTATTTATTAAAATAATAGTGTCCTATTGTCACCGTTACCCGATCCAGCTATTTGAGTCAGTATCGGAGCAATATCAGTGCATTCCTAAATTAAACCCAACCAAAATACTGATGATTATTTTGGAAATGAATAAAGTCAAAAATTTGTAATTTTAGAAAAATGTAGAAAAATTGCTTGCTTGGTGCAGTCAATATTCGTAAATCTCAAAATATCAAATTAACAATGCTTATATCTGAGCTGTTAGAACCAGCACAGTTTTTTCTGACAGTTGAATATATGAGCTTATTGTTTCACAATTAGTGGTCAACTAAAGGTCAAGCCTCACATTAAATTTTATATTCAGGGAGTGAAGCCTATATGTTTAATGTTGACAACGAGTGGAGTGCTGTCAACTCTCATTAACTGTCTGTATGATGACAAAAATCAACCAAAAGACTGAATAATGTGTTGCAAGGATAAACCAATAGCTATGTTAACAAATACAAAGACACACACACACATTGAGAGTGAAGGGAAGCTCGACTCCAAACAGGATTCCCCATATAAATAGGTATAAGGGGCTTTTAAAGTTTAAATTTGACAGCCAAAGGAAGAGGCGTGAGCCAATTAGAAGTCCTGTCCAATTAACACTTAACACCATTGAGGTGTGTGCATTTTTCAGCATGACACCACCATCATACTGAGCTGTCCAAGAGTCATTGTGGCAGCATGACACACTGCTCAACAATCCTTTATTTCAACATTACGGCAGCTCTTTCAAAAAAAAGCACTTTGCTAATAGCGACCAACGACGGTAACATATTGCATAAGCGTAAAAATAAAGTAGAGGGTGGCATAACGCAGACCAACACAACAATCTACAAGGTGCGTCACATTGAAAGTGTGGCCATATTATTCTGCAATGACTTGTCATAATGGTGACCAGGTGCATGAGGTGTGTAGATTCAGAGTGAGAGAGAGCGAGAGCGAGATGGGGGGGGCAGAGAGGACAAGAGGGCATTGCTTTCATTCGCTGCGTGGTAGCTTGACAAATGTTAGCATGAGCCTCTAAAGCGCTGTGACAACCGCCTGCTGAGAGCACAGTCTTGCTAATGTGTCCTGGCATGCCAGCCCCCTAATCACACATTTACATATGCAATGACCTACATTTGCATGTCAGATCGCACACTGTCCGGCATGATTAACAGTGGGCACCTCCCTGTGTGGAGTCGCCCTGGGTGGCAGCAGAGGCCATGCGAGGGCGGAAGAGAGGGCTGGAGGGAGGGCGGCTTTTTTGGCAGCCAAGGGGCCGAGCTGCCAGGCAGGATTATGTCAGCCAGCGGCCCCGGCATTAGACACTTCATTAGAGCTAATCTGTTTAGCAGTGGGCAGTGTATGTAAACTTCACAGGCCATTTGCGGCACCTCTTCGCCCCCTGGCCTGGCCTTCAAAGGGCAGCCAGGTCAAAGCTGAGTGACAGGCCGTCTCATCTGCCGCACACGAGTGTCACACAATCAGGAGCTCCCAGCTGAAACACAAGGCCCCGACGAACACACATACTCTCACAAAAAAAAAAGGGGAAGTCACTGAGGTTTGACCCTGAATGACGCAGGGGTCAGTGTCAGAACAAAACTGTGGGGAGAAGTTTAAACAGTCGACTGCTTGTAAGGATGAATTGTTCATGTACATGTTAAATATGACGGTAGAGATGTGCCTCGTGGACCTTTCAGTGGAACAGAACATCTGACAGCAAATGCTGCCAAGGGAACATGTTTGAGTCTCTTTCCATTTAAAGAAAACAAAAGACTTGAAAACAAAGCTGCATATTTACCTTAAATCAATACATCACTCCTTTTTTTATATTATTAATCCATCAGAAAACTCATCTCATATGTATGTTAAAGGAAAAAACAATAAACACCAGCAATGATCACTTCCTACAGGCCTACACTATAAATAAAGGCGGAGAGGCAAAGTGTTATGCCATTTGATTATTACAGTCTCTCTGGGTTTTTTTTTTCTTACATTACTGTGGTATGCTTGCTGTTTTTACTCACATCATTCTGGTTTGTGATGGGGACAAGCTGCAGGGGATGGAGATAAGTGGCAGCCATGCAAGGCATTATGGGTAACGTCTGTGAGGGACAGCGTTTCTTGGGTATAAAGGTGACACACAACCGCCATGGGCAACTCACTAGCAGGGGGATTGAAAAAGAGAGAGAGGGAGAGAGAAGAGCAGAGCAGACAGACAGCTCATCGAAGGAAGTGTGATACGGGCTGGCCAATAATGACACCATTGCCAAACACAACTGACAAGACACATGGAGAGTGGAAGAGGGAATGCGGAAGACAGGGAGAATGAGAGAGAGAGTGAGAGAGAGAGGGGGAAGACAAGCAGCAGAGGGGCGAGGGTGTGATGTGACAGCCCAGCAGAGCCAACGGCTGCCACAGAAAGGCCAGCGGCGGCAGAGAGGTGCTGTCTCCCATGGAGAGAGAGGGAGAGGGATGCCGTAATACAGAGAGAAACTAATCCAGCTAAATTAAAAAAAAACCTTTTCGCTCCATTTTGACACACGGAACCGGCATTTTACATTAGTACATTTTACATTAGCTTTATATAGTGTATTTGTATATGTGTATTTTGATGTGGAAAAATAGATTAGCCAACAGTAGAAAGGAAATGAGGGGAGAAAAGACGGAAAATGACATGCATGAAGGATCGTGGCGACGATGATTTCCTTAATCCCCCCCAGAGATCCCTAAATCTGAACATTACTGATCACCCAAGACAATGTTCTACTGTGTTTGTGTGTCAACTTCTGAGAAAAAATAAATAATATTTAAACCAAAACTAACCTTGTCATATCATCACATCTCATTAAAAAGGAACATTTAAGCTCGACAAAAATCAAGAAAAATATAAGATTTTTTCCCCCATATCACCCAGCCCTATTGACGGCACCAAACATACTTTTTTTGTTGGAAGAATAAATAGTGATTATGTCAACTGGTTAGTTTCATTATTGTTGAAGTGTTTTAGAATGGACAGGGATCAGCATGAAAACAACCTAAAAACTCTACTGTGGACACAAACTGCTTTCACATTTACAGAATTGGTCGGATCGCTGTGGATGTAGCCTCCCAGAGACATACAAGGAAGAGACGGAGATAGCAACTGGCAGGCAGAGATGCCCGCTCCCAACCCCACCAGTCACCTGCCCCCTTGAGCGTGGCACCATGCAATATTCATCCTTCGCCAACCGGCAGGATTCACCCCAAAGGTGCTTAGCGTTCTTCTCCTCTCAATCTGCTCCACAACCGCGCCGCCGTGTCTCGGCGCTCGCAGACAGATCCGTGTCTGTCAAACTCTGCAGTGACTATCAAAATCTGATCTGTGGGGGCCTCCTCACCAACCCTCCCACTCACTCAAAGAGCAAATGCACCATTAAAAATGCACATCTTACCAGCTCATCTCGTTTACCTAATGCATATGCATCATACCTTCGGGACCAAGAGGAATGATATTGCAAGCGATACAGAATATTCTTCATCACATATACAATTCAGATTTCTTCAGGAGGAGGCTGCCGTGGGTTTTTTTTTTTTTTTTTTTTTTTTTTTACCCCCCTGTGCTGCCGAGCAGACTGAACCTCGGGAAAGTGTGAAAAAGATACAGGACTTGTTGAAAGACACCCATCTGGATGCTGCTTAGACAGCCATCTACATACTCTAACTGACTCTTCCTCTCCATCGCCCACTAAATGTGAAATCAGTTCAGACGTCTTCTGTGAGAGTGAAAAACCGTGACGCAACATAGAAAGTTCACTGTGCTACCAATAATCTAAGCACAAAAAGTGGGTCTGGGATTAACACTGATGTAAACTGCTAGAAATAGACTGAAAAACAGGCAGAGAAATCATTAAGCCTGAAAAATAACACACAATCAACTGTTTGGAGAGCAGTGGAAGATCTAGCGTCTGTGTGTGTATGCGTGGGGGGGGTGTTGCCTAAGTGAAATTAATCATTAGAGCTTTTATCCGACTTTCTTCTGTGTACAACCCAATTATCCTAAATTTTGCAATTACAAATCTTAGAATAAATTAACCCCCTTGGCAATTCCAGTGTTAATGTTGCAGTGCCCTTGCATACGCAGGAAAAACAACAACAGAGTACGGGCCTATTTTTAGTGTTGTTTCGTTCTCAAAAAAAAAAAAAACTCTGGGGCATATGGATGATCCTCTTTGTTTAAAGTATATTCAATAGTTATGGCTGCAAAAACATCCTTCTAGAAAGAAATCAATGGACCTGATGTTGGAGGGCGGTATTAAAATCCAACAATGACCAGATCTGCACCGAACAAGCCTGAGTTGTATCGAACCATAGAGGCATGCAGGGAGGGCAGGCTCTGCCAGCCTCCAGATCCCTGATCAATAGAAACAACTCCACATTCATCCACTGCTGTCTATCTCACACATACAGACTACAGCGGTCTGAAGGAAGCTCGGACTCAAAAGCACAACTTGATTGACGGGGGAAAAAAGGGTAATACAGTATATTTACAGTTCAGAATGTGAAGGAAGTAGGATGCAATGCTTGTAATGAATGGATGAGTGGGTTATGGCATCATATATGATCAAATAAATCCCCCTTGTCAATAAATATATAGGAAAACATTCTGTCATGACACAATCATTATTAAATTAAACAAAATCATTCACTGTAATCTTGACTTTAATAAATTTAACTGAATAGAAACCCTTAGAAACAAAGGCCCGCCTGATGGATACAAAACTATTATAAAATATTTCAAAACTTTTCATAGATAATTTGACTTGATTTTATTTTACTTAAATAACTGATAAAAACACATGCATCCTCATATTTATGCAACAATCCTGTGAATCAACAGACCTGCTCACTTATTTACAATGTTGCTCAAAATGGCCCAAAACAACCAGAGAGTGAGTATTAGAGACTGAATATAAAATGTCGGACAAAATACTGCTAATATAAAAATTGTCAGCTGCATAAAATATGCAGTTGACCATTTTCATCTTTATGTCATCCTACTACCTAATTTTTCATGTGTGTGTGCGTGTGTGCGTGTGTGTGTGCGTGTGTGCGTGTGTGTGTGTGTGGAATCTACCTGGGGTTGAAAGACTGGCACGGCTGCTTGCTGTCCTTGTGGCTGCGTGTCCATATCCATGTTGGAGGAGCTGGATCCTTTATTCTTCTGAAGACAGCAAACACACAAAATGGTTAGCCGACTCAAAGTTGGACATCAGAGAAAACCCAGAGTTCTACATTAACATTTCACAACAGCAAAAAGAATAACCTCAATCAAGCGGATGACTGTTCTCTGTTGTTGTGCACTCAACTATTGGATTGCTGTGTAGCCAGAGTGTCCAGTTTCAGGAGAACTGGATCCCACGTCATGCCTGTGGATTTGACACTCTTTGTCTGGGTCCCGCTCAAGTTGCAGCACGGCAGAGCTAAAGCAGGACGCGATATGAATCCGACCAAAGCAGAGATAATGCCACTCTGTATTTCCTTGGCATTCCTCCAAGGGACCTTTAATGTGAATTACTGATTACGCCGGCATTTACCCAGTTCCACTACATCTTCTGTTTTCTAAGAAAATATAGGTCACACAGAGGTGAGTGCGTTGGGTATGGGTGTATGCCTCGGTGCTGTATAATTGCATGTTCTGGCAAGTAGCCTAGAAGCAAGCTAATTGCATTAGATACTCCACAATCAGTCGCTTGGCTTAACGCCATACTTAAAAACAGACAATATGAAATATTACCTGATTTAGTCATTTACAACATTTAAAAAAAAAAAGCGTGATGCAAAACCTCACACATGAAATTATCTTCTGCTTATCAGAGTCTCCACACAACACTCATAATTTACACACGATACAATGCATGAATAACAGCAACTATGTGTCAACCAAAGTCAATAATTTTTTTTTTTGTATCAACATACTAAATTAAGCTTAAGGAAACGTGTGCGTAGATATTTAATGTGATGTTGGAGCGTGCGTGAACGTGCGTCTGCACACACGCTGGGTGAAAGCATTAACGAGCAGAAGCTATCGACAGAGGCAGATTAAAAAAAAGTCGGGGCTTTGCAGGGCTTTATCTACCGATCCAGGATGGGGTGTCAGGTTTAATGATTCTGCCGCTGTCTGTTGTCTCTCCGCGTCTTATTTACATGAATACTGTACATGCAGGCAAACACACAATGGACAAACACACTGAAAGTTCCACACAAAGCCAAAAAAGGGACACAACGCACTTCACAGTGGGACATTTGCATGTTTTTCCACAAGAGTGAAGGCCGTCTGTCTGCGGATCTGTCAGTCTGTCATTTGTGTATTACTAACCGTCTCTCGTCTCTGTCGCCTCAAACCTCCCTGGCCAATTAAAAATCCCCTGGTACAACGGAGAGCAGAATGGCACCAAGGAGCTGTCTCTCCCCTGATGTTGTCAGTCCCATTCACTAAAGGTTAATAATGCTAATTAGACACTAAGCAATATAGAGTGTATGCATGGCACTGTATCCACATGTTTGCGTGCGAGTCGGAGGTCTTGTATGTGCATATAAGAAAGCATGTGTATATAGCAGAAGTATTTTGCAAATCCTGTGGTTGTTTATTTTAAGATCAGTTGGGCTTTTCTTTTCTGGGGGTTTGCTGGCCTTCATGTGAGCTTTGAAGCTCGTGGAAATAACTGTTTGCACAACGCTATTCCTCCTGGGATTGTATTGGGAATATTGTTTTGCGAGATTTACATTAAAAGCTCGTTTCAAACAAGTTTAAATCCATTGAAACATGTAAAAAAATATTAAAAAATAGATAATTAGGATTTAAAAGCACCCAGAGCTGGGGGGTGGGGGGTGGTGGGGGTTAAGAAAAGCATTGTTAAATGTCTGCTTCTGAATCTTTTGGTTCTCTTACTTAATAAACCCACTAAAGAAAAATCATTTTTGAAAGACAACTTTTGCCATGACTTGTGTAAAAGCCTAACTCTGATTAGGTTTGTCCAAATATACCAATGACACCATACACATGTCAATACATTTTTTTTTTTACCATTTCCATGAAAACACCAATTAAAGAAAAGTTTCGCCTACCAGACTCCCATCCACATTGTCCCAAAACAAGCTGCCTATACAGAGACATGAGCCTATAGTTTGTACCCTGGTGAGACTAAAATTAATTATGTTCCTCATAATCATAGGAAATTTGTAATTATTGTTCCCACACAAGCTAACATATACGTTGAAAATGTAATTCCTATAAATAAATGGCATCACTCTTGCTTTTGAGAGCGCTTCAATGCATCTTCATTGACACCAATGGATTATTAGTGCAAAAATTCACATGCTCGTTTGCCCTAACAAAACAATGTATACCAGGGTGACAAGATCATTATGAGCCAAATAATTGCTTTTTAAAATAATGTTTTAAAATGTTTAAAAATTTCCTTTTTTTATTCCCCTCAAGTCAGCACAAACGGAAAGCAGCAGCCTCAAAAACAACTATATACTTTGTCTTCATGATTTAATATTTGTAACTGTAATTCAATTAAGCTTCAGGTCCTATTAAGACAATCTGAAATTATCCTGGATATGTATGTACTAGTTGAAAATAAGGCCTATTAGAAAGAGGCCGAGTGGATGGCTGACTAGCAGGGTGTCGTGACATTTTGATTTCGTTTTCACAGGAGACTTTACAAGTCAGCCACCCAGGCGGCCTTCCTGCCTCTTGTAGTGATTCTTTGCACTTCAGCCTTGTGTTGTGTTAGATTGGGGCTGGCACCATTACTCCTCTTCCTAACCCTCTTGTGTTTCTGCCTGTCTACGCGTCAAAATAACCAGGGGGCATCTTAGCTCCCTGACATTCTTTCGGCTCCCACGTCCCATGTTAACGAGATCAATTAAGACTGCCATGTTCGATTAACGCACACACCAGGAAACAGCATCATTAACGGAGCAAACGCAATCAACTGCGGCAAGGTCACTCGGGGATCCTATTCATACACAGTTTGAGTAATAATCAACCCATCACAAGCAAAGCCTCAAACACAAAGATTGATATAAACATTAACATGAAACTTAAAGCTATGAAATCTCTCTTTCCATAAAACCCGCTACACTGTTTCCATCATTGTCTCTGATCCCAAAAGGTTCTGCTCTCATCACAGGAAGGCATTTTTGACTTCCAAAACATTTGCTGGGCACAAACAGCAGTGGAAACTCAAGGTACCAGTCTGCCTGCCTTTATGTCAGGGACTAGGGATGGTGGAAGGCTGGCAAGGATTTTGGCAGCACTGAGGCCGCAGCAGCTAAAAGCTAAATCCCCCAACTATTCATAGATGCATGTCACAGACTAGTTCAGTGCTTTGGTCTCCGACAGCTGCAAATATACGACAGGATGGAACCATGATTAGGGTGTGGTAGAGAGAATTAATATCGGCTAAATATGTGGACACAATATGCCCATATCTATGCCTTTGGTGCATAGATAGATAGACAACCAGATAGACAACCAGACAGAAATAACCACATTTGGACTGCGGAGGATCTACGGGTGGAACCTTACTGCATCTGGCTCGATCTGGCTTCTGGTGCAAACACAACAGCTAAGTGTGAAAGTAATCTTAGCAGCGTAGTAACATGGTAGCGAGGCTACTATAGCCACACCGTGGTAGCAACTGGTTTACTCTAAATGAGACCATAATTTACAAAATGTTCATGTTTTCAATAGAATTCCATGCAATCTGACTTCTTTTTGCAACCAGATGAGTCGCCCCCTGGTGGTCAGCAGAGACAATGCAAGTTTAAGACACTTCAGAACCTGAGGTTGCCGTCTGCTTTGGTGTCATCTCACAGCTGTGAAGTCATATTTTTATATTAAACATTAAAATAAAGGAAGGTTCTCACCATCGCCATCACAGTTAGGCTGACTGAGGATATAGTTCCTTAGCAGATCAAAATTGGTGAGCAAGGAGCAAGTGAGCTAGCAGGAACACCATTTATCTCCCCGACAAACTGATGGTTGTTTTTCTGTGGACTAGTGAAAAAGATTTTTTCCATCCAGACCACCAACTATTCAGTATAAACAAACACTGTTGTCTGACTGTATTCCATCTGATGTGAGACTCCAGTCCGACATTCTCACAGCAGGCCCAATCACACACACAGGTAATTAAATGCTAGAGCAGGGAGGGGAGAAACAGGGAGGCAGAACATGTGGAGGAGAGAAAAGAGTATTAACAAGACTATTCAGCAATTTTCTGTGAAAAGTCTTCTTTGTTCTCACTCTTCTAGCACACATCTGATTTGTTAAGTTTATTCCCCCCCCCCCCCCCCCCCCCTTTACTTGCAATACATCTCCATCTCACACCCTCTTCCCATCATACTCATCTCAAATCTGTGATTTCTTTTTTTGTTTTATTTTCCTGCGACATATGTTCCATCACCCGCCGCACCGTGCAAAACTCTACACCCTTTCAGTTCAACAAGAAATAGACTTTCAGTAAAGACTCACTAAAATCTGCAGGTCCCCTGAAGGCCATAAAATGTTGGCTCCGTTCAAAAATCCAACCGTGATTAAACAGGGCACTCTGGTGATTTATGTATTGCACTTTCATAAAGTCGGGGAACTTATCTGATGACATCATCGTGGTTTTATTATTTTTTTTGTTTAACTTGGGAGCACACCCTCCAAAAACCATCAAACATAACACAACCATTTGTACAGGCCAAGTAGACCTCCGTCCTCATGACGAGTAAACTTAACATAAAATCAGAGGAGTCCCCTAGCTGTCCTCTCACTTCTCTTGACCTACAGAATAATTTACACAGTGCTATGATGGTGCAGTGCCTCTCACACTGTCCTCTCCATAAATAAAGCCAAAAAACAATACTTCTTAACCTTCTTAAATGAATGAAATCAGGATTTCAGAACAGATGTGCACCATCAGACAGATTCTCCCTATAATACAATCCACTTTTCTCCATTAAATTCACTTTGTGCAATAAAGGAAATGTGTGAAACTGTATGCAACCTATAAATGCGATATTTTATTTTCTGTAGCGTGTTTATTGCCACATAATTCATATTGCAATCAATATGTGTTTTTTTATTTTAACTCAAGTGCTCTGAAAACCCAAGTCATCGGACATTGATATGAAAGAGCACATCTTCAGGCAACTGGGGGAGAACGGAGTGAGGCAAAGGGAGTAGGTGACAGTAGGGATAGAATAGGACCAAGTGGGACAGATACATAACTGAGAAAAATGCCAGGAGAGAGAAAAAAAGAGAAGCTTGTTAGCCCTGATGTGTTCATGCTCCTGTGAGAGACGGTGTGGAGCTGTGCACCACAGAAGTTGGCACTGGCTTTAGCTCCTCTTTAATCCCCATTTCCTCCCTTCTGCATTATTCATTTTAAACAGAAGAAGAGGAAAAACAAAGACAGGGAGCTGATTATAAAAAGGTGGATCAAGGCAATCTGTGAGGGACGGGGGGATGAACTGGGAAGTGAAGGGGAAGGGTCCCGGAATTAAGCGGTTCCCGAAGAGAAGAGCGCTAAATCAGCTCTCAAACCGAGGACAATAAATATGAACACATACTGATGAGCATGGGTCTAAGGAGAAGAGAAACGACACGGGCCAAAAGGGAGGTGAAGACAGGGGTTGAGGGAGAAGTTTGAAGAAGAAAAAAAAAGAGAGGAAAATTATAATGTGACACTATCCGGCCTGGGTGTAGGATGTGAGGGGAATCAAAGGCACCTTTGAGGAGCCAGAAGACGACAGTGAAAGTGCTAGAAGAGTGGTGTCCATGATTACAAGAAGTGGAGAAATCTTTGAGTCTGTGCTCATGAAAGCCCACCCCAGGCCTCGTCTGAAACCCCTGCTTGACTAACACTGATGATACAGAAAGAGAGGAGGAGAAAAAAAAGGAAGAGAGAGGACGGGAACCACTAATGATCGAGGGGTCCGGATACTACAGAAGCAGCGCACTCTCCAATTCATTTTAATCACTATTCAAAATCATTAGCCCAAATGTGCGAGCACTCGTGTTCGTTGGACCACGAGCCGAGAGAGAGAGAGAGAGAGAGAGAGGGAGACAGAGAGTAGGAGAAGACCAATTACACCTCAGCATGTGAGCCAGTCTTTGAGGTCTTTGAGTAAGACGGTCCAAGACTTGATGGAATACAAAATGAAGAGACCAAACTTTATTGTCTCTCAATCTAAAAGGGAAAGCACAAAGATAGAGAGCGAAGGCTTTGAAAGGAGGCTTTGCAAAGCCAACCAAACACACTACAGTCAAATCATTTAGACTTTTTTCCATTCCCCAAATGTGGCTACAAAAGCATGAAGTTAATCAGGGCGCAACTCAGCATGAGAATATTAAAGAATCTCAAACAGTCAGACAGAGGACCCAAACAACAACACTGACATCAAACAGGATTCATTATTCAACAGGCAAAACACGGCTGGATTAATGGCTAGGTCTATTTCAGACTGTATCTGATCAAACTCAATGTGGCTTTTCAGGCTCTTCTAACTATAGCCTGACCAAAACTGGATTTTGGAGGCAATATAGAAATCAGTGTTTGAGTCAAAAAATCAGATAATACTGTTATTGTGGTATCCTATATTTTAAACACAGAAAATAACCAAACTTTGTTTATATGAACGCCCGAATTGGGCTATTTAGAAACCAAGATATGTAGGGTATAGAGAGAGAAATTTCACAGTTGAAAAAGAAAGTTTCTAAATTACCTCAAACAGATCTTTGGCACTATTTGAATGCAATTTCTTCTCTACCATGATAGCGAACTAGACAGCATTTTTAAGTCATATTAATTATAAATCCCAATAAATTCACCACAGTCAACTTATTGTGAGTGTTGATCTACACTAAAATGCTCTGCCGTCCAATCCCTAGCACCATGACACCTGTAAGAAGTGAAAACCATTCGATATTTCAGCTCACCATACTTACCAGTCTAGCCCTCCTTTCAACTCACGGTTAACGCATCATAATATGTTTCGGATCCATGAAGAAGCATGATAAAAATGTAAACTGTGATGTTAAGCTCAATACATATACAGTATTTATGTTTGTGTGTGACAATATCTTTGTACAACTCAGACCTTCCCCCGGCGAGCGGAGGGAGCACAGAAAAATGATAAAAAGGGGAATTAAGACAAAGAAAACCGCCGAGGTCCACAGGGACACTACAAGGCCAGTGATCCATAATGCTGCTTGCCAACTATTTATAGCCCTCCTTTACATTTTTCACTTTCACATTTTTATAGGCTAATGATTATTTCACTGCAGAAGTAAATAGCACAGCACAAATCGCCTGCGCTTCATGTGAGGCCTAAATTGATTTATTCCCTAACAATCCAAATAAACCAACACAGGGCTCTGCTCCAGTGTGTGTGTACATTTCACCTACTGAAGCCTTTATAAAAAAAAAATCTCCACTATCACCTGACCTTTCATGAGCCAGTAATCCTATTAACACTGGACTCTTGTCGGTCTTCATCAATGCATACGTGCACACCTGCACATTCGTATCCAGCTCGGTCCTCCTTTTGCATTTTCAGCCACTGTGTATAGTAAAAGATGTCCACCATTGAGAAAAGAACTCAAGGACATGCAGGTGTCCGCTACTCCCTTTTTCTTCCTCTCCCTGGCCCTCGTCCTCCCCACCTCCTCCCCTCCCTGCTCCTCCTGTGTGTTGTCGACACGAGCTGGCACGTGGCTGAAAGCCCAGGCCACCTATTTGCTCGATTGTCCTGCCCACTCCACAGCCGCACTGACGACTCTCTTGTGGCCGGGGGGGCCCTTTGTTGCCAGCCTGTCACTTCAGCAGGTGCCTTACAGCAAAAAGCAGGAGCCAGCCAGCCAGCCAGCCAGCCAGCACCGCACCGCTTCGTTAGCGTGGCGCACCGTTTGATGTGCTCATTTCATCAGCCAGAGACGGCAGCCAAGGAGGATGCTAATAATCACTTGAAAAACAAAAACATTCCACTCAGGCTTGTAAAAGATAAACTCCAATTTCAATGATAAAAGAAGAGTGACAGACAACCATGGTACCAGTCAAAAAATAAAAAAGAAAGCAAGCCACACTACCCCTCTTTTTTTTCCCTCACCACCCCCCTTTCCCTGGTGAATCCAATTCATACTGTCAATCACTGAGAATAAACAAGGTATATTGACAAATTGCTGAATGTGTAAGGAAAGACAAAATTGTGTGGGCCAAGTATGCAAAAACAGAGCTGCATTTAAGACAGCCGTGTGATCCCTCAGAAACCAGCTTAGTGTGCAAAGGAGCAGGCTGTGTGAAGGAGAGAACCCCCAGGCGTTCAGGAGAGGGGACCCTGGGGGTTTGGGCTATGCTTGCACACCATCGCTACATTTACAGCCCTTCAAAATGCCATATCACATCACACCTCGGTTAAAATAGAAACAGGATGCATAATATGTGAACAAAAATCAAGAGCATTTCATTTAGGGCTGATCTAGCTGCGAGTGATGTCATCCGTTTTTAGGATGTTCGAGGGACTAATCGTGGATGTAGTTTCAACTCCAGGCTGCAATGGTTTTGCGAGCAAAAATTACAACTTTTAGGGTGCCACATAAAGTTAAGTGCACCATGACAGAAGAAATCTGTGCGACCGTTAAGATATAGGTCCACGTCAGCACAGAGAAAATGAAAAGGCATGTGTCTGATTTAGGGCTACAACTAATTATATAAATGAATCCACCAGGTATTTTTAGGACCGTCCTCAAGTGAAAAATTCTTAGTCAACTAAAACATTTTTCATGTGTTAGATATCACTTTACAAAATTTGTGTTCATAAGTATCTTGGAAATAAGTCATTCAGCGTAAATCTACTAATCAACTAAAGAACTCTTAGTCGACTGAGACCAAAACAACAGATGAGACAACGAAGCATCTAAGAGTTATCTCCTCAATTTATTGATTGGTCTGTTGAAAACAGGGGAAAACAGCCATCACAAAATCACAATGTGACACCATGAAATGTCTAGTTCTTTCCAAAGCCCAAAAATATGAATGTCTTTATAAACAAATAACAAATAAAAGAAAGTAATTCATTCTCACAACTGAAAACATGAATCCATCAAACGTTTGACGGTGTTGCTTGAAAAATGATCCAACCAATTAGTGGATTATCAATTATAAACGTTGCATGCTTTAGTCAGACTTTTTATTTTAGACTTTAGGAGAAAGTAATACGGTCAGTGTTGAGGCAGTTCTTATGAGGTACTTTAATGTGAAAACTCTTACATCACATCACTCTAAAGCACAGTATAGTGCCAACGTTTCAAGCCCATACCTCTCAGTTCATCTGAATATTTGAAGCAAACATCCGAACCCAGATTTGCAGCAGCATGACAAAGACACCCAGGCTTTAGGTAACATCAGTGCCCTGTGGCAACAACTCGTTCACAATGCAAAACAGAGCATCGCACAGCAGCGCAGAGCTTCCAGTGCTCCAGGACCAATAAGGGCTTTGTTTGTTAGCCATGTCACTGACTGACCACCAAATTAGCTTCATCACCTCTGGCACCACGATATCGGATGTGACACTTTGTACCACGGGGCCGAGGCTCTGTTTGTCTGCAAGGCTAGGGGCCTTACAGTAATAAAAAAAATAACTGAAGACATAAAATAAGGACAAACCTGGGAATGCCACGCGAGTCGTTTTTGTTGTTGTTGTTACGATCTAAATATAGGATTGTTTTATACAGCATTTACACCAAGAGTCTTCATCTGTACAGTTGTGTTTGCTGAAGCCTAACCTCGTCATCATACAAACAGTCAAGAGTCAACCGGGGAGAGCATCATCGTCTACGTAGTGTTCCGATGATTCTGAAATGACATTTCCCTTCTTTACCCTCTATTAATATCTATAAAGGAGGACAGGAAGCTGCATGGAAGGAGGCAGCCTGACATGGCCCATGGGAACTAAAAATTGCAAAAAAGGAAAATAAAACAAAAGATGCAGAAAATTACATGCGACTGTTACAGAGAAGACTTAACGCAGCATTGTCGTTTACACAAGAAATTAAAGGGTAATAGATGTATATAGATTACAAAGCTCCAGCACCAAACACCCATTTATTCCATTTCTATTCCAAACCAGCATCAGTGCCTCCGACCCTGCATGTACTGGGTTCCAGTAAAGCTGCTGACCCACCTCTGCATTGTTTGGAGATGATGAGCCCTGTCATTTTAATTTTTCATCCAAGAAAACAACCATTACAAACAAAAACATCTGGTGATTGTAGTCTATTTCCCCTTCACAAAAAGCAGCAGTCTCACATACTCCCTTCAAGCAGGTTTTCCCCCCTTTCTCCCTGGATAGTTTGAAGCAGTTACCCTGCGTCAGCATCGAAGTTTGTCTAAGAGGAAATGACAAGAGCAAGATGTCCAAGTCATTAGTAATGTGAGAGGAGCAGTTCCCAGGCATGTCTCGTTACATAGTTGAGTGCTAACGTGAAGGCTAAGGGGCTCGTGTTGGAGCTTTTCTGGGCCCAAGCCGCTTCTCGTATAATCTGTGGGGGACAGGGGAAGAGGACCGCAACCCGTCAGCATCTCCAAGGTCACTAATAGAAACATCCCAAAAAAAAACTTTACTCGATTAATGAGAGAAAGGGGTACCAAAACACAAAAGTGTAAGTCCACACGTGAATGTCATACACATAAACTCACACAGAAATGAATGTCAAACTCCATGCATACACTGAATACATACTTATAGTGGGCCCATGGGAATGTGCCTCCACAAAAATCAAGCTTGGCTCTGGTTCGGTTTCAGCCTGCTGTGGCTTCTGTGGTGGGCCCTGCTGGCTGGCGTACACACACGTACACACACGTACACACACGTACACACACGTACACACACACCTAACCAGATCCAGAGCAATCAGAGGTCAAATACAGTACCGTTGCTGCGTATGACGTACACACCCATGCTGTTGTCACGCTGCCAAGGAGGATGACTCCTTCATGTGAAACCAACAAAAACATGACTACCTCAGGTTGATTCCAGTAGCACCATTTATCCTGGCTGAGGATCACGTCACTGTATGATTTGGTTGGACCTCGTATGTAAAAGGACATAGCAAAGCCAAATTAACAGCTCACGGTAGCTTTTCTTCTTTGAATTTGGGATTTGGAAAATAGAAACTGCGTGATGATTAATAACAGCGGCGCAGGCAAGCATGGATTGTTCCTTTCTAGACATATGGCTCTGTCTTGAAGAGGAGGTGTACCTTTGAGGAAAAACATGGGACTGGAAATAAATCAAGAATAATGTGCCTATATAAAAAAGCCAGTCAACATTTTTGGAATGGGTACTTGAAAAAATAAAATCTGCTGGTTTCTATTTCTTGACTTCTCCATTACACATCATTCATTCACATCATATTCTCGGGAAAGATATATATTTTGTCGACGTTCTGTGTGTGTGCACGGCAATGAAGTGAGAAATTAGGCTTTTTTTGTCCTGTTTCAATCATTTGAAATTGCTCAGAGTTTGAAGCCAAACACTTGAAAAATGGACCCAAATGATCATAGAGAAGCAGGAACTTACATGTGCACACAACACATGCATAGGCAGACACACAAAATGCACACACAAGTTCAACATTTCTTTTGTATTCCTCGGGCACTCATCCTTCTTTGCATGAGTGCATCACCCGGCACACTGACGGAGCATCCCAGTGTGTGTGCGAGTGTATGTATAAGGAGCTGAAGTATGGGAGAATCACGTGCCCCCTAAGGGGTCGCACCTCTCTCCATTCTCCCCCTCCTCCCCTCTACTCTGTGCCTGCAGGGATTTCCCTTTTCAGTTCAGGAGAAATGTCAGACCTGTTTCACCATCCCTAACACAGAGGCTGGACTCTGCCCTGCATCCGTCCAACATCTGTAAAACACCACACATCAGCCTCATTTCTAGATATCAGGGCAGAAAGGGGTTCGCTGCTGAATCCAAATGTACCCAAATCCTCTTCTTTTTATCCAAGTCACAATGGGGAGTAATATCCCCAAAAGTCATCTAACTCTCACAGAAACACTTGTTCATAAACACAAATTACACTGCAGCCAAATGATCACTCACAAACACTGAACAGAGTCCAGAAAAGCAGGAACTAACCGAATGTCACACAACCTTGTAAACAGCTACTTTCATCCAGCTCATAATAGCTAATACAGTCTTAACCACTCTCTAAATCCTGTCATCAGATCCATCTCTGCTTTCACCACCAAGTCCTTTCCTTTATTCTCTGCCATTCATCATTCTACAATCAAACGACTGTTTAAACTTCAGCACTCTTGCCACATCTTCATGCTGTCATCAGAAACACAAGCAGAGAACCTCTTTTAAATTGTTAAAAGGACGCAGAGGAACAATCTCTTCGACGGATCACACAAACGACTTCCCTTAATGATAATTCAGGGTAGCAGCATGCATGTTAAAAGTCTTGCGTTTTCTTTAATGCCCTTTAGAAAATAAACACTAAACTCTTCTGGCCTTGTAGGCGTATTAGAGTGCACAAATATAATGTTTAACATCACTCGGTCTAAGCAGTTTATAATGCATATTTAAAAAACAGTTCAATCATACTAAACCATTACATTTAAAAAAAACTGATTTCCTAAACATTTGAGTTGTGTTTTTATATAAATAACAACTATATATCACAATAACAAAGTCAAATAGCATTTTGAGTTTTTGATAGGCCTCCATATACAAATACAAGTACAAGTACTATACAAGTATGTAAGTCTAAGTATGCTATTGGGCAAGGAAACAAAACAGAATTTAATTTCAAGTGCCACCACTAGAACTATAAATACAGAGTTTGATACTTCAGACCAACATCTTACATGTTATTTACTAATATGATAATTTAACCCAAATAAGATATAGAAATCCACGTGTCGCTGTATGTAGATCAGAACCAAAGAAAATGTCAGTTATGCCGAAACTGCAGAGAACTGGAGAAGGAAAGAAAGAGAGCAGGAGAGAGAGAAAGAGAGAGAGAACGCTCCACAACAGGGGTTGAAAGAAGATAAACCAGATAGGCCTCCCCTGCCTCCTTCACATATTAGAATATTAATATTAATGAAACCTCCTGTACCCACCCCCCACCTCCCCCCCCTCCACCCCCTGTTTTTCTCCCTCAGACGATTTGAACATGAAAAACTTAAAAAGCGCAAATTCCAGGAGTTGCGTATCACAGTTTGACCTGGAGCCACACAGCAGACACCAACCATGACAGACTTGCTGTTCAAAGCAAGCGGGAGCTGCTTTCATCAGGCGATCCTGGTGGTTTTTTTTGTTTTTTTACAGTGTGACACCACCAGCCCATGCCATCTGCCTTTTTCTAAAATCAGAACTTCAAGATGTGCTTTCTGCTTGTGCGTTGTTTTTAGGTGGGCTTCACAACCAAGGACCGACATCACGCAGGCTTTTGCTGCTGTGCTGCTTGCCGACTGCTGTTCACAGCAAAGCCCTGCAGAAAGGCGCAATGTTAAATATTGTTAAATTGTCAAGCCAGAACCGGTTGGGAACCCAGCCAGGCATTCACAGTGCAGTAAAATAGGATGCTCCCCCTGTTTGAACACAAACCCAACCAAATCAACTCACTGTTTTTCCTCCAGCCAATCAGAAATGAGACCAGCCTACTTCCCTCCTCATGCCACACACCCACTTCCTGAAATGCCCCCCAGACTCCAGACGACCACTTTATTAAGTCCTTTTTTAAGCTCTTTCTCCTCCATTCATAGTTAAAGTTAATTTTCTTTATCATAAATTCTAGACACAAAAACATTAGCATGCACATCGTTTGCACTTAAAAGACACCTCTGCTCTAGGCCTCAGTAAGCCGCTGCTGACTCCTGATGCCTGACTTCAGACATCTGTAAAATATTTTTATTCGGTGCCCCAATACCACACTGGCAGAGGTCTCTCATCCTTGGCTTGGCAGGACTTCTGACAGAGCCAGCCGGCAGCGCCATACAGGCCTAACCCCTGCTGCTGATGCTTCCTGCTGCTCTGAGGGAGTCAGGCTGCCTGCCTCCCATTGACTGTGGGCCAGGCTGGGCAGGGAGGAGGAGGCTGAGTGGAGGCCCCCGGTAGAGATGACCCCCAGGAGAGGAGAGCAGAGGCAAGAATGAGGAACAGATCGAGAGTCACAGAGATTGAGGGGTGGGAAGAAGTAGTAGGGAAACTATATGGGGGGGGGGGGGGGGGGGGGGGGGGGGTAATCAAGCGTTTCTAAGACGAGAGGCCGAAATACAGGAAGAGGAGAAGAAATGGGTGGCATGGCCGTGCAAAGGGAGCGAGACAAAGGGGCTTGGGGGCAGGTTAGGCAGCAGGAGTTGAGGGGAGCTTCTCATTATGACTCCTCTTCATGCCCCCAGGCCTTGACCACAACCTCAAAGCCCCCGGCCAAACCAAGCAACCAGGGAGACCACGAAAGACAGCTGTGAGTCAGGGGTACAAACACAGGCCGAGGAGGGGAGACGAGGGGGGGAAAGATGTCCCAAATCCAAAAGACAGATTTCAGAATTGAGTTGGGGGGGTGGGGAGTAAGAGGGGGCATTGCATGTGATCAGAGTCCCTTAAGCCCAATTCATCTACCAAGACCAGTCTGATATCTTGATTTTTCTACATAATACAGCTACACAGTGCAGTCATAATGATACATCTAATGCTATTTTTTCCATGCATTTGCAAAATATGAAAATATTTCCTTTAATAATCTCCTATGATATTTTGTATGATGTTGTGAATATTTTGTATAATATCCATGCAGAGGGGAACCGTGTATGGAAGGGTGGTAAATACTGAGATATTGGATATCCTTAGCATTAGAAAACTATGATGCTCTAATGCATCCATGGCACATCTGAAGAATGTAGTTGAAACAAATCAAGTCCTCGTAGCTCTGCTCTCTCCTCCAGTGGACGCACAATGACAATGTGAATATATATAATATATTTCCAGGGCTGTATAACAGAGCGCACAGAGGCAACGTTAACAGCTGGAATGCAATGGGTTACAATAAATAAAGAATCTGACTTTTACAAAGGTGACACTACTCAATTGAAAAATGCCTCAGCAGGCCTTCGTCCATGATTAACACGCGACCTGAAAGCGGGAAAAAATACAGACGGTGAAATGTCCCTGGCATTTTCCACAGAAAAGGAGGAGGGCAAAACAAGATAATCTCATACAAATTTGCTCTCTAATGCAGCAAATCCCGTGTGAAACATTAAGACTCATTTGTGATGAGGTTGGAACAAACGCCCATAGCACAGTCAGCAAGCACCACAAAAAAAAAAGTGCCTTCCCTCATTCTGTTGATGAGCGCAAATTCATTCTGCTTTTGTCTCATCTCATGACAAATGCATACTGTCACTGTCACTGATGTGGTGTTTACAGTGGCATATAGCATCTTGTAATTATTCCGTGAAAGTGAATTTGTATCCTGAGGGATTTGTATTTTTTGCATGTGGATAATCAAAAGAGATAAAGAGGGGACGATTGGAGAATGATCTCCAATAAAAAAAAAAGAAGGAGGATGCTGCTTGAAAGCCATATTTCCAGCCCAATGCACAAAATGCCAACATGGATTTGGTGTCTTTGTATAGATGGCAACAAACAGAAGTTCCTCAACACGCAGTAACCCACAGCTACAGTTCATATGTGTATATTGTTTATCTATAGTAGAATGCATCTGCAGCCAGCCCAACAATCTGACTAAACAGCTCTTTATGTAGACTGCCACCACAGCTGTTGCAGTGAAGGAATTTCCCCTGCTGTGATCATGATTGGCTTTTTTTTTTTTTTTGCTGATTACTTAATTTATTCTGATAGATAAATAAGCTTTAGCTGTTAGGCTATTATTAGTATATTTTAGCTTTTTTTAAATGACAAAGATGACAGTTTTAAATGCAGAACATCGAAAGGCAATGAGGCACAGCATTTTTTTCAGCTGAGAAGTTTTGGTTGCTATGATACAGAGGGGTAGATTTACTAAGACTGGCGCAGTTTGCGCTGCATTTGTTATTGGGAGTTCGCACACAGCGCACGCTGTGCTTCCCCATTTTACATAGTATTCACCAAACCTGACAGCCACCGGGCAAACAGCCATACTAATTAGCGCGCCTCTAAAAGAGCAATGAATGCGGCCGCATGTATCCAACACGGATCTTGAAACGACAAAAAGAAAGCGCAAAAAAAGCACATAAAGCAGCAAACCAAGAAAAATTGTTGTTCCATCCAGACCCGAGACATCCACGTCCGCGACTACTCGTGTTCTCAGGAAAAGAAAAATATCTGAGCTGAACTGTCTCAGATAAACCATTCACTAAAAATAATAATAATAAAGAACACAAAAACGGAATTGTTCCAGTCTGCGTTGATATTTCTTTGCTCCATTTTTATTTTCAATCAATTTCAACACAATGTAGATCAAGTCCAGTAACTGTATTATTGCATGGCGGTTTAATCTGTAACGCCGGATGATTGCTGGTTCGATTTGTGTGCCGCTTCCTGGTTTAGACCTGCACCAGGAGTGGGGACGGGATGGGATTTTTTTTTTTACTCCGGCCCGGGATTGGGATGGGATGGGATTTTTTCTCTGGGAGTGGGATGGGACGGGAGTGAAAATCCACTCCTGTGTCATGCTCTAACTCGCACCTCGTCACACTGCTGCAGTTTGTAGCACATGGTTTTTACTAGCACTATATGCAATATTGTGGTTGTGTAGCAATGGGCTTAACTACCATTGATTAAAGTTGGTGAAATATTGACTCTCAAATAAAAAGACCTACTCAATTATCAAACTGTGCTAAGAGTCATTGTAACAAATAACTAGATCAGCCAAAGCTAGTTATTTCAGTCACGTCAGTACCTCTAAATAATTCAAAACAGCAAACATGGTATTTATGTCAATACATCAAAATTATTCAAATGTTTGAATAATTTTGTCTGCAACATTATTTCTAAGTGGGCCTTGTTTCAACCTTTCCAGCGTGAAAGGCAGGCATATTTAAGCTATATATTTCTTCATCGTTGTTTAATCTCTCCGTTTTGTTTTTTTTTGCTTAGAGGCCATTCTGTAAGTGGGGAACAATACCTTTTATGGCATTGTTTTAATACATCCATTCATTTAAAAGGTTCATAACTGCATTACATATAAAGAGAGTTGTTTTATTTAGAGTACGATTTCAGAGCCAAAGTCCACAGTTGTTTTCCAACACTCTGCAGTGAAATAAACCGCTGATATTGTGTGGTCATGGCATAAGCTGACCAGAGGGCGCTGAGAGCGTTTCATAAACTTTAAACAGGGTCCGAGGTCAGTAATTTTTGTGTTTGCATGTCTTTGTAGTCTGTTTCCCCCCTGAGCACTACAGAGCCCATTGAGAAAAGGCATCAATGCCACAGAGAAATGGAGAACTTTCACGTGACACGGGCAGCCGGGAGGCATCCTCCAAGGATATGTGAACGCTTGAAACATCAGTGACCCTTCATAAGATAGAAGGGAGATGGATATGAAAAATATTGACTGGCTGGCTGTTTGAGGAGAGTATAAGGAGCTGCTTAGACAGCCCACTCTCATTGCCAAAGACCTTACACTAAACTCTAACCAAACTGAGCCTGGAAAGGAAAGACTCAATTCTAAATTCTTCAGGGAAGCCATCAAGCTTGTATTTTCCCTTTTCTTGCTTTTTATTATTTGATAATACAACAACTAATCACAAAGAAAGTACGCCAAACAGGCCTATATCCCAAGCAGTGATCCGCTACCTTTGCCAGCATCATTTCTGTACAATGCTTGGCCAAGGTCTTTGACATCATGCAAAAGACAGTGTTTAATGTAGCTCAAAAATGGCCTCAGGAAGCATCTTCCTTCAAATATGCTTTGTGAAAAAAAAAAAAAACAACACAGTTAACATTTTGGTTCTTTATGAAACCCAAAGGCAAGATGACTGTTAAAGTGGTCAGATGACAAATGTCTCTTCTGATCTTTAATCCAGTAGAGGGGCCAGCTCCAGGACTAAAACAGGAAACTCTCACAGGATAGAGCGATTTAGTAAATTCCGCGAGGCTAAATCACTGCTTTGGGTGCAGCACACCAATGAATGGAGCTCACTTTAAATGTACTAGTAGTAGAGAACATACAGTACATTTGGCATAGCCGGCCAATACGAAATGTATGTGAACCCAAGATAAATCAGTGAATGCCGTCTCCTTTCTCATGTGATGATGGCACATCATCAGTGCCTCGTCTAATAATCGAGTAGAATAAAAAAGTTAAAGTAGATCTTTGATGACAAAGTTTTCTTTCTATCAGCTTCTATTTTCAGATTCAATCAGGCTAAACACTATTGATCATCACTGCGATCACCACTAGCTAGTCTGATTATTAAATCCAAACAATAGAGCATGGCAAAGTTTTGCCAAAGCCTGTCAAAAGTAATCCACCTCTCATCAGCTGAAATTCAAAGCGGGATATACTGGCAGAAATCCCTCTCAACAGAGACTGATGCAAACATTTGGCAGCCATTTGCTGATCATCCGGTTCGTGACACATTCCTTGATAGTCAACTTCACAGAGCCAGCCGGTGTTCATCTCTTTATCACCTGATGACGCTGGCAGGCTCAAGCCTGTTGTCTTTGACGATAATCGAATGTGGCAACAGAGAAGTGAGTAATAATTGGGTCAACAAGGTATGTCAGTTCCCACTAACTCTTGTCTGAATCATCTCTCTGCAGCATAGCCAAATGTGATAGTATGATGCCTGAAATATTTGGCTGTGATAGGCAGTGACAGCAACATGGCATGAAATACTGTTTTCACCCGATGTGTGACCCCCAAAACTGTTAGGCCTTGGAGAGGCGAGGTTTTTTTAAAAGGTTATTTATAAATGTATAATTATTATTATTATTATTATTATTATTATTATTGCAGATGACTCACTCAGGTCCAAACAGAACTGTAGATGCAATCAATATAGAATTTGCAATAACCATTCTGACTCACTCATGCAGTGAATCACACACACAGGAAAAACTTTCTTCCCCAAAAAAATACTTCTTGATTTATTTTTCATTCAAATAAACCATCTCTTAACAACCACCAGTAGTTCTCTTCCAAATAAACAATGTCTTTCAGGCTATAACTCTTCAGGTGTTAAACAGTGTAGAACAGACAGCTGGAAGCAGCAACTGGGCTTTTTCCAGACATAGGTCAGAAGAATAGCATACACTTAAACTGTAATCATTTGGCACACTTTCTACTGAAAACAAACTCGGGTCCATTTGCCTGGTAAATACTGTCCGTTTGGGCTGGTCTGGAAGCGTTTACTAATGAATCCATCTGCTGATGGTGGAAAATCTCTGCAGGAAGCGAAAAAGTATTCTGATTCTGATATAATAATTGATATGTATGAAGCCATGTAGCCTATATAACCTATATGCATGGGTATTTTTTATAAATAGCTCAAAAGCTATTAAAACGGAGGTGCTTGTACTTGACTGTGCACTTTGTCAGTTCATTAAGACAATTAAAAATAGTGTGACAGCGATCCCCTGTACAAGACGTCTCGTGTGCACGGCCATGTGCTCCCCGATGTTCGCACCAGTCATGTGGGAGCGCACAAAGGGGCTTGTGGAAAGCGCGGTCTCTACATGATACTCATTATCATATGAGGTGCATGTTATGATCCGTTCATGATTTGCAATCTCACAGCCTGCTAATAATGTTTATAATCAGTTATTTCTTTGTAAGCTCTTGTGACAGTAAATAACATAAATATACACCAGAAGCATTAAAAAGCTGCATAAACTTCTGTCAGTACCCAGAATTTGCTTCCCCATATGGTGTCCGATGATGCAATCACCAAAACCGTCCAATCAACCACTTTCTAGCAAGTGAAACGACAAGCAAGCAAATCAAAGTCAGAGTCAAGTCTCATCATCACTTGACGCTGGCATGCAGCAGTTTAACCTCCAATAATTCAGAAGTTTGTGGCTAATGGTAGAAATCAACATCTATTAAAAAAGTAAATCAAAGTTCATAAATCAAAGTCAACTTTACCCTCATCGGAACCAGAAAAAAACCTTGACTAGAGGCGCTGCATTTATCAAACAAAGTCATATTTAATCAGTTACTCAAAAGCATGCCATCACTTTGCAATAGCTTTAAGCAGGTCTGTATTTAATTATGATAAAACAATTCTTCTAAATGTCATACATTAACTGAGCCCTATTTTTTTAATGGACAATGAGAGTGGCTGGATGGCTGAGTGAAGTTGCCTTTTAATTGACGCAGATAGTATGGATGTGTGTACTACTAGTAACTGAGGCTTCTGCCATCTTCTTGGGGAAAAGTAAGTAAGTGTGTAAGTTAGTTTGTAGGATGCAGAGGTGATGTTCACTTCACAATGCTGAGGTGCATGAAACGTGTCCACTTGTTAAGCTCATTGACTTTAAAGCTGTTCACTTCCACTAATAGATCAATACATGATCAGCAACCAAACTATCGTATGGGCCTGTAGATTCCTCTGTTATTTATTTACATGGCTGTTTGTCACTCTGTTCCTCCAAATTGTGTTTACCCATACACGTAGTCACAGTGCAAATGAGTAAAATGCAGATACGTTCCTACAGAAATGTCACATTGGAAAATATAACCTACAAAAGTGAGGCCGTATAAGGAAGTAATGGTGCAGCATACGTGTACTATAACAACACAGTCTTCACTAAGCGGCTACTTTATTTAGCTACTCTCGTGTTTCCACCACATGGTTTCACTAAAGGGCTCTGGAAAGTAGTTGTCTGGCGAACTGTAATCACAGCGTTACAATGCCGTTGTTGACTTTAAATGACAGCGGCGGCTGTGTCATTCCGAGGCAGTGAAAGTTAGCACCGCGGCATGCTAGTCGGCTAACAGGCTAAGCTAGCTCAGCGAACTTCCCATGAACTTTTTCCCAAGTGAGTGTCAAGATCGCGTTTCCACTAAACACTGACAACGCGTGAGCTTCGTAACACTGTCACTCCCAAAGCAGACCAAGAGTAAATATGTGTCATTTTAAACAGCTTACAAGTGGTTTCCTAGCCGTCCAGAGTTAGTCCAGATTCGGGAGTTTACTCTGAAGCTAACGGTGTCGCTGTTCTTACCAGGAAGTGGGACTCCTGTTGCTAAGCTATTCCTTCTCCTTCGCGTTGAACGCTTCTCCTGCTGGCTGCGGCGGTTGTCTTCGTTTTTGACTTTTTTCTCCTAAAAAGTCGACTCGTCGGGGTCCTCTCTTCTTTCGTGGCACCGTTGTCTCAGCGCTGGAAACTTTTTTTTTCTTTAGCGAGAGAGAGAGAGAGAGAGAGAGAGATAGAGAGAGAGAGAGCCTAGGTGCTGTGGAGCAAGTCAAGATGTGTACGTGTGTTTCCAGATAGCCTCTCTGCACTAGCAGGCCCCTCTCATCACCGCACTGCTGACCCGTGTGCCAGTAATGTAAACAACCCAGCATTCCCGGGGCGCAGGGGCGGGGCGAGTGTCAAAGAGTGGAGGGAAGCTGTCAAATACCGCGAGATTCAACGTGCGTGGAACATTCCCGCGGTATTCGTTGAGAGATGGGATGTAATGGTGGGGAGAGAAAGTTAAATCTTGGAAACAGTTGAAGACAACACACTTTTTAACTTAGCCTACAAGCTTTTGCAGCGCTTTCAGCTGAATCTCACATGGGGCCCTCTACAGTACACACACAATGCAGGAACACTCTTAGTAGATTAGTTATGCAGATTAGCTGATGAAAACTTAATTACTTAAAAATGACTTTGCATTCAACATAAGACTTTTAGGGCAGTGTGAGTGTAAAAAGTCGCCAGCTTTGGTGAAAGGTGGAGATGCGCAAAAGTATTTGAGCAAGAGTCCAAGTCAAGTCTCAAGTCACGGTGTGTGCTTCTTAAGAATTTCATGATTATTTCTTGACCTTGAAAATGTCAGCTTAACAAGCATTTTCAGATAAATCAAGGTACGCTTTGACCGCAATCTCACAACCTTAATTGGCGATGGTGTCATCAAGATAACAACTAAACAAATCCATCTTTAAAAATGTTAAATATAATATATATTTTTTTTTTGTGTGTAAAATACAGCTGTGAGATAAATGTAAAGAAAACACTGTTTCTCTCTAAAGTAGTTTAATAGAAATGCGTGTTTGAAGGAAGTACTGTATCCAATTAAATATACTTAATTACTTTGAACCAATGGGGGTGACACATTCTTAGAATGGTTATTCTGACTTCGTTTTGAATACACGTGATGATTCGCTGAGGGTGCGAGAGAGAGAGAGAGAGAGAGACAGCCGATGCTTAATGGATTCTGCTGAACACACACTGTTATAAGCACTCTTTGACGCACAGCCTTGCTTGCAATCATTATACACATGCATACCCACACGTCCCATGACACACAAGCAGCCTGCTCTTGGGAATATCATGAGGATTTATTGACAAAAATGGTATCTCGGATTGACTCGCATGGACAGCGAAAGCATCTGGAATTGATCAGCTTACTTTGCTTTGATAAAAGTTTCATCGCTGATTTCAGACTGACAATTCAAACGCCACTGATACACAGGAAACACATCTGTCTTCTTCCCATCCCCATTGTTAATAATCAACAAGTTAGGTGGGGTTGTGTTTTTTCTGCCGTACTTCAATAGCCTTTTTTGTTAACCTCACTGCAAATATGGAAAAGGGAGAGATGCCTGGAGTGTAGGATTTTTCCCCCTTTTTCTTCAACAACAGTTGAAGATTAAAAGAAACGTCTCACAGAAATCTGTCAATTCTGTATGTGAATAATGCTGTGTGGAATTTAATAGCATGAGTTATATTGGGTTTCCTCTACACCCACATTTTCTTTCAATAAGATCAATGGCGCTCAGTGACAGATAGGGACGGTCTTTTGTATCTTCAAATTTCAGGTTTCTGAGGGAATAATTAGATGGATGGATGAAAAGTAATGCATCAGTCTGCGAGGGGAGCTGCACCCAGAGATCCTCTAGTTCAACACACATGCCTCCACGTCTGTTTGGTAGAAAACTGTTTAATAATCGTGTTGAATTTCCATTGTTCTAAAAGTGGCTTTCTGCACTGATCTGGCGCTTTAAACCAATAGAAAACTTTTTGTGTTCTTTTTGCTGATATTGTTTATTTAACAGAGAGGATTTCCTTTTGATTCGGGGATATTTTTTAAGCGTGAAGAGAGTATTGTCATCTATTTGGCTCTCTTCCCCTTCAAACTTTTCCTGGTGTCGCTTGCAGGTAACCAGGATGGAAAAGGTTCTCCCTGCAGGGGGAATGGAGAAGGTTGAATCGCTGGATTTATAGAGGTGTTTTCCACATTTTACTGTAAACGTGACATTTAACTCTGATGTGTTAGAAACTCTTGCTCATATTTCTTGTTATTTTTCCTGAACAAATAAAGATATTCTGACGATGGAGATGAATTTACAAGAATTTGGCCACTAATATGTTACAATCATTTCTGATCATTTGCAATTCTGATAATTAAGTAGCTATAGAGTGAATAAGATATTTAAAAAATCAAATGCACACTAGATCATTTTTTTTCTCCAACACACATCGGTGCAATTCTCCCTGAATATTTTTTGCCGGTGCTTTATATGCTGAAATTTTGCACCCAGGGGCTGAAAGCACATTTTAGACATTTAAAAAGAAAAAATGTTGATGTTTTCACTCATGTCTTTTTTATTTCCCCCTGTGTTGTTGATCTGGCTCAGGGGTTAGGTATGACTGCAATGTGGTAGAGACAGAAGCTGCAGTCAAAGCTCCTGTGATCCGGTGCAGACTTCATAGAGACCAGCAGATGGAGGGGAGAGAAGCTGCGTGCATCCTGAAGGTTTAGCAAGAACTGAGAGGTTACACTCCGCCAGTACAAAGATGACCTGTCACACGCTGAAACATGCCGTATCAATGTAGATGAGCTTCCTGTTTGTGTACCTCGCCGAGCGCAGCTATCAGAGGAAGAGAGAAAGGGACTGCGGGTGAAAATATGCACGAAATGTTGTCTCTCTCTCTTCATATACTAAGGCAAACTTGGAGGCATGCGTGCATGCGACGCCTGCATTTCCATTTTAAACGCTAATTAATGTTGTTTTGTCTTCAAAGTGCAATTGCAACCCGTAGTTATCAGCCTTGATCGCAGCATTTTCAAGGTTGTTGAGATGTGAGCCGTCACACAACAAATACCTGTAAATATAGAATAACAGCACAACAGAGAAATAAAGGCGTGTGGAGAGCGCCGCGTAAATGAGGCACAGGAGACATAGGCTGATAACGTGAAGGACAAAACTGGCATATTATTTCTGCCTAAAAATTCAATAGCTGCTTTTGTGTGTGTGTGTGTGTGTGTGTGTGTGTGTGTGTATAGATTGCATTCCTTCTCTTGGCAAACAACCAGCACAGAGGATCTCTCCACCTGTTCTGCATCAACCAGCGGGGCAGGACTCAGTCTCTCACACACACACACACACACACACACACACACACACACACACACACACATCACAGTTTAGCTGCGTCTCATTCACATCGTCACCCCTCTGACATCTGCCTGTGTGCGCCGGTGTTTGTGTGCGTCCCGGTGCTGGTTGGTGTTTGTGTTAGCAGGGTGGTTGGAGTGTGAGGTGAGGTTAAATAGGCGCCTAGCAATGAGAGGAAGGAACTGAGGCAGAACTGGCAGAATATCACACACACACACACACATACACACACACACAAAGTGACAATAGAAACAACACTATCAGAGCAACATGTCAACTGCAGGTGTGGCCTATGCCTCAGTGATCATCCCATACTTTGTTTTGACCCTGTCGCCTGTCACCGCTTGTGTATAATGTGTGGAAATATCTGTGTGACCATGTATGTACGTGTGTGTGTGTGTGTGTGTGTGTGTGTGTGTGTGTCCTGGAGGGTAGCAAACTCATTCTCCATATAACTGTAAACGGTAGCGTGAAGCTTCTCTGAAAATACCCATCCGGGTTCAGTTTAACGTCTACGTCTTGCACACTCAGAATAGGAGACTAGCTTTGATACCTACAAAATGTTGGACACCATATCCCACGTCCATATAATTAATCAGCAGTGGAGACATAATTATTTTGTGATGACAGGCCGAGTAAAGGGCTTGATCTTACAGTTGGTTTCTCATTTGACCTTTGCATGTAACACACTTGACCACAGAGGCAGGCCTCCATTGCAAATGTCACAAGTTTGGGCAGTTTTGTAAAAACCCTAACCCTGATAAACCAGCACGTATCTGGGTCACGTTGAGCCCACTCTCTGTGTTTACCTTTTTTCTTTTTAAACACGTCATCTGTGAATAAAATTAAAAAACCTGCTCATGTGTTTTCCATAAATCCAATGGTGTATATTTTATGGGGGGGGGTTTAACATTGGCATTTCAGATCGAATGGTAGACATTTCAGATCTTTTCGGCTCTTGTCACATACATCTGAGTCCCCTGGACTTTATGAGCGAACTGCTTGTGTGACAGAAAACACCGAGCACTGTCAGCATTGTTTTTGTACAGCCACGGTACACAGAGGCTGTCATTTAACAGGGGGAGGAGATAAGAGAGGTGGAGGAGGATGGCAGTCGGCAGAAGCCCTCCTTTCTTACCTGACGACGTCTCTGCACAGACAGACAACATTGTGTTCATCTCTTTGCATTGCAACTGATGCAACGGTAAGTGTGACAGGTTGAAATTAGATTCATCTTTGATATTGCTTGGATATGTTAATGGACAGAAAACGTGTGGTGTGCAAAGGCTTCAATGCAATAAAGTCACACAGGGATTTTTTCCCCCCACTCTTCCTTATCTTTACAATATATCCAGAAATTAAAAAGAACATACCTGGAATAGGGTGACTCAACCCTATTGGCAAGAAGGTAGCGGATGAGGTTTCAACACACACACACACACACACACACACACACACACACACACACACACACGATAAGATGCATTCCAGTCACCACCAGCCCAGCAGCAAACCCCTGAAATTCTTGTCAAAACAGGCGCTGTGACGTTGTCCAGAATTTTTATCTTGCAGCTCCATAACTGAGCGGGGCTGGCTGTGTTTGTTTGTGTTTCTGCTCCAGCCCCCTGCTTCCTGTAGCTCGGCGGTGTCAACCCGCCCACCGTCCTCCCATCAGACCTGGGGAACACAGCCCTGCTGCCACAGCGCGCAGGCACCCCGGCGACTGAGGTTTTCCTCTTGGACCGACTGAAGTGTTTGCTGTTTCCCACATTGTTGGAATTCAACACCAGCCTGTTTACTGGTCCCCATGTGGCTTTCGGTCTCCCTCCTTTCTTTCTTTCTCCTCCTCTTTTTTTTCGTTTTCCAACAACACACCTTCTTTACATTACTTACCCAGCATTCATACTGAGTAACGAGTCTAACTGAGGCGGTCACGTTTTGCCTTACAGTTTGTATATCGTCCATCGTTTGCTATCAATCAAAAGCGATTGTCTTTAGTCTTTCCAAAAATGTGTGTGCAAATGTGATATTTGACTTTTAAATCACTTTTAGTTTGAGGAAAATAGAACTGAAGAATTTGTTTATACTAAATATAGTAATAAAAAAAGACCAGATGTAATATACTCTCGAGGTACTGTATGGGCATCAGGGACATCGATTTTATATGCTTTATTTTTTTTTGCAGCTGACAATGAATCATACAATGAATCAAAGGAAATAATATACATCGCTAGGAAAAATGTTAACAAGATGATGAGGCGCATGCAAAATGAGAATCTCTTCTTTATCTGCTTTGTTTTTTTTTTCACTCTCACTTCCTTCCCTCGGTACAGCCAGATGGCAAAGCTCCAGCTCTGCAGTCCTCTTCATACACTCATCATATTTGATGGGCGTCCTGCTGCCGAGTTTCAAGGAGGCCATGTGTTTACGAAATGACACTTGTGACAAAAGAAAACTTCTATTTAGCAAGCTGATTCTTGGGTGGGGTGCATGGGGGAGGGGGGGCAGCAGCGTGTGTGCATTGTGTGTAACTGTGTGTGTGTGTGTGTGCGTGTTGGAGAACAGACACTGTGGGTATGTGTGTGTGTATATATTGTGCTTACATAGGAGCAAGGCAGTGGGAGAAAGGTCGTGTATGTATGTGTGTGTGTGTGTGTGTGTGTGTGTGTGTGTGTGTGTGTGTGTGTGTGTTCGTACCAATAACATCCATACCGTCTCGGTTTCACACTGCTGTCGTGTTGGACGCCCGCCGTCTTTTAATCACATCCCGCGCCTTTCTGTGAGTTGTTTTTTTGTTTTTTTTGTTTACATATACATTTTAATCATCAGTTTTTTGTCCATTTACCATTCCAATACAGATTTTTTTTTCTTCACATTGATGATAAATATCACACATTGCGAGGTCTCCTCCGTTGATGGATTCAAACATTCAAGACAAACTGTTTTTGTTTGAGAAATCATCTGTTGTACATTTGTAACTTAAACAGGTTTTATGTTGGTTGTTTATTGGTTCTCAGTATGCTATCATCTTATCCTATATTGTCTTTGTCTTCAATGGTGAGGAATTCCCATCAAAGTTTTCCCCCTTCTGTTAATACTTTAGGGAATTTTCAAACGTCGGGATGTATGGCTGTAATGCCCCAAGATTTGTTCTCCCTGAAAGAAATGATAGAGTAAGAATATATTAACTACAGAGCAACCTGGCTTTATGGGGTCTGCATTAACTCTTACTTCATTTTAGGTTTATGCATAAATATATACTATATATGTATATAGATATATATCAATATATATATACACATATATATATCAATATATGCTTTGCAGCATTCCTTTGATTTAAATTTTAAAGCCATGTTCATGCATTAAAAAGCAATTTCATATTTTTGACTGCAGGGTTTAGATGCAAATCCATGGGGCATTACGTTAAAAAACCATAAACATCATAAAAATAGGAAATAGAAATTAAAAATGGAAGCAAAAATGAGGACGTTTAACTGGTCATTAATAACTGAATGCTTTCTCATTTGTTGATGTGATAAACAAAAAGATTGTATTCAAGATAGAACACAAAAATGGCAAGTGTAATGAAAAATAAAACCCATTTAAAGCAAAGTATTTTTTATTCACACAAATTTAATAAGATATAACAACCGTTTGGTCCATAAATATTTAAGGGGAAATAGTTTCTATACACCATCTTTATCAAGAAACAGGGAAACATGGACAATCTTGATAGAACACTTACTGTACTCAACTATTAACACGAAGATCAATATATAAGGTTCTTGGAATACCCAACTATATCTGAAAGAGTGCACAAATGCTTTCTATGACATCGCTGCCCCCTTTTCTTAACAGGATACACCATAAAAAGATCTTCGGAAATAAGATGCAAAACAGTACAAAACTAGTGAGGCGTCAAAAGGATGTGAATCAGTTAACAAAGAACACATATATCCTGAATTTCACAAACTTTCTCCCAAGTTATAGCATAAGGCACATAGTAGAACTGAGTTAGGCATCTACTTCATGAAGTAGATCTAGAGTACCACTTTGTTCTACGATAGAACAAATTGTGACGCTCACAATGAAATGTATCAACTCCGTTGAAGATTCGCTCGGCCTTTCTTTTTCTCTCTCTATCGTTCAGCCAGAAGAAACATGTTTTTGGTCTGTTCAGTGGCAAGTGTCATTAAAGAAAGTATAAATATGGCCAAAAAGGAGAACACATGGACAATGATTTCCCACTGGCTGCCTCTTACGACTCCACCTATCTGAGGTCATCTGAATGTTCACGTCCGCTCTACAAATCGAGTTTTGCAACGCCGCAACCGCTCTATTTCTCACCCCCGCTCCGTCCCCCTCCCCCGTTTTCAGAAATCACATCGTTACCCTGAGCAACATGATCAAAACAATAATGCACTTTTCACTGGGCAGTGTATTGTCACTGTGCAATTGAGTTTTGTCTGCGGATCTATGGATATGTTTACGAGGATTCATCCTCTATGTTTAATCTATGAGGCCAACAAATCTTGGAAAAAGTGCTCTGTCGTGAAAACAATCGATTGCAACGACGTGCGCAAATTATTCTCTGGTCCCAATTTCTCTAATTATCAAACGATCGCTCTCGATGTCACTGCGTTACATGTTGGACAGTTACCACTGTACAGATTGTGGGATTAGCTTCTCTTTATCACAGTAGATTCCTGATTCATGCGTGTGGTTTCAGCATCTACCTGCCTTTTAAGCTGCAACGTTTAGGTGCTTCCAATGCAATTTAGACGTTTTACGCGGAGCTCTGTGAGTTATCTCAATGTCTGATTCCATCCAACTCAGCCTTAAAGACCGAAACATTCGGAAATGATTAAAGCCTGTTTTCCGGAGTTACCCATATACAGAACATTCGACAAGTTTATTTCCCAAATTATTCCAAAACAAAGAAAAAAATCTTTAACTCGGATAGTGCGGAGACAGTGCATACATATACAGGGATTCTGAGGGAAAAATATCCATATTATTTTTAGAATGTATCAATTAAGCATAAATTAGGAAGGGTTTGTTTTATCATAATTCAATACAAATGTACAAATCAAGTCAAAATCGAGTTTTCCAGACAAGCTTCATGTTTAGTAATTTTTTTTTCTGATGAATTGTGGGATCCATGAGAATTACTTCAACTTCAAAAATGTCACCGTCCAAAAATCAATCTCTGCATACTGTAAGTCGACTACAGACACGGCTGCCATGTGGTTTCAAATGCTACACATTAAAATGATTTCCTTGTGTTTTAATGTGGTCGCTGCTGTTCTTGCTCTCGTTGTTCTTGTTTGTGTACACAGTACAGCACTTTCTGTTCCAAGGAGCTGTCTCTGGTAGATTTTAAAGGTGTCACTTAAAAAAATAAAATGTAAATCGAGGGAAGAAAATAAAAGGGGGGAAAAAATCAAAGCAAATCAGATTTAAAAAAAAAAAAAAAAAAAATCTGTCTGCTAGGGATAGCTTGTTAGAAAAGATTTGTCAAGGTAGTTTGTGAAGGGCTCCCCGAATCATGGCTGTCCAAACTAGAGGTGACGGAGGTCACTACAGTGATAGAGGGGTTTGTCAGGTCTGTTAGTGTGGCCGCGCTGGAGGGGGGGCTCAGGGCCCCACTGTCAGATGAGGGTGGAGGGAGTGAGGTGCCATCAGCCTTATCAACACCTCCATTCTCCTGTCGCAAAACGTTCCTTCTGAATTTGGCTCTTGCGTTTTGGAACCAAACCTGCAAACCAATCCCAATGTGGCTTTTACTTTTTGTGTTTAAGATTAATTTTTTAAAAAGAAATCATTCGTACAGTAGTTTACATATCAAGTTATCACAGCTATAACTGCATCAACTTGCCCTCGCCCTTATGTATATAAATCTTCATATCTCTCATACATTATTTTGACCTCAAGGGGCAGATTACAATCAACCAGTTAGCTCCTGAACACATCATCTGGATTTTAATAGCAAATCAAAACAATAATCCTATCCTTTTAAATGTTTTATCTGTGAGAGTTGAATTAACACCCTTTTCTGTTCCACAAAAGAACACGTGCACTCTCATTATTAATATCAGCTGTCGTTTTACACTGAAGTTTCTACGCTTATGAACGACTCTTCTTCCCCCCAAAAAAGAACATTTAAGAATCTACAAGATTTCTGTCATAACCCACCTGGATATACATCTAATGACTAAATGGGTCAACCGAACAAACAAAAACAAAAAGGATGACTTCAATGGTAATATTGGTGTGAAATGAGAGGGACATGGAGGAGGAGTGGGGGTGCAGACACAAATATGGGGCTGATCAGATCAGTAAGAATGGCTTTCTGCTTACCTGTAGAACTCTCTTAGTGAGGCCTGTTTTCTGGGCCAGCTGCTTTAAGTCCTTGGCATCTGGATTGTGGTTGATGGCAAAGTAGGATTTCATTGTCCGCAGCTGATGGTGCTTGAAGGAGGTCCGCATGCGCTTGGTCTTCTGTGTTGGAGCGTAGGCCTGCTGGTCCCGGTCCATGTGATCCGTGTCGTTCTCATTACAGCCTGAGAGGGCACAGAGCGGAGCACATGGGGGTTAATTCAGAGTCCACATGAAACCACTTCAACAACAACCAAAAAAAATGTTCTTTCGTTTTCTAAAAACTTTGAGGCGACAACTAACCGGTAATAGCAAATCACTCCTCTGCTATCAAGCTAACGTTATTCAAATCAGGAAACTGCTTAAACCTGATTTAATGTTACACTAGATTTAATGCTTGGTATTAAATTCAATATCTCTTGACATGAAAAGAAAAGACACACAAGTATGGGATAAAGGCGCTCACATAAAGAACAGATTGTGGAAAGTTCATGCATTTCCACAGACTTGCCATGTCATCGTGCTCAATAATGAAGCTTTGGTATATTTATAACAAACAATTCAAATATATGAATGAGTGACATTCAAGAAACTCAACTGAACCGACTCATCGGAGATGTATTGTAACGCATTTCAAATGGTGATTATTGTTCGAGTTTCTTTTTTTTTTTTAAGCAACATGATGTATTTTAACCATAAACTGGGACCGGGCTAAATTATTTCTGCCTTTGTTTGCAAATACTTATAGTCCTAATGGGCCTCATTTGTCAATAGCTTCCTGTATGTGTAAAATATTAAAAGACGGCGAAATGCAAAAATGGATCCACTAAATTAAATTCACGTGTGGCTAAAGTGCTGCGTTAACATTTCATCAAGAAAAAAAAAAAAAGCTTAACGCAATATTTCACTATTTGTTTTACAAATACATTTCTGCATAATTCTGATGTGACAAAAAAAAAAATTTGATGCCAAAAAAAAATTTATTAGTACGTGACTGTTGAACGCTTTCATGACAGCAACCAAAATATGCAACGTCAATTAATGATAATGGACTATTTGATAGTCATTTTCTATGGAATCTAGTATTTATTTTAGAACAGGATCTTATAAGATCTTGTCTCTTACTTTAGTGCAAAAAGTAGCATCGGGTTCCTAAATTATAAAGTAGGTTGTATTGATTTCCTTGTGTCCATGTAACTGAAATGCTGACCACTTGTTTTCCTCCGCGGATGATGAAATATCGAACGACTTACACCAACATTTCATCATATGCCCTCCAAACACTTAAAAAAAAAATCCATGATTGAATTAAATTATAAATCCGTTTGACTAAGGCGGATACAAAATTCATCACATTGTGGGATAGATATTTTAAATGCGTGGCATTATGTTACAGCGTGAATTATGTGTATTCTTTTGTTGTACAAGACTTCTTCTTGTGACACGTACACGCACCATTAATATGACAATCATTGACATCTATGTTCTTCTGTTCCAGCCTCCACTGGATTGTGTTTCACTAGATGTTACCCACTAGGGGTCTCTATATCCAAACAAGACCCAACTTTACAGGCTGGAATACTCAGTAGACCCACACCTTTCCCTGGTGAAAACAAGCATGAATGTGCTCGCTAAAGCAGAAACAAAACCTCAAACAAAACCTCATCCTATTTGTCATGAACACGAGTCTCCTGATCTGCAGAGTGATACATTAACCCGAGCAACGCAGGCAAAACAGCACTTAGGACGAGTTATTCAATTGTTGTTTTTTTTAATGATTTTTTAAATTTGTTTAATTAATGTTGAGGCCATAAATGCATCACTTAATTAGACAATTTAACATTTCAAGAATAAAACAAACAAACATTTCAATTAAGCTCAAAGAAGCCGATGAGTCTCTCTTTAAATTAGAAAATATTGTATCTTACCTCATACTATACTATTCTATTTTAATATCCCAAATGAAAAATCTAATATTCCCACTGGGACCTTTACTGTGTCTGTGGTGCTTAATAATGAGCTCACAGGGACATCTTACTGTATTTTTCTATCTCTGTGGGGTTTTCTTTTTTCCCCTCTTGTGGCTGCATTCTACTTTTATTTTTGTTTTGTTTTTACGTGTCCTCGTATATCGTGCTATTAAAGAAAAAAATAAAAGTGGCAATTTTTTTTTAAAAGTATTTTCTAATTTGCATAATCTCTTGGAACTGTGTTGGCGAAAACAATCCGGAGCCCCTTTCAAGCGGAGCGTTGACTGCGCGGCCCCGGCCTCCCTGCAGCAGGCCCCTCTGCACGGCGCTGCTGTGTCCCTGAGAACTGTGCTGACCGCCGCACGGGAGGCCAGGGATTCCAACGTCACCTTCAATTAACGGAGAACAATTAACGCGCAGATTACCCTTATTCCTCCCTATTCAACGGGAACAGAGGAAACTTGGCGCACAATGACAAACTTTCTCAACCGCACCCTAATTTGCAGAAAGCGACAACAAAATGGGGACGCCGCAGGGGGGTGGTGGTTGGGGTCGGGTTATAACATTCAGCGTTTCAATGCAGGAGTTTAGATGAAACCTACATTTAACAGCAGTTTAAAATTGACCGTCACGCCAGTTTTTTTTTCTGTCTTCCGGCAAAAAGTAAAAAACAATTACTTTGTACACGACTTTTAAGCAGCAGTCCCTAACCACACCGACACCTTCACGTCGGTCTGCACGTTTATTTTTGACCTATATTTAGTGTTAATTATTAAAGTCGATGTGCAGGTTGACGGCGGGGTCAAATTTCGATCACTCTCCGCGCAACACACACACACGCGCACACGCCACAGTTTAAAGAACAAAAACGGTGCAGTTCGAGGCGCGTGGACCGAAAAGCTCCGGATCAATTAGCCCACGGCCGCGGGCGCCGTTCTGCGCGGGCACGGTTCACCCACATTAGCATAGCCTGCAGGAGAGACGGTTCATCTCAGACATGGAAGGTAGGACCCACGGCTGTTAGAGCTGGGGCGTTCAGGAACCGTCTGGACGGGGGGGAAGGCTTCTGCGGTATGGAAACAAATCTGTAAAACTACGTGTTCACTGTAATGAGTTGTCGATTTATTTGCGAGTGATCACTTTAGTAAATTCTTCTGCCGCAATAAAAAAAAAGTGTTTTTTAGTGAACAACACGTAAAGCAGTAAAATGTTCCCGAGCTACGGTCCAGGATTGAACCCACATCAGGACTAGCTTAGTCAGGCTGTAGCTTCCTCTGTCCCGAGGCCTGCTAGTACCGAATAGACGGCCACTTTAGCACCAATGACACACTCCAGACTATGTTTCCACACCCTTAATCAGTGTCAGTGTGTTCTCGACCCCCCTTTGTTCCGAGCAGCACGCTGCGGGTCTCACCTGTGTTGTAGCTGGGTATATCTATCCCCATGGCCGGGCTCTTCCTCTTGCGCGGCCTTCCCTTCTGCGCCGTGCCGGTGCCGTTGAAGTAGGGCAGGGTGAGGCCGCCGCCCTTGGCCGCCAGCTCGGCGAAGTTGAGCTGCTGGTGGTAGTCCGGTCCCTGGACCAGCGTCTCGAAGTGGAGCCGGCAGTACACCAAGCTGTCCTTCATGCCGAAGTGGTCGCCCGTGGTCAGCGTCTTGTTGCACGTGGTGCACGTGAAGCAGCTCAGGTGGTACACGGAGTCGCGCGCCCGCATCACCATCTCCGAGGCCGATATCCCGAGGTGGCAGCGCGCGCACCTCTGCACGGAGAACCTTCTGGAACAGACACATCGTCAGGACTCCTCAAACACAACGGAGACCGAGCGGGACAAACGTAGAGGAGCCGAGATGGAGCCTGGACGTCACAGGCGTCAACGTGCGCGTGTTTGCATGACACAGCCAATACTATAACAGGCCTATAGACTGAGTTTACATTGCTGCTCCATGGGCCACATTTTGTCAATTCCATGTAAGAATATTATCTCTCTTAAATAAGTGATTAAAGTGAGTATTGTTAACCCCTTGGTAGTGTAGCTGACAGTAAACACAAAGGTTTACATGGAGAGACATGCCTTGGCATTAAACGGCTTCTCTTCTCTTTTTCTTGGGCTATTTTACAATTAAAGAACATTGGAAATGACTTGGCCTCTATGCCTGTGCAGGGCGTTATGTGTGTTAAAATATGGGATAACATATCTGACCATTAACTACATTTGAACTGGTTCTTTTCCATACTCAGGCGTGTTACACTGGATGCTGACAAAAGCCATTAAAAGGAGGTTACTTTTTGAACAAACACATTATAAATGTAGCTGTCCTTTGTTCCTGGTGGGCTGGGTTGCATTACACCCAGAGCCATGGAGGCTATAACATATTATAATAATACTATTATAACTTAACGCCAATTAACAACATGCAGGGCCCTTGACAATGATATGATTCTAGTCAGACAAGAATGAGGCCTGATTGGAGCAAAAGGCTTCAACATAATTCCAGATGAACAAATCAGGGTTAAGAATAGTGGCTTTTTAAAAAAGTGCTTGTTGATATAAGAGTTTAAAATACATTTCCATACAAAGCCAGCAGCTTTGGATACATGGACACTAATATTTTCCTAAAGCTGTTCTGTGTATTTTTTTCTATAAATCTGTAACCTTCATTTTTCTTACCTGTAGTAATCTTCCTTGCAATAGATACTCCCATCCTTGGCAAAACACGTTAGCTCCGACTCCAACGCTAGTTTACATTCACAGCATTTGAGACACCGCAGGTGCCACTGTTTGTCCACGGCCAGGAGGTAGTATCTATCCGAAATCTTGCCGCCACAGCCGGCACACAGAGCCGGCTTCTCCGGGCTCATGGTGGGCATGGTCTGAGGCAGGGAGAGAGAGACGAGACAGCTCATGGCAACTAGTCCTTCAAGAGAGAGGTGGCGAAATATGATGCAACACAAATCGCGTAATAAACAGAAATAACAGGCATTTAGTGTTTTTCTGGACATTGAATTAAACTCCTCGCCCCTGTCAAGTAAAGGCCTCATGGAGACTTTAAACGCGTTAAACAAACGCAGGCTCGGTGTGTTCAGGTCCCATTAAGGAATTAACAGCATCAACGAAACAACCTTGTTTGTGAAAATTTGTGAAATTAAACTGAATATCGGAGAGTTGATATTTTATTTAATATCATATTTAATTTATTTAATGTTTTATTCGTAGAAATTAAATTAAAGCAACAAAAAAAATCACTAACAGTGAACACTAATATTTTAAAACATTTATTCAGGCCTATTAAATTAAATACTAGTAATGTATTTTTTTTACCAGCAAAATGCTACATCAAAACTATATTCTAATTATATTTATAATATTAATAATAATAATTATAGACACTGCTTTTTGCCAACATTTATTTGGAGATATATAATTGCCAGAACTAAACTTAAAAAATAAATAAATATGGCTGCTCTGATGCACAGTCTTTATTTGATTATTGTTTTTTAATATATATTGAGAGACAACTGCATGTAAAGTCTCTGCTATGTTTATGTTTTAGTAATTATTTTGAGCATCTGAATTTAACTTTCCAAGAGAGAATAAATCTTGGATGAAGAACGTTTGACCTGAACTGACAAATCCTCCTCTACTTACCCCCACAAACAACTGTACACTTCCTGGCACGTTAACGGTGCCACGGCCGCCGTTTACGTAGCGACGGCGGTTCAAACACGAATTGAAACACGGGTCGATCGGGCTCTTACCGACTCTCTCCCGTTCAGCTGCATGCCCTTCGCCAGGCGCGACTCCGTTTTCGACCTTCTCTCCATCTCCTCCATTATCCCTTGGATGTGATCCCCGGAGATCCCGTGGAAAAGCATGGCTCCCGGTCCTGGACGCAACTTGCAACTGCCTGCCTCTGTCTTGCAGCCCACAACTTCCATATACTGTGCTGTAGCGCTGCGCCCCGCTCTCTCAGCGCATCCAACGGGGCTCGGGCGGCTCTGAGAGAGGCACACAAAACGGCGACGCAACCCCAGAGACGCAGATCAGCTCCTCGCCGGGATGCAAAGGCAACTGGAAGAAAAGAAGAACGAAGAAAAGCTACAACATGGGTGGGACAGCAGGAGGAGGAGGTGGTGGAGGTGGTGGTGGTGGTGGTGGTGCACCAGCTTTTTCCTTCTTCCCGTGAATGTCTCTCCTCCAGAAAAAAATATATAGTCCAAATGACGCGAAGTGGTGGTGGTGGGGAGGGAGGAGGGGAGGGAGGGGGGGAGCTACAGTGTGAACACTCGCCAAAAAAATAATGGCACAAAGTTTCTGTTGTTTCTTTTTGGTGATTTCTCTCTCCCGGTTCCCAGTCAGGGGTTCCTCGGTGCTCGGAGGTCAGGTTGGGACTGCCTGGATTTGAGCACCGTGTCCTATTTGTGAAGAGAGCAGAGCCTGCCCAGTCTGAATAATTTGGTAGGAGGAGTCCCCCCCCCCCCCCCACCCCCCTCTCTCTCTCTCCTTTCACTCCATGTCTCTCCCCACCACTCTCTCTCTCCCTCTCTCTCTCTCTCTCTCTCCATCGACACTGATTTCTATTCAGCAACAAAGAGCTGTCACTCTTCCCTCAAAAACTCCAGATTCTGGCTGCGCGAAGGACCACCACTTTATGGTATTGACATTTTCATTACTTTTATTCCCCCATTTACAGGAGATGATGCTGGAGTGTAGTCAGAAGTTGCATAAACTGGAAAAGGGGCTTATGGTCGTCCGAGTGGAAAGATTTGATTTATTTAACAGTCCTTAAACAAACAATATGCATCTGGAGTAGAATATAATTAAGTCCTTTTGGAGTTTTATTATATTGTAAGGGTCCGAGTCTCCTTCGTGACGTCAGCTGTGGAGACACATTCATTGGGCTAATTTGAGGTTTAATTTTTTTTTTATTAAAACAGTTTTAGTGGTTTTAATTTGTTTGTTTTACGCAGGTGTTTGGTTGTCCCAAAATAACAGTGTGTGTGTGTGTGTGTGTGTGTGTGTGTGTGTGTGTGTGTGTGGTATAAATGTATTGTTTGGGGCGGGGCAGTGATCAGTGATAGGCTAGAGGGCGGGGAAAGACTGTATTAAACAATCTGAAAGGATAGCATTTTTTGTTATTACTCAAATGAATGAGATTTTGTTTCGAAAATAAAAGCATCATACGCTGCAATAAGATACCTTACAATCTCTTGTTTTTTCTTAAATAATTTGCTATGGAAGCGAAGCAAACTATTTTCTTTTTATACGTAAATATAGCTCAGTCTATTCGGTTACAATATCTTTTATTTTTTATTATTATCGCCATTAAAGCCTCACTATTAAACAACCGGATTCCCTGCCGAGCATCGTCTCGTGAATGAGCCAAAATGTTGTTTACCTGCAGGTGATTTGTTCTGATGAGATTGCAACTATACACATATATATTATTTATCCTAAAGGTTATGCCACAAGCATGTGATATGGAGGTATTCAATATTTTCTGAAATCCACCTTCCATATCTAGCGTAGGCCTACTGATATGGCGACAGCCACGATCCGGATCTGTGTCACTTTGGGAAAAACTCTGTTACGCAAAAGAAGCGTCGCTGCCTAACAAACGTGGCAGCTCCAGGGTCTGCAGCCTGACCGCCAGGGCGACGCGGGCCTTCCCAGCCGAGGGCCCGAGGAACCAGTCCCGGTCCCTGAGAGGCTGGAGATGTGGCCGTAAAACAATAGCCACGCAGCGGCTGGATGTTTGCCTCGGCTTCGGTGCCATTAATAGATTTACCGAGGCTCCGGGGGGGTTCGCAGGTGTGGATGCTTCATCTCAAGACGTGTTACATTATCTCGTGCCTCCTCCTCCTCCCCCTCCTCCTCCCTCCACCCCCCCACCATGAAGTTGTGTTGGCTTTAATTGGAGGCCCCTTGGTAGCATCGCTATCAGACGAGGCTCGGACCCTCCTGGACGACCCGGACCCGCAGCTGTTCTGAGACGCGTCGCCGTTCATTTGGTGGCTCAGCGGCGGCCCCGGATCGGCCAAAGGGGACATTTCACCTGGACAAAGACACCCTGAGAGCAGCGATCAACTCAGCTCTGTGTGATATTTAATCTGTCTGCTGTTTTTTTTTTTTTTTTTACCTCCCTCCTACTCTCTCTCTCTCTCTCTCCCTCTCCCTCCCTCCCTCCCTCACTCACTCGCCCCCCCTCTCTCTCCGGAAATTAAAAAAAGACTCCTGATTTCCAAACCTGGACTAAATCCCGCAGTAAAATAGGAATACAGTATGTTCACGTTGGTGTTCGATCATATCGTTAATGTCGATGAGGAACAGCGTGTTGCCTCCAGCGGTGACATTTCATTTGAAGGAAGAGGGCTTAACAATGTGTCAGTGAACACAAGGGGCTGAGGGAATACTGGGGTTTCTGTGTTGTCGTTTTGTTTCGTTTCATTGTTAGGTTTTATTTATTTTTTTGGTGCCTATTACATTACCTGCAACTAAATGTACATGAGACGTTTTTGTTGTCTTATCTTATTATTCCTGCTGTGTCATTTGGGGAAAGAATGCAACCAATTCACGAAATGACGATTATAGTAAAACAAATATGACTTGTTTTGTATATAATAGTTCTCGTTTGGAAGTTTTTTTTTGACGTCTTATTAATTAAGCAACCTGGATGTGTATGTTGCCCATCACAGTTCATTTCTGGGATGAAATAAATTGAAGCAAATCCATCTGGGCGTTTCTGTGTCATTTTTCGTTTAGTTACTGAGAATGATTTGCCCTAATTTAAGATTTGGGATCTTTGTTTAGGGAAATTATGTCTTTTAAAAAAAACACACATTACAATTGCTGTTTGTTCATACACTGAGCTGAGCTCCGTTTCGAACCTTTGACGCTTTAAAAATAAAATAATAAATGCATTAATAATTATCACAAGTTATAACAGTGCAACTGTAACTCGGCTCAGTGTGTTTCAGACTTTTCTCATATATATAACGAAAATAGCAAATATAAACTAAGTTACTTATTTTCCTACCGTAATTATAAGAGCACAATTTAATATTTCCCCTGCCGATCCGCTTGCATGATTTTGATAATCCCTACAAACTCCTGGTATTTGCTGTCAGACTAAAAATATGTTTATAACGTAAAAAAAAACAAAATAAAAATACATTTAAATGGGCTCACCTTCCTCAGCCTCCCTGTTTATCCCGGAGAATATTATAATAACTCTATTTATCAGGCATCTGTCGCGCGTTGCTTCACGCGCTGCTGATAAAACGCCTACCCTGTGTTATTATAATTCTTCTTATTTCTTATTATTATTATTATCCCAAGCAGACTTATAGAAAAGGGGGTCTTACCTGAGGCTGTGCTGTGTGTGAGATCCCCGTGCAGCGTGCAGGCGGAGCAGCTCCGGACTGTGCGCAGAGGAGACGGAGGAGACGCCGCCGGTAGATGCGGGCTGCTCCTCGTTTCTGAGCTTACAGTTGGAGCTCGAGCGTCAATTAAAACACAAGACATTTAAATATTCCTCTCCCGTACGCAGACACACACACACACACACACACACACACACACACACACACACACACACACACACACACACACACACACACACACACACACACACACACACACACACACACACACACAGAACATGGGAAGCCACGAGCCAATGGCCTATGCAGGTTGGAATATGTGATGGAGTCGTAAATAAAAGGATAAATAATCTGATTTTATCGCCAAATGGCACACAACTACCTTTATTATACGTGGTGCAGCAAGATTTAGGGATCTCAAAAATATTTCCCCCCCCTCTAAACGAAATGTCTTGTATAACTATGATGCATGAATTCAGATCGTAAAGTTTTATTTTAACATTTTACAAAGTTGCGGGGGGTCCGGGCTCGTATACAACGAAGATGGGATTGAAGTGAGATGAACACGGCTGCCTCCCTCATTCCACCGGAGTGACTAAATAATTCGATCTACAGTCAAACTGGATCAATCACTCTGACAAACGTATGGAAAAGCACCACAAAGCCTGCTGGGGGCAAATAACGGTTTGCTATTGATATCGAACCGAAGTCATTTTTCAAAATAAAAGTGGTACTTTCTGAATTTATGTCCGACTACAATCAGCAGTTGTTAAGACCAGTTGTGTTTTTGTACCTCATCAAAACACACGTTTAAAAAAAGGCTAATTTAGTTTCTTTTAGCATTCCCAACTTCAGGTCTATTTTTCATTTGTTGTGCCACCACTGGTTACATTGAACGAATCCTCCAAAAATAGCACCGATATTAAAATAATTTCCTGGTATTTCGTTCCCCCTGAACGCCGCTGCGTCTCTCCATCTGTCTCACCTGGAGGATCCAGCTGACGAACGTCAAATGCAACGCAGCATTGCGTGTGTTTAGCAGGAAGCCTTCCACTGCACACACCGGGCCTCATATTGCAGCAGCTGATGAATAAAGAAATGTTGTCGATGAAAAATTCACCATTATCTAACAATGTCAAGTTTGTGGTAAATATTAATAGGGAGTTGTGTGTCACTGAAGATGGTTGCCTGCTAATGAGACTGTATTTTCATTATTAATTTGCTTATTTTTATATATTTTTTTTCCATTGCATTAGTGTATGTCCTTGTGTATTATTGGATTACAGGCCCAACAATGTGACACAAATAATAATGAGACTGATGACAGAATGTAAAACAGTGTTTGTACGTGACAAAGATCCTCCGGAAGACTGGACGTCCTCTCGCTGCTCACACTGGCCGCTCGGAGAACACATGGAGGTGAACGGGGGTTCGGTGTTTTGAAAACACACTCGGGCTCCAGCGATTCTAAAGCGGGTGACAGTTAATTACACCCCTGCGCCGCTCGCGTAAATGACACTGAGCCGCGCTGCTAACAGTCATTTTGCTTCGCTCCTTCCGCCTGGGCTGACATCACAATGTATCTCATCAATAATGCAAAAGGCACGGGGGATCCGTTTCACCGCGTGCCACAATGCGTACCAGCGTTCTCCCCGAGCCGTGATACCCGGACCGGCTCCGCGGCGGGGCTCGGGGTCGACAGGGAGACCCGCGCATGCAGCATCCGCGCGGGATGCCTGCCCGGCTGCCTCCGCGGGGCCGCCTGGCTCCTTTGGGGCATGGTGGTTAGATTACCACATAGTCCAGGGTTCATCTGGAGTCATCATTTCTGGGTCACTTCAAGTTACACTCAGTCTCGTGCAGGGAGCTCTCAGTCATTCATGGCCAGAAAAAGGAGACTGGGGGGGGGGGGGGGAGGAAGAGAGGCAAAGAAAGGGGGGAGAGTCAGGAGGAGGTGGGAAGGCTCTCCCAGGATCCACTGTATTGCAGGGAACCACAGGCTCACTGACAGAGGGAGGGAGAGGAGTGGGAAGGGAGAGAAGGGGGGCAGAGGGAGGAGTGAAGCACTGTAAAGCTGTATCCCAGTCACATGAGCTGGGGCGGGTGGGTGGGTGAGGGTGGTGAGCCATCCTGGAAATATTTACAAACACACAGTGGACACAGCTTCCTAATGACTGGAGGAGAAGAGAATATCTACACGGTAAATACACAAGCATGGGTGAGATATGAACAAATCACGGGGGTTGTGTTTTTTTTAATTTGCTAATACCTTGGATTAAAATGGGATTTAGAGAAGTCTAATCATGATGGACAAGAGTAAGCCAATAAATAGATTTCCAAGGCGTCTCAATCTCCACGTATCCTGTTTTTCATTTCCATCCTTATTCATCTCTCTCCAGGTCTTCCTCCCTCACTTTTTCCCCTCTCCTACTCCAACACCCCGCTTCTCCCACTTTCTCTTTGCTGTCTCTTCCAACCAGCGCTCCCCCCCCCCTCCCTTCAACCCCTCGCTACCTCTCCTCTCACCCCCCCGTCCCCCCCCCCCCCCCCCCCCCCCCCCCCCCCCGTCCCCTATACCTCCCTCCACTCCTCCTTCGATCTCCTTCCTGCTCTGCTCTGCTGGAGCTCAAATCACAACCCCGGTCCCTGGCAGATGGAGGATAGGAGAGAGAAGCTCTTAACTAGCCAGCCTGAGCCTGTGCTCTCTGCACACCAACTGCTGCCTGCCTCCCCTCCCTGCCTCCAGAGCAGCTCCAACAGCACACCGCCACCTCCACCCCCACCCCCTCCGTCTCCTCCGGGGACAGAGGATCCTCCTGGGGGTTGGTGCACGTATTAGTCCATATCTGGCCACACTAGAAAGGACATGGACGCATAATAGATGGTTGTTCTTCATCGTTGTATAACCTTGTGGGGTAAAAGCGGCTTTTTGGAGCAGGCACGCTCTATGCTTGTATATGTCGTCCTGCTTCGACTATTCATCGGAGACAAAGGAAGAGGGAAACATGAGTTAGAGGTTAGATAGTAAAGGGAAAAAACAATTTGTGTTGTAAGTGTAGACAAGAAATCACAGATAGTGCATTGATGTAAAACCAGGAGGGAAATAAAGAGGCCAAAGTGCTCCTTGGGCAGGAGGTGCCTGTTACTGCCTCTGACTCTCCTTTTATCTGGGCTCATCTGGCGGCCATGACTTGGCCTGGCATGAGCCTGACCACCAGTTGCGGTCTGACGGAGAAACTGCTCCTCCGTGCTATTTGCAGCCCTGTCTGTCCAAAGGAATCTGGTGCGCTGACTGTCACTCACAGGGGCCATGTGTGTTTTTTATCACTAATTCTACCACAGGGATCCGGCGGTCCATATGACCACTGCAGAGGCTGCTGCCCGAGGCGAGTTGACATTGTCTGTGTAGAACGACCAGACGTTGATGTAGTGGCTGCTCAAATGCTGCTCGAATATCAAGACACGGGCGCGTGCATCCGCGTGCACGCACGCACACAAACGTTACCAAAAAAAAAAAAAAAAAAAAAGCAGTGCCTGGCCAATTGCTGAGACTGATGTTCCTTTCAGCCATCATACGGCTGACACTCAAGTTTTTTTTTTTTCCCCCGCCAACCCTATGTCAGTTCCTGGCTGGTCTGGCCAACAGTGATGGAGACACTGTAACTGACTGTGGTTGGGGCCATTGGCCGCAGGGCTGCTGTGCCTGTTTGAGATGGGGAGGGGGGGGGGGGGGGGGGGGGGGCTGGTTGGCCTGTCAACTGGTTGTGACTAGAGCCTGTCTGGTCACAGTTCCAAACTGGACAGCTCTGTTTTTCTCTGCGGCTAGTGCCATCATCCTGCAGAAAGGCACACGGTATGTGGCTGCCACTCTGCTCCAGCACAGCATATGCTCCGGCTGAAGGTCAGAGGTGTTCAGTCCAAAATGCCTGAAATAAACACCTCACATGTCAGGTTTGCTGTGTGGAGCATATCTGCACTGAGAGAGTACCACTGTGGGTGTATGTGTGTGTATATATGTGTGTGTGTGTTTATATATATATATATATATATATATATATATATATATATATATATATTATATATATATATATATATATATATATAAATTATGTTGAGCATTATTCTGCCCTCCTGTATTTAAATAGGGATTAAAGAGTTGAAACACCAACAATGCAAACTACAGTAGTTCAATTTACACATTTATTTTTTGGCAGATCCATTGCATTGACTTGCATTACATGTGTACCCAACAAAGTTTACAAATTTTCTTATATTGAAAAATACAACTTTAAAAATGTCTTCATTTGGGGCTAAAATCCAACAAATTCATTCATTTGAAATAAAACAGATTGAGGGATTTCATGTTCTAAACTTGAAAATGAATGAATGAATAGCCTATTATAAACAACAAGACGATGGGAACAAAATATGGATGAAAATACTAGAAATGCAGCATGACACACTCAATCTTGTGTTTAAAAAGGGCACGTTTACACAGACAGGCTTCTAAACATAGGTCTACTTTACCATGATTGACCATGGTGGCAATTTTCAAGTAAATTTCTCCATAAATCTGTCAAAGGGAACGCTGTGCTGTTTGTGTCTCAGTCACCAACTGCTAGGCTAGAACATGATATATATATATTTAAAAAAAAAAAAAAGCATTTCAAACTGTGCCATCACTGGTTTGGGAAGACGTGGAGGGATGAGGCAGACATGAAAGTTGGCCTATTTCATGGTCAGGCTGCGGGACCGCCGAGGCCCTGAATGGCAATGCGTCTACTTTAATGTGACAGACAAGTCCCTAGGCAAAAACCCGCAGAGCCGCGGCAGGCAAGCGGGCCCAGGTACTTGATGAGTGTGACACCTTCGCCGTCCCGCTGTAGAAATGTTGCTGCCGCACGCTCCGCTGCCTCGCTTTAGAATAACACCAAATAAATTCGCCTCTCATCCCCGCCTGACGACGCGTCCCCGAGAACCTGTCCTCCCCAGCACTGTTGGGATCACGGATCTCCTTGTAGCCGCTCACAGGGCTTTGCTCCGATCACTAAGCACTTGCCTTTGGGAGCCACCTGCCGAGGGGAACACTGTGGCCGCGCCGGTAGGCGGCTGCGACAGGATTCACGCGGCAGACACATCCTCTCATCCCGATCAGGCGCAGACGGGGCGAGTGTGTGTTTGTGGCGGGCTCGAGGGGGGAGGGGGGGGGGGGGGGGGGGGGCCGGCGCCCGCGGGCCTCGCGCTGCCTGCCCGCGTGCACATCACAAATCAAGTGGCGCGTCTCCTGCACGCACACAGGTACGCAGCGCGAGCGCCTGACCTCACCTTGTACTACTACTGCGGGCTACAAAGTGCGGCGTTTAGCGCAACCTTTATTCTATATTGGCCCATTAGGAGCCACAGGGCTCTCTGACGGAGGAAGCCGGTCCGTGCATGTGTGCGCGCCTTAGCGTGCTTGTGAACATGATACGAGGGGCCCAGGAGTTCATTAGGCTGCGGCTCAGGAGAGCGGCCGCGGGGAGGCTGCGCTTTGTTAGCAGCCTGATTCCATCAAGTGGTGTAAAAGCAGCGCAGCCAAGTGCGAGGGCCGACCCCTCGGCCCCCTGACTATTTTTACCAACACAGTGTTTCAGTCAAAGGTAGACGGTGGAGTCGAGCACTTAAACGATGCTAATATTCATGCGCTCGTCCATTTGGGAGGGGAGAAATAACAAGGAGATGCAAAAGAGCACAAGACTCCATCTGACTAGCTGCAGTTGCCGCAGTTACTTTCACTCATGTGGCCTTTATCTCGAGGGCAAAGATCTAAAACGCTCTCTCAGTTTTCATCTCCATACTCCCACAACCCTTATGAAAGCATCAGAGGAGCGGAATACCACAAAATATTAAATAGTCCTTAAAGAGAAACTCAAAAATGGAGCTCAAGGCATTTCACCGGACATTTGAGAAAAGATATGTGAGAAATATATGGCAAAACAGAAACGCGATAAAAGACTATTATTACATGAGGTTGTAGTGAAACAATCCTTTCTCCTCCTCCCCTATCTTGTGAGAATAAAAATATCCGGAGAATAGTTGTGATTCACAGGAGGTAGATATTGCACAGACACTACCCATATTTCATCATTTAGTACACTGCTAAAAAATGACTCTCAAGTAGTCCAAACAACGACAGGCAGAAGACGAGCAACGTATTCTGGGCTCTGTTTACCTCCATCAGGTCAGGCCTATACATGAAATAGAGAATTAAACCGCTTCTTCATCGCAGGGTCCTTCACGTTGACTTGGCCATATGGACACTAGAGTAGAAAACGACATAATTGAACGGTGTTAAATGGCTGCGAGTGGAGTAGAGCATCAGTCACACAGAGAAGACGAGAGGTTCAAACAGGAGAACAGGACGAAGTCCTATCACATCAGGACTCAACCATGCAGAGCAAGAGAGGATGGAGCAGGGGGGGGGGGGGGGGGGGATGGGATGAGATGGGGCACGCTAAGACAGAGGACAAGTATGTACAGGGCTGGATGGGACACGATGTGGACTAGACAGAACAAGTGTCACCAAGACACAGCAGAAGTGATGTGAGCAGAACAGGGACCCATTTCCCAAACTATCTTGAGGCTAATGTGACCACGAAACCCATCCTGTGTCTAATTTCAGACGCTCACAGGTTAAATCTGTAATATCTGCAAAAGTAAAAATACCGGAGGAAAAATAACATTTCGTCATCAAGGATTGAAATGTTGTCAGGCAGTAAGCATCTTATCTGCTTAACATCAGCTGATCTGTCAACAGCTTCCTTCTCTAAACAATTTCATAGTTTCATCGCCACGGCAGCAATGATATATACTCGTCTACCGGACTTTATTATTGAGCTGACCCTCTTATTTACCCTTATTTGTTAGTGTGTTGTTAAGTAAACAATATATTGTCGCCAAAATACACACATTTTATTTGTTCCGGTTCCGGACGATGTCGGTGAAAATGGCTTTAATGCAGGAAGGCTTCGTTGACAACGGAACGACAACATGCATGAATAAATGATATTGAACTTGTAGATTTGGAGCCATTTCTTAATTTGTGCTTATGGGCAACATATGCTTTCAGCAGCAGGAGAATCACTTTACTGTTTACTTTCTTACACTTACTGCCCAAGAGTCACATAGAATGTGTTATTGTGTTGACTGATCACATTGTCATACTGAGATAAATCTGTTTAGGAGATAAAAAAAATGAATGAATGAATTAAGATTATCCTATAAAAACAATTAGGAATATTTGTATAGAAACGCTCTTAAAAATCATGGTTACCATCTTCGGTAGATTATCATTGGCTAACAGAGTCCAGAACGGACCAGATCTGAAGGGGACGGGACGACACATGAACAGTGGAGGCAAGGCGAGAAACACACAGACTGGTGAAACAGAAATCAAAGAGCTCACATGTCTGCATGCGCTGCCACAACATTTCCCTCTCTGAAGGTGGGCATACTCCGTGAACACCTTGTACCCACTGGAAGGATCCACGTACATCTGCTGCTTCGCCTGTGCACAATGAAGGTATTATTATTTAATTAGTATGACACACAAACGCTGTGTCAAACATAACCATATACATGCATATAATATATATATATATATATATATACCCAAACACAGAGGCTCTTGCAGGCGCAATACTGGACGTGAACATATACATAGAGACAGATTGCTTAGGGCCAAGAAGACGAGGGAATGGACGACCTCTATGCATACAAACAGATGCAAGACAGTCTAACTCTTATGATGTCGCTAATTAATTAGTGCTGTTCCTTTGTGTGCAAATCTGCAATAAGTAATCCACCGGTTGCACCGTTTTGTGTCCACTGCATATATGCACGATGCTTAGAAATTAGATTTCTTTTATTCGGACCGACGCACAAAACGCCTTCAGTAGGTGAAAAACACTGAGCTAGTCTGTCATCCCTTAGGAAGTTCGAAAATGTCATCCCTCAGTCTGTTTCAAACTGAGAGCCCACTAGTTGGTGAGCTTTGACAGGCCACAAAGGGAAAAAGGCCCCAGGCCTTTCAGTGACACAGCCTGTCATTTCACATGGCCTCGCAGGGCCACATAGTGAAGCTGGCACCGCCCGGCCCCCCTCTGTATTGTGCTTTTCCCACCCAGGTCCTACCACTCTCCTCAGGTCGCGGCCAACTTGCCTCAACTTCATCCACACTTAGGAGCACAATATTTACAGGAGGAGCGCCTCGGGGCACGGCGATGACACCGATTCACGACTGTCATCACCACGGAGCTCGCTCGCCCCCCGTTTGATGGGCGAGCGAGGACGCTTTGGCGAATATGATGGATGTGACAAAAACAATAGCTGTCACCACTTTATGACAGTGTTGAGTATTAAGCAGGTAGGCAAAATTTAAACAAAACGGTTAATAAGACTGGAATCTTCCTGCAATATCTTCGGGCGACCACTTGACACGGCAGATGTCTAATCTACCCACAAAGTCTTTGTTCGCTCATTCAGACGGGAATAAATATTACAGTTAGAGAAGTAAGAATGGAAGGAGTGAAACCTCGTATCAAAGTAAAAAAATCTTCAACCATGATGCTCACTTTAAGTAAATAAAAAGACGGTAACATTTCTCTCTGCCCTGGGGACAGGTGGGCTGGTGACGCACCGCAGCTGGCATATTAGCATACCATCACCACACCACACTACGCCCATATCAACTTAAATACACGGTCGTCTCATGGTTACACCGTCATTTACTCACTTCAACATTGACATTTTGTTTGTTCTGTCAAGGAGCATGCCGTCAAATATGGTAAAGAACATATTCAATATGAGCTCCAAGAAATCATTACAAATGAGCTCACATATTTTGAATTTGTTTTTAAACAAGCAGGTTTAGCTTGTGTAGTTAAAAGACCTGTATTATACATTTCCATCATAGTAATAAGAGATAGAGAGAGAGTAATAAGACAAGATTATCATCCTATTTCAAAGAGTTATTACGTTATTTTACAGTTTCATATTTTACACACAAAAACACAATCATCTTGTAAATTATGATCACTTGATATATATCATATACCACACAGGAAGTAAATATCTGCCACATGTACTGAAAGTGGCCATTCTGCATGAGGAGTTTGACTTTAAAACTTAAATACAGTTGGCTGACAACGCTGTACTTTTACTCAAGTAATACTGTGAATGGCAGACCTGTACTTGGAGTATATAGTATTTATATGGTGGAGTGCCACTCCCACTACTGCATTACCCAACTCAGTACAAACTCAAAATATGGGAACGACTGGCGCCAATTAATCACGCGTAATTACGGTAATTGTCCAACATGACATCATTGGATTTTAAGTGATTCGCCGTACCTCACACGCCTCTTTGTGGGCTCGATGGATGACCAGCTCCTCCTCGGTGAACTTTGTCCCGGCTCGGACTTCTTCAGACCCCGTGCTGGGGTGAGGGGCTGCTTCCCTCCCGTCCGCATTGATCCGGATCCGCTTGGAGCTTTCTTCTGATAGGTTCGGTAGCGACATTGTTATAAGTCGTTTATCAAACTGCTCACATAGAAGAATCAATCTGCTGACATATGCCTTACACGGGCAATGTCTGCGAAACATTCTCCTGCACAACTAGTGTATGAAACAGCTTTAGAGCGTTAAACTACTTCCAACTACTCGCCGTGCAAATGTGCGCAAATCCGAGTGAACTGGAGCATTCCTCTTTATTCAATACGGTAGCTTATGCCATTTGTATCGCAGATTGTAGTTTACTTTCTGCCGTGTCCTCTCAGGAGTGCTACTTACTTCCGGGTTCGCCTCGTCACAGGTGACATGTGACCGTCTCGTATCCGCTGGTGCTGCACAGCGCCTCTGCTGTTTCCCTGCAGCCACCAGGCAGGGCTCCCTGGGGAGAGGAGGAGGATGAGGAGCCGACACTGAAACATGGCAGGGAAGGATACATAGCGGAGAGAACCACCCCCACGTATAATAATGAAGATATAATATAAGAGTCATTATCAACGCACTATTACATTTTATTAGGGGTAGTAGGGGCAAAACAAAAATCCATTCTTTAATGCATTCATGGATGCATAATTTTCTTCTGAAAAGAAATATTGCACTTTTATTGATCAAAAAAATAAAAAAAAGGTCAGTTCACCCAGAAAAAAACACATAAGAGGTAGGCTATTAGATCTTGTATTTCTGTAAAACTGAAGTTTACCCCTGAACTGTAGTTTACCCCTGTATCCACCTCTGACCAGGATGTACTGTACGTTCCTAGCTCTGCTCTCTTCGACTGCAGTGACACCGCAATGCAAACAAAGACTTCTTCCCATGATACTAAAGTGATGTAGGGACTTGGACAAAGCACCGCAAGGTTGATGAGTGGACATTAATGAGTCCTTTCAAGGTTATCCACCGCTGTAAGCCACCTCTGATGATGCGTCTACAGCTGATTTCTGGGTAATGAAACCTGACAAGTGTCTTTTGACTGACACTGTGGGCTCAATTTACCCTTAGACAAATTACACATGGCTGGTAAAATGTATCAGTGAAACATTCTGTACACAAACAGTGGAAAAAAAGGCCGACTGCAAAAAAATATTGCGGATGCCTCAAGAATGCAATAGACTGGAAACAGTCTAGATTTTGCATTGTAATTGTATTTATTTAAACAGGTACAGTGCACAATAAAACATTAACCTTATATACTGTAAAACAAGGAGAGATGCATTGCACCAGGTTTTAGCAAACCTGCTATTTTCCACCTGTAGTCCCTTCCATTTACTAACTGTTGCAGGAATTTAAGCAAGACTGCATTTTCAACAACCAACCTTAAAAAACACAGGTAGCTTTCTTTATATATTTTCTTGTGAGAGACATTTCAATCCAGCAAAATACATCTTATGCATCTCAACTATGCTACATATTTGAGGCCATTCTGAAATATATTTTCAGGGCCTGCAAATAACAATGAGAAACTGTATCGTCCATTTTCCTGTTCTCTGAAATGTGAAACCAAACTGGTTCCCGGTGCCCAAGAATCTTAAAAGCTTCATGCATGTGTCTCTTTGTGTGTATGTGTGTCACATTTTTGTTGTTTTTTTTATTTTAATGTTTAGGCAGCAGCCCTGCCATTATCATTTCATACGGATGCCTGAAACAGCATGCCCCAGTCTGCTGCCACTTAATTACCTTCCAGTCAGCCCGAAGAGATCTGGCTCTGATCCAGGCTGACTCTCTAGAGAGGAGCGAGAAGTACATCCAAGCCATTGGTTTCAATTTACCAGGGGACAAATATTGCTTAAACATGCAAACAATAAAAGGAAAGTCCACCCTAAAACCGAATTTAGATGGCACTGCATATCAACGATTTTGGCCTGTAAAGTCAACATCTATTAAAAGACAAACAACATGTCTTAAACAGGAAATCAAGAGCATGATTACACTAATTTATTATGTCACTAGGTGTCACTTTAGGGAGCTGGTCACCAACAATGAATGTATTACTGACCCCAGCGGCTCTTATCATCTCCGGTTGAGATAACACCTAAATGAATTGTGTGCATTCATGGAGGAAAGAGTTGTGTCATTTAAATTCATCAGAGGTGTACAAAATGACAGAAATAATTGTATTTTAGTGTGGATTTTTGCCTTTTAAGAGGAGTGACTCAGCAGATTTGTGAGTCATTTGTTTAATGTGGAGTCCTGAAGCAGATTTTTACAATCACAGATAGTATCGCTGATTTTGTGCATGGTGTGTGTTCATGACATGGATATTCTTTCATAATCTCAACATTTATGTAGAGTTATGTATTGCAACATCAGCATTTACTGAAGGTAGCATTTAGGCATGACACACTATAATTATGCAGGATGAAGTCAAGTAATCATGTCAGTCTTCGGTCCACCACAGATCTGAGCAGCTCAGCAGTCTTATGGGGGCAGCTGTAGCTCAGTTGGTTGAGTGGATCATCCTTTAACCACAAGGTTCGCGGCTCCATCGGCTCCTATGTCTCAGTGTCCTTGACTCTGAACCCTAAGTTGCTCCCCAGGTGCCTTACAGCAGCCCCGCTGCTCCTCTCCTAAATACTTAGGACGGGTTAATTGCAGGTCATTTAAATTCCCCTGTATGTACATGACCATTGTAATAAAGTCTGTTCTCTTGACCCCCAGATCCAAATACCTCTGTCACCTCCAAGTGCTCAAACTAGACAACACATGGCCGAGGCCCAGAGGACTCCTGAGCTGGAATAATACCACCAAGTTGTCTGTCTGTCACCTTGTGCTAATTTGACTCAACAGAAGCCTGCTGCCAACATTACACAGCACTATGCTAAATTAACATAATTCAGGTCTGAAATATGTATTTTAGCCACAGGGGTCCTCTACAAGGGGATGATGATGGAGGACCCACCTTAATATATAACTAGAACTTTATTGGTGCAAATTCCGAAAAAGATTTGCATTAATTGAGCTTTCCCAGAGCTTATATTCAATGTTTTATAATAACATATACAATAATTGAGGTCCAAAGTCAATATACATAAATATAATATGCATGACTGTTGTGGTGGGAATGTTTTTACTTTAGCTCTCAAGTGGACAAAATGGTCCTGGGACCATGCATGCACAAAACTACCGCTGCCACAATTAAACGAACAACGCAGTGTCTCGTCGGGAAACACATTTCTTATTTTTTTTATTTTTATCAGAAGCATGAACCACACGGCTCGGGTCTGCGGTGTGCAGCAGCATGCTCGTTGTTAACTCGTTTTAAGTGGAGGAGAGATGCTCGCAGGCAGAAGTGCTCATCTGACGCGCTGACGTCAGCAGCTCTTTGACAGCACTTCCTGGAGTGGTGTTTGTTGTGGGAAATAAGCGCTGTGGTGCTGAACTGTGGGGATTCGGGCTACATTTAACGGCAGGAGGACGGGCACACACACACACACACACACACACACACAAAAAAGCACACGACTCTACCTTGAAGCATGCGCTCGCGGAAGCCTGTGAGCGGTATCAGATAGGAGCGGGGAAGTTAACGGCCGAGACCCGGGAAGGACGAGCTGGACATATTGTCGGACAGCCAAGCGGAGCCTACAGCAACGCGGAGTTGTCGCGATGTTGTAGCTAAAACCATGGACAGCAGAATAAAGTAAGACTCCCCGAGGCTCTCCTACACCCCCCCCCCCTCGTCCGCCTCTCTCTGCGTCGCTTCTCACCGGAGACCTGTCGAGCTAACGGCTAGCGTGCTGTCCCGGCACGTAGCGCTAACTCGGAGCTGCGTATTAGGAAGGAATGTCTGCCGGTAATTTGAGCCATCTCCACCAGTAGTGGACTTAACCGCCGGGGCCAGCTGGCGAGAGCATTGGGGTCAGGCTGTCGCCCCGTCTCCTAGCGTTAGCTGACCACCAATTAGCAGCTCCGCTAGCCGGGCAGGCGGCACGTTACGTGTGCCGAGCGACCGGTGTTCGAGATTAACTGGTGGCTGAATTAACTGGTGATATTCTTTATACTAGGCAGATGTTTGGGAGGCGTGTCCTTCTGAGGACCCCTTGTTGACTATCCAGGAAATAAACATTTGATCGCTTCTTGTCTTTATCACGTTCATGTGTCGGTGTGTTTGGAAACATTACGGTCCGCTGTAACATTATAACCGTTCGCCAGCCCGTCGGTGAGCTGCCGCTGTCAGGACTCTCCTAGCAGGACTAGCGAATGAGACAGTAGGTGACTGTCCCGATGCCTGTTCAATACACTGCTAACGTTAATAAATCTGTTGAAATGTGTTCTTGTCGTCAGTCTCATATGTTTAATCACACATGGTTAGTAAACTGCTGTCCAGACGGCCCGATAGCTGGTTCTGCTTTAACCCACCCTGCAGGAGAAGCAGTTTCCAGCCCGCTCAGAGCGGTGAGGAGACTGTGGTCAACTGTGGTCTGCTCAGATTAACCTGTGATACAACATCTGCTACCTACCTGAGCGCTCTGCTCAGCTTTCTGCTCAGCTTTCTGCTCGGTCTAGACAGAACCGCTTGGTACCATCAGACATCTGGGCTGTGGAAATATGTTGTGTGGCGACAGAAAAGAAACAAAGACATGTTTGGCGGAGTTCAACGCGGCACATGTGAACACGACTTGGCTGTCAAGTAGCGTCAAGACCCGCAGATACCAGCGCACTGACCTGTGTGGACCTGCTCTGTCATATAAACACTTCCAAATAAAACATGATGCAGCTAAATGTGAGTTTACACACTGTAGTCATGCAGCACACTGCCAGAACTACAATCAGTCATTACTGTAGCAGAAGGAGACACAATGGATCAGTAACAATTCAGAATCACTTTTATTGTCCAAGTATATGTAGACATACACTAAAAATACAAGGCAGTAGCATGTCCTTAATGTACAGAAATGTGACAGACATATCTCATCTGCCAGTTGAGGTGTGTTCCTGTCCTGTTTGAATCCAAACCAGACTGAATTAGTCTGTATGTGGAGTCTGTTCTAATGTTCTTCCAGCGGTTCCAGTGCCCTCCAAAAGTGCAGAGACATGCAAGTTAAGTGAATTAAACTAGACATTTTCAATATCTGTTCAATTGTGACTGTTCACCCGGTGATGTTGAGGTGACCCATCCAAAGTGCATCCCAGTCTTCCAATCAAACTCTGGGCAGGAGTTAATCAGGAGTTACAGTTAATCAGTGTTATTAAATTAACCTGTGGGTGGTTGGGAGCAGGTTTCATTGGTACATGGTACAGACTATATAAACCCAACTGACATGCCCCAACTTTGTGGGTTTGTGAGGAGACGGAGATAGTGAGAGATAGAGAGAGATAAAACATATAAGTCAGACATAGTTAGGTGATTGGTTAGTAGCTGAGTGAGTGAGTAGTCGATAGTTGAGTGGTTGCTGTGAGTAGTAGAGTGTGGCTGTGTGTGTTTGAGAGGTTTATTTGTCTTTATTGTGGTTGTCCTGTTTGTATCTTGTTGTGTATCTGTTTGTGTGTGAAGGGGTGAGTAGGTAGGTTGGAGCAGGTGAGACAGGTGGAGGTAGGAGCTAGGGACAGATAGGGGTGATGGATCCCAAAATTGTGCAGGAGGTGCTCAATTTCAAGCTCCACAACCAGTATCCTGAGGGGTTAACGGCCAAACAAAAATATGTTATCAAAAGGAGAGCGGACACCTCCCGGATTAAAGGTAAGAATGCTTGCCATCTGAAGTTCAGAACACAGTGATCATCTGCCATGGTAAAACTAACAAATGTAGCATTATGTTATTTAAACACCAGATGGAGATCTGCACTACATCTGCAGGCGCAGAAAAAATAAAGCTGAGCACCTTGCTAAGGTTGTATTAAGTGCAGAGGAAGCAAATGATATATTTGAAGAATTCCACTGCAGCCATTTTGGAGGACACTGTGGCGTGGAAAAAACCCACAGTGCCATCATCAGCCGGTATTACTGGCCTGGCATGGAGGAGGACATTCGCAAGTGGGTAAGTTTGTATCTTTAAAATGAGGTGGAACACTCATTCAGCTTGTACAGTAGAGTGTGATGTGTTTGTTCATATACTGCTAGTATGTTTTATTAGTTTTCAATATAATGTATCATGAAATCATTTGTGTGAACACATTCATCATGCTGTTGGAACTCATGTTATGTTTAGATTGCTCAGTGTCCACAGTGCCAGGCCAAGAGAGCGAACGTGAAAGAGAAGAGGGAATACAACCCGATAGAGGTAAGGGAATCAATGGCACATTTTGTCAGCTTTCAATCACAACACTGAAATAGAAATACTATAATGTGTTTTTTTTTTTCCTCCCAGGTAACTGAGCCTCTGGAGCTCGTAGGGATGGATCTAGTGGGTAAACTCACAGTAACCAATGGTGGCAACCAGTACATATGTGTCATGGTTGATTATTTCACTAAATGGGCAGAGGCTTACCCACTAAAGAGCAAAACAGCAGATGAGGTGACCAGTTGTATTCTTGATTTCTTTTACAAATTTGGTGCACCTAAACGACTGCTAACAGACCAGGGCTCAGAATTCCGCAACAAGGTACCATGATGAAGCATTATGACTGCCCGATATGTAACTGCTGCTGTGCTCACCTATTTAATGTTAGTCCAACTGATCATTTCAAGGTCAACTACGGCCTGTGCAAGAAGCTGGGCATAAAAAGGAGCCTCTGTTGCCCCTACCATCCCCAGACCAACGGCCTAGTGGAGAAGCTTAATGGCACCATACAGAGGTATATTTGTGTTCAATAACTTAAGCTCTTCATGAAATATTGAGCTAAACTAATATGTGTTTTGTCATACTGTGCATGAGTATCTAAATTCTTTCCTGTCTCCTTTTTGAGGTCCCTGAACAAACTGGTGGGTGAGAAACCACAATCCTGGGACCAGTTTCTGCAGTCAACTATGTTTGGTCTGCGGACAAAGAAACAGTTGACGACAAAGTATAGCCCATATTTTTTGATGTTTGGGAGGGAGGCCAGGTATCCTTCAGAGGTACCAAAGGAGTATGAAGTAAGTTGCTCTAATGTTCTCATCCTTAAAAAAGGGGCTCATCTATGTCCTCTACATACTAACTGTGATTTGTGCCAGGTAACCGAAGAGAAAGTAGAAAGGCTGGTCACAAAAGAGGAGCTTCCAGAAGGACTAAAAATGCAGCAGGACACGTACAGAGAGGTCAGGACCAACATCGCAAAAAGCCAGGAAATGGTGAGAAGGAGAAAGCGCGAAAGGGGCCAAGATGACCAGTTCAAAATTGGAGATGTAGTTCTTAAAAAGAACATCAGACGGGAGCAACGGAAAGGGGGCAAGATGGAGAGTGACATGATGGGTCCATACCGGATCATGGAACTCGAGGGGAAAAATGTGGTCCTGGCCTCTGAAAAGGGGAAGGCCAAACTTATGTCGAATATAGACCTCCTGACACATTACTTCCAGCCAGAGGAGAGGATCCCTGCCAAATTAAAAAAGGTGTTGGATCCTTCTCCTCTGGCTGGTCCACAAGACCGTGAGATGCCAACCACATCCAGTGCCCTGCCAGCAAGACCACCTTCATCCAGCAAGGCACAGGATGACTGTAATCCTGCAGAAACTTGTCAGTAACCTGACAAAGTACATATAAAATATGAATTTCACAAATGACTGGTATTGCTATGTTTACAGTGATCAGAGACATATGGAGTGGGAGGAAGAGGAAGACGCTGTGGTCCAAGATCGGCCCATACAAATTGTTCTCTGAAGATCTGCTGGTCTTGGCCCCAGGAAAGCTGCTGGAGGGAGAGGTACATTTATATTGGCCTGATATTTGTCTTTCACATTGTCACGACTAATTATTATTCTCATAGATCATAAATGCGTATTTGATGATGGTGGGCCAGAGAGCTGGGGCACTCATCATCGATTCGTATCTCATGACCTCACTCTGGCAAGGAAGAAATACAGGCAGTTTAAGATCGGTGAGTCTCTTTGTCTGTCAGTTTCCCTCCACAGTACATGCATAATGTTTGTTTTTATGTACTTTTTTGGTAAGCTGGACCTCTTAAAGTATGCTGTGGCAGCTGGAGCGGTTTGTCACGGTGGACACTGGACACTCATTGTAAGTAATCTTAAAGTTAACAGATGTAGATGAAACTATGAGACCATCTGATGTATGAAGGCTTGGCTGTCATCTTGTTTGCCTCTCCATAGATCATGTATCTGAAGGAGATGAGGTCCTTGTACCTGGACCCATTTGGGGCCTCTGCAGAACACATAAATCACTGCAAAGATGTAACAAGGTGAATTAAATGCCAACTGGCTGGTCTTTAGGTAGCAACACGAAGCCTTTTCACCATTCAGCTGATCTTTAATTGGAAATGATCTCTTTGGGGCTCATGATACACTTGCCAAACTGTAATCGTTCTGTGTGCAGGGCACTGGTTCGCAAAAAACGACCCGCTGTAGGAAGGTGGACATGCTCGACCATAGAGCATCCAAGACAGACTGATGGGTCCTCATGTGGAGTCTTTGTGTGCAAGGTAACAATTTGATCATGCATGTTCTGACATAATTGGAACCCCTTCAGAATTGTACTCCCTGTTATCACTTTAGCTTGCAGAGCAGATACTTCTAAATGAAACTGTGCAGTATCGTGTGGACCAGGAGGGGGTGGCGACACTACGGCTTAACATGGCACAGGCTCTGGTGGAAAATTCAGGTATTCAGGATTGTACCAGCTACACTGAAATGTGTCCATACTGGCACTGCACTACATTAATGGCTTTTCCCCCCTTAACAGATGACCTATCCCAGCTGTGCCGAGCTTGTGGGGAGCTCAGCTCGGGAGCTGACATTGACGACTGGGTAAGAAGTTTAATTCATATCCTGCCCAGAGTTTGGCTGGAAGACTGGGATGCACTTTGGATGGGTCACCTCAACATCACCGGGTGAACAGTCACAATTGAACAGATATTGAAAATGTCTACTTTAATTCACCTAACTTGCATGTCTGCACTTTTTGGAGGCACTGGAACTGCTGGAAGAACATAAGAACAGACTCCACATACAGGCCCACAGCTAAGAATTAACCCTAGTATCAGGATAAATGTTTGTCGATATTTAAACATCTATCTCTTTCCCTTTCAGATTGAGTGTACCACATGCAGTCTGTGGTACCACACAAGTTGCGTTGGAAGTCCCCCAGCAGACCTTAACTATTTTTGTCCTGCGTGTGTACTTTGATTGAAAATTATAAGGAAGCTACAGACCCGTGTTGGCTACTTCTGGAGGTCCAACCTGCCTCCGGAGCTGCTGATCCCATTCCACACTGCAATAGTCCAGTCTGGAAGAACATTAGAACAGACTCCACATACAGACTAATTCAGTCTGGTTTGGATTCAAACAGGACAGGAACACACCTCAACTGGCAGATGAGATATGTCTGTCACATTTCTGTACATTAAGGACATGCTACTGCCTTGTATTTTTAGTGTATGTCTACATATACTTGGACAATAAAAGTGATTCTGAATTGTTACTGATCCATTGTGTCTCCTTCTGCTACAGTAATGACTGATTGTAGTTCTGGCAGTGTGCTGCATGACTACAGTGTGTAAACTCACATTTAGCTGCATCATGTTTTATTTGGAAGTGTTTATATGACAGAGCAGGTCCACACAGGTCAGTGCGCTGGTATCTGCGGGTCTTGACGCTACTTGACAGCCAAGTCGTGTTCACATGTGCCGCGTTGAACTCCGCCAAACATGTCTTTGTTTCTTTTCTGTCGCCACACAACATATTTCCACAGCCCAGATGTCTGATGGTACCAAGCGGTTCTGTCTAGACCGAGCAGAAAGCTGAGCAGAAAGCTGAGCAGAGCGCTCAGGTAGGTAGCAGATGTTGTATCACAGGTTAATCTGAGCAGACCACAGTTGACCACAGTCTCCTCACCGCTCTGAGCGGGCTGGAAACTGCTTCTCCTGCAGGGTGGGTTAAAGCAGAACCAGCTATCGGGCCGTCTGGACAGCAGTTTACTAACCATGTGTGATTAAACATATGAGACTGACGACAAGAACACATTTCAACAGATTTATTAACGTTAGCAGTGTATTGAACAGGCATCGGGACAGTCACCTACTGTCTCATTCGCTAGTCCTGCTAGGAGAGTCCTGACAGCGGCAGCTCACCGACGGGCTGGCGAACGGTTATAATGTTACAGCGGACCGTAATGTTTCCAAACACACCGACACATGAACGTGATAAAGACAAGAAGCGATCAAATGTTTATTTCCTGGATAGTCAACAAGGGGTCCTCAGAAGGACACGCCTCCCAAACATCTGCCTAGTATAAAGAATATCACCAGTTAATTCAGCCACCAGTTAATCTCGAACACCGGCTCCCGTGACCCGAGTTTAGTCCACAGAGAAACCGATAAAGCAGCTCAGCTAACACGCTCGCGTATTGACAGTGTGACTCACGTCAAGTGGGGCACGGTCCGCTGCACGAATATTAATATCACACTACTGTAGGGGAATTTCAACAGAGTTTCTGTGCGTGCCAATGCTGAATACACACTTGTTGCCCTGGACTGTGTGTGTGTGTGTGTGTGTGATAACAGCTGCCACTTATCTCCCCCGAGTAAACAGTGTGTTTTTGTTCTTTCCAGGGAGAATCCAGAACGAACATTTGATCTGGTTGTACAGGTGTCGTGTCCGACATCTGAAAATGAGGGTAGGTGATGTTAATGTTGTCATGTCAGTCTGTCTGTCACCTGCTTGGTGTAGACGAGTAAAAGGAAAAAAAGTTAATGGAGGTAGAGGGAAATTATCTGTCCATTCATTTCCACAGAAAAATAGCTGAAATCTACTTTTTTTTTTTCAATGTCAATTTTAATACTTTGGGGTTTTGAACTGTTGTTCAGAAAAAACAAGCTATTTGAAGACATTAGGCTCGTTGAAAGTGTGATATGCTGCATCACGGTTTCTGACATTTATAGACCAAAATATGAATTTATCACTACAGAGGACAATATATCACGAATTCTTAATTGCAGTACGGCAACAATAAGATGAAAAAAACAAAACTTTCTCATTTATACAGCTGCATTCATATCCATGGTGTACATGGGTCAACCCTCTCATATTTTATTTTTTGCAGATTGTTGATCATATTAATTGATCAAAGGGGAATTCTATGGCTTCACCCTGAGGATGGCATGCACTTTAGAGGCCGTCTAATGGTTTTTGTTGTGCAGCCTACTAAATGATTTGATGTTTGGCATAAAATGGATCGTCAACAACTTAAATAATAAATTAATAAATAAATTCTAGGAGCACAAAATATGAACTTCCTTACTTTTATATCTTTGCATGGAATATTTTATAATGGAATATCTTTGGGTTTTTTGGATAAAGCATGACAAGTGAAGATGTCACGGTACATGTTTATAGAACTTTTTCTCAAATGTCTTACCAAACAATTTATAAATAATCCATTTTAAAAAAAGCAACAAGAGGATTCATCAATGGTAATAGTTGTTAGTTGTGGTCCTAACATTCATCTTGATAAAGATGTTCATATGTGTTTGCCAGTTGTGTATTTGTCAGCCGTACGTCTGCAAACATGAACTCCAGTAATTGTAAGGCTATATGTCATATACCTTTGGCAGAAACGTTTGCGGAGTTTTTCAAGTCAGATGGCAAGTGTCACAGAACTACACTGCATGACTGAGTTCAGTCTTGCACAACGAGAGCAATCATTATGTCTGTAGTGTTATTATGTGTGCTCCAGACTTTACTCTGTTAATATCCTAAGGACTAGAGAAGGTCTGGAATCATCTGTTAAATTGTCAGAGATGTTAGCTGCTTTTATTAGTGTTGTGCATTCTTCATGTATTTGACAGCTTTTCCAGTCTGCACTCTTCTGTTATTAAGCCTGACCATAAATTAACCACTGCAGGCATTTCTCTTGTAACCGTGACCCCACAAAGATTGTTTTCGAAAGATCTGTTTTCTGCTGTTTGCATTGGTCAAACATTCCAGTAGTAGACAAAAAGTGTGCAGAATAGTCCGGGAAATGACTGTGGCCAATGAAGAACAACACTATATTCTACCTTTATGAATATGGGAAATAAAGTTACCTATATTTCACATCAATATCCAGTGTCGCCCATAAGTCAAATATCATGTAAAAACATTTTCACTGCACATTACACCAGCTGTCTTATTTTGCCCACTCGTTTTTGACGTTAAAGAGGTGTTATGTGGATGGTTCACTTGTGCAGCTGCTGAGCTGACCAGAGTAGACTGAAAGTTGTCCTTGGATGTAGATCTGATATTGGATTTTAAACCAAACTCATAAACCACTGGCCTGCACTGTAATAACTGACTTCCCCCATGTATGATCCAGGGTTAGACTCATATCCGGGCCCCTGCTCCCTGGAGCACAGCTACAGAGCAACATTTGCACACCCCTCAGGTCAAATAGAACATGCACATTCTGCTCAGTCATTCGACTGAAGTGCTCTCTCTGCTCTGTGCTGAATCCTGATTGGGTATGAGTATGTCCCTGTTTAGGACAGTGTTATGATGTATATGTCTGCCAGCAGAGGCTCAGGGTTGTGGTGGACTTTTTTTTTCTAAAGGAGTAGTTTCAGATAACCATTTGGGGAATGAATCACTTTTCTCCGAAGCTGATCAATTTCCCTTTCTTTAGCTTGGCTTTAGCTGCCATCTGTATGAAATGAATGCTAAAACTGTGCTATGATTGTTCTGTGCCTGAATGGAAGGATTGTGTGAGCCAATGTTATATATCCACGCAACCGGTAAAGCCCTCAAATTTGACCTGTCTTTCAGTAACGTATGCATTTGTCTTCATTCTGTGCTGCTTCCTTTAATCACGAGCTGAAAGGGTTAATGCTATGAGTCATAACAGAACGGCTTTGGCCAGCTATGAAACCTCCACAGTCACTCACCACAAACTAGAGCTGTTTCTCCTATAGCCAAACATTAGTTCCCTTGCCCAAAAGGACCACTTCACATTCACACTTTATCTTCCCACTAACTCACAGAGGCAAACAAACAATAGTCCAACCATGATAGACTATAATTAAATTGTCATAGCAACATGGTGCAGAACGTGTGAGCGTTTTGGAGAAGCGGTGGAAGTTTTCAGCTTGATCATATTTCTCATATCTCCTCCTCAAAGTTTTAGTGAATACAAGTTTAATTTCAGGATGATTTTGGCTGCATTTCAGTTGTTGAGCAGCACCTAATCTAGCCATGCAGTTTGTAATACCCGGCTTTAAAGTGACTGAAAGGGTGGAAAGCTTGGTGTGTGTGTGTGCACGGTTTTGCTGAATCCGCACCACTGTTTTGCCACTCTCACCACATCCTGGTCCTGCAGGTCTGAAACTAGATCCATGTGCGACAATAGGGCACGGAGCCATTGTAGTGCAGGGTTGTGCCCTTTGTTAACAGTAATCATGAACACACCATTGAGAAACCTGTACTGTCTGTAGTCGGACTAATATAGCTTTGACCTTCATAGACGGTCAGTACACCTATCCCTAAACTTCCTGTGTTCTGTGGGTTTCACACCTTCTGTAGTCAATGATCTGTGTGTGCAGACAACACCCACATGTTTTCAGACAGGCCTGCATCAAGCTGCCTTTTTATTAAGTTAATTCACAGCGACCTTTATAAACCGATCGTCTCAGAATAGCTTGCTAACTCATTATAAGTTCAACATTTGGCGTAGAAACTGTGCAAAGCTTAAGTCCTCAACTTGATATGACTCTATGTGACGGGATCTCTTTATCATATTATCGTTATTAATACTTATGTTAGTAATTCATCAAAAAGTAATTCATCATTGTGAAGTTTTTAACTTGTATCCATTAGCAAATTGAGAGCTTAACTGGCAAACCAGTTCCATCTGTGGGGGTGGTTTCAATGGCTGGAGCTATGATAAGCAAGTGTCTGAGCCAGTGATGCAGGCATGGGGCTCACCTTGGTGACTTGTAGGTGTTTGACTTGACCCAAACTGAAGTAAGCACCTGTAGCTTTCCATCTAATCAGCCTGTCGCCTCCTTCACCAAGTCTCCTTAGAAATATGTGTTGGAAGTAGAGATTCATTAAGCAGCTCACAACCCATCCCTGACCATGAGGTAATCCACTGGCACTTAATGCTCCATCGGTTGCAAAAAATGAGCTGAATAAAGTTGTCACTCATCTGGCGATAGCTATGTGCTTTCTTGTGACAAAACTGTGTGGATGAAGCATACATTTCCCTTTAATCGCCTCACTGCTACTTTTATCTGTTCCTGCAAAACCTTACCGCCCCCTGGCTGTAACCTGGTGTTGATTGTACAGAAGTCAGCCCGCTGCAATGATCGCAATGGCAACGGTACACATAAAAATGGCCGCTGCTCTGACAATGCTGCTATGTTGATTTGAATGGGAAACTCTGCCATACTCTTATTTCTCTGGTTAGACCTCAAGGATACACACAGTGTGTTTTGGTGAATGATACTGAATGCAAGCACATCTTGTTTACAAGATAACAAAGACACATTTGAAGGGAGTTGTTTAAAATCTGCATCCCTTGTAACTAAGCATTGTTAATGATAGTCCAAAGGTGCAGTTGCCAATTCAGCACATTTTTGTCAATTAGTTTTCCCAGTAATAAAAACCTGGCACTGGTCCAATCTAAAATCAATTCCACTGGATTAAACTGTTTATCTTGTTTAGTTTGTTGTGAAGTGCAAAGTCTCATAAGATTCCTTAAGATATGTGATGTTCAGCCAACAAGGCTAGTCTGAATGACATGGACTGACCTTTTAGCCCCAACTGATTCACAGACATCCATACCCTGTTTGTGTCTTATTGTGGTGAAAGAGAATACGATTTGTATATAGTATAAGTATCTAAAAACATGTTATTTTGAATAATGAACTTTACTAGCATTATAAGTGTGTTCCTGTCGGGTAAAATCCCAAATTATTACTCCCATGAGTATTTTTTCCCCCCCAAACACGTGGTAAAAAACAACATCATTGGTACAGGTAAGGACAGAAAAGCCCATCACCCGATTTGATTATGATACAGTAATACAGAGATTTGATGAGAGCATTAACATTCCTCAACAGAAGTGTTGCGGGGGGAAAAAACAAGTAAATAAAGCTCCCAGCTACAATGGTGGCAGTGTTCATATCTGGACTTGGCCCCACACTTCTAACCATGGATGTGTTGATAGATGACAGACACTGGCCCTTTTTCCTCACGCAGGTCCGTGGAGACCTGGCCTCCCTGTTCAGTCTGAGCTCAGTTCCGCTTAGCTCCGTTGGCTCAGTGCTCTGTGGATGCTCAGGCTGTGAGCGAGTGTTGCCTGAGAGCGTGACTGGCATGCTAGCTACTAGCAGCCCTGGCTACATAAAGCCATATTGATGTGCTTCCAAGATGCTGCCAAAGCTAGCAGATGACGCTAATGCTGCCAAGGCAGTAGGTGGGGACAGATGCTACCTGTCCTCGCCCGCTCCCTCCAGCCAGATTGTTCCCAGTAACAAAGCAATAAACTTAAAAGATCAGCATATCAATTTTACTGCAACATTCATGCTGCAATTAGGGAAACAATTTACTGCTTTACAAACAACTTGATGAGTTGTTTTTTGGGGGGGGGGGGTTAGCACTGATGCCTCGCAGGACTACAGTCTTTTGGTTTAAAACCTGGCCCTGGGTCTTCTGTGTGTTGTGCTTTGCATGCTCTTTCTGTGTACACTTTAGTTTTCTTTTTTTTGCTGTGTTCCTTCCTCAGTTCAGACATGCAGCTCAGATAAATTGGGAGCTCAAATGGTCTAAATGTTTGTTCTTTTACAGACAATGTACAATATGCAACATATGACACCCTCTAGTCATGAAGGATTGTTGAAAACATTGTCGTCATCTTGTTCCCGTTTGTGTCTGTCAGTTGTGTAACATTGAGAGTTTTTTTGTCCAAGATAAGGGACAGGATCTCTGTTTCAGCATTTCAGGATAGCTTGTCACTAGTGTTAAAATATCCTGCAGGAGGTGTAAATGGTAAATATAAGTGCACCTGCATAGCTTTTGGGGACCAGAAAGCTATACTATAGTAATATAGTAGACCCATTTCCTCCTTTTGATTCACATGGCCTTATAGCTGCACTTTGTCCAATTATGGAAAGTTACTTTTGTTCTGTATCCTAAGAACATTTTTCGCTGAGACCAGGGGGTCTTACAGTGTCACCTACTGTTCTCTAGTTAGTTATCAATCTGCTTCCTTCTCTGCTGTAGCCCCCTCAAGCAGCACTGTGATGTTCCTTTTTTTCTCCCTTTGGCTTTCACCCCTTCCCATTTCCACCCTCCATATTCGGAGAGCAAAACTCCTGCACAGTAGAACTTTTAGAAAAGGTTGAACGTTGACATTCTGCGAAAATGTCAGAATTGCTCCTTGACCCGAGATTTGGCGGCTCTGCCGTCTGATTGGATTCCGGCTGCGCAACGAGTTCACGGTGGGCTCACACTAAGATGGGAGGCCATTGGAGTACGAACAGATGCCATGGCAGCAAGGAGGGTGTTGATTGGTCATTAGAGAGGCCACACTCCTCCACTCACACTCCGGAGAGAACCTCGGGGTCTCACACTTTGTTTATCTCGCAACCCTTCTGCCTTTCTCTTTTGTCTCACCCGTGTGACTTTGCTAAATTGGCTCTTTACACAGAATCCGATATCGTCCAAGTCTTTGTTGTCTTTTATTGGTTTGCTCTCAAGCGAATTGAGGAAGCCTCTTCACTTCCCTGCTATGGTATGGTAATGACTGCAGTGTGAGTGGACTTTGAGAAATCCCCTCCCACTCTGTGTCCCCTCTGAGTGTCTATATAGGATCACGTCTGACCCACAGTCCAACTTTTGGCAGCCAAACCTCTTGTTTTTAGTCCGCATTCAGGCTTGTGGTTGGTGGCTATTTGGGACCGTTTGTTTGTTTGCTGAATTTTCTTTTGTGAATACACTTAATGACATGACATACTGGGTCATTAGACATTTAATGTGGTGCAGTAAGCAGCACATCACTGTGAGACTGCACTATACCACACTAGAGACGAGAACCACAAAAAGGTGTTTCACTTGCATGAGAATGGCTACTCGTGTTACTGCTTCCCTCAGTGCTCTATCGCCGTAACTTCTTTTTATTTGAGCCTGGTCTCATTTGTAGCTCCCTCCTGGCAGTCACTCATCCATTCAGTAGCTGTGTGGTGGCCTGCTGTTACCGGGTTTAGTTCCAGCTCGTTTCTCATTTAATAGAGATGGAAACAAGTGTTGTCCTCACATTTCACCCCGGCCTGCTCTGCTTCAGATTGTATGGTGAAGCTCAGACTGTAACTTGGCATTGTTTGACTTTTACTTTTGGCCAGGGCAAGGCACATGGCATGTGAGTTGTTTCCCAGGTAAAATAACCAATGAAATTCTAAGCCAGAAGACAGATTACATTGCAGTCTCTTGTGTTTTTGTTGTATATGTCTTAGGCAACATAAACCTTAAAAAAAATCATCATGCAAATTAATGTGCACAACATTCGCTATAGAGTGGTGAAGTCCCGCCCCTCCATTTCCGGGACATGGGTCCTCAAAAGCAAAAAAATATCAATGCGATTCAATGGGTAGATACAAATTATTTTCTGGTCCCGTTTGAATTGTGCCATGGATTTCACATATGTTCTTTGTGATATTTAAAGAAAATTTTTCACGCAAAGAAGACGACAATTAAGCGCGAAGAGTTTTGATAAAGTTAGGTTTTGTGTGAGCCGCTTTGTGAACTACAGCTCCTCGCTGTTCTCGTCGCGAATGATATACGTCACCACCCGCCGAGTCCGAAGTCCGCCGAGATGGCTGTTTCTCTGCTCCACTTCACCGCTTTTTTCCAAGGGCAGAATAAAAGTATCGAAAGGGGGGAGAACCACTATAAGTCGGGTCATGTGGAGAGCCTCAACTTCGCCGATGGGGAAAGGGCGATGACGTGACGTCACATACGCGACACAACATGTAGTCTTTATCATTGTGTTTTCTCAATGAATTTTAACTGAAGAATTGCACAATAAACGGTCAAACTCTTGACATGGAAAATTATAATTTAAGCCTATAAACAACATTTGTGTAATCCAAGGCATAACGACCGGGGGATCAGATAATAATTATTTTCCGTCCATTGAACACCATTCATTTTTTTCGCTCCGAAAGGACCCATGGCGCCGTTACTTCCTGCTTCCGCTTCGGCACTCTATACATTGACAGCACAGTTTGAAGGAAAGGGGTCTCTGTGTTGACACAAAACTCACTGTCATCACTAACTGTCCAGGATCAGCATACATAGACTTGGCATTTCCTGTCTACCTGCCTCACATGGCAACTTTTTATATGTGGTCACATGATTGTTTGCACAGTCACAAACAAGGCGCAATCTTAAATCTCTCCATTCTGATTATCAATCAGGAACAAGTCACTGGGACTTTTCAGGTGGTGCCTAGATCTGGCTACATTCATGTTTTGGCACACACACACACACACACACACACACACACACACACACACACACACACACACACACACACACACACACACACACACCACCACCAGCAGGACAGCTGTGAGTGAAGTCCTCTGTTGTTTCTTCGGAGCACAGAGTGTTATTGGCCAAAGCATGAAGAACTGGGGCAAAATGAGACGGGGTGGGGCAGGGGCGGCGGAAGGGAGATGGGGGAGAGAGAGGATGAAGGGGGCGGCGGATATGCTGATGGCAGTAGTCTATAATCTGACGCAGTACTGAAACTCCAGGGGGAGGGGCAAAGTGTGTGTGATAGCAGGTACATGTTTAAGTGAATAGTGTGCGTTGTGCATGCATGGCTGTGGATGCATGGCTGTGGATGCATGGCTGTGCATGTATTGCTGTGCATGTATTGCTGTGTGTGCATGTGCAGCTGACTGGATGTGTGTAACTGTGCATGAGACAGAAGCTGTGAGAGCTGCAGGAGGCTCATCTGAATTCACTAATACTGCCAGACTGGGAGAACATGGAAAGACTTCGAGGCACTGACGCTCACAGGCTATTTTTAGACTTCCCCATTCCAAGGTGAAAAAGTGGGGAAAAGAAGGGACCCGATCAATGATTTAAAATGAGGGGATTTTGATGCAAGCAGAGGCGTTTCATCACTTCACCCCTACTTGCAGCCTCCCACCATTGTTCTTGGTGGCTTGTTTTTTTTTTTTTTTTTTCTTGTGTGCATCTCTGTGCATTTGCCATTCGTCTTTGTGCGATGGCAGATTAAGTTATTCCCTTGTGACCACTCTTAAGTTCAGAGAGCTGTGGGAATTTTTATGCATTTAAAAATAAATAAAAAAAATCCACGAAGGGCTAGGAAAGGCTAGCATAACGTCCAGCTGAATATAGCATCCAAAAACGGCTAGTGTCATCTTAAAGCTAAGCTCTTCTTCACATGTGTCACGTCAAAGAATGACAATAGATAGCCATGAGTATAAATGTTCAGCACAGCAGATGGCACATGCATGTACAACCAAACGCACACGCACACCCCCACAAACACACTCAAGTATTGTGAGTCAAACAATGATTGGCTGGTTCTTATGCATGTAATGTGGCCTAGTTTAGCCCACAAATGAACAGGATTAGTGCAGCTCCTGCTTTAATGTAGCTTTAGTGATGTTAATCTGTCCCTCGTCTTGGCAAATTGGATTTCATAAAAAAACTGTGCTCAAAAGTGTGAGTTTCTACTGTCATATTGAGCAGATTTGATAATGACAGGATTTTAACAGGATTTGGGGTTGACTCACTCCTCATGACCCGCCTACTCCTCTTGACGTGTGCAGTGGGGATGACTGCCAAAACTAGAGGCTCATAAAGCTTTTATATGCAAGATTCCAATCGTATTAAATAAGACAACACTCTCTGAGATTTTCCTACAGGAACCTTTACCTGAGAACGATTTTTTTTAAATTTCAGATAAAATCCCAGACTTCTGGCTGTCAAATGTGTGTTTTATTTGTTTTGTAGCGTTGGCAAATAACATGATATAAAATGATGATATTCATTTTTGTAGGGGGGTTATATCAAGGATATCCAGCATTCTTTAAACTCCCCTTATAGACAATCGGAGAGATTGTTACAAAGGATGCAGGTCTCAGGTTGTATTGTGGTGTCACAGGGCTGCTGCCATCTAGACTGATGTAAAATGATTTAAAAGACGAATGATGCAAAAGGCAGACATGTATTTTCCCCGGCAATTAAGGGAATCAACCTACTTATTGACATGATATGAGTACTGGTGTCCTGACATCTCGACCGTTGTCCTTTTTTAGACCTTAATTTTTGTGGCCAAGGCCAAACCCGAGTCAAGCAGAACTAGTAGTACGAGGCCTACTGTCTGTGCTGTCATTTCAGCTTCTATCCCCCGATATTTACACGTCAACAGCTACGCCCCGAGGCTACGTCTCTCCATTCAAGGCTGCTTCTCTGTTGCCTAATACCACACAATTACTGTGAAGATGATGGCGTTTCCATGCATATAGTAGCTCTGCTGGCCCTTAATTTGGGTTCTGGCCTATTTTTCAAGACAGAAAATATAGGTCAGTCTCGACGTCTTTTTGAATGTCTGAGATCATTTATCATCGCAAATCATGTAATTCATCCACGAGGTCTTTGTTTTCATATAGATGGACACACACACACACACACACATACACACACACAGACAGAGACATGTATGCCCCCTTCACCTCATGGCTGGACAAGAAATCTTTGAATGATAGTTTAGTGACAAAATATTAATCATCGATATTGTAGTGAGACTAGAAATCGACTTGGTTATGGATATCATGACGTGTTGTCTTTTCCTGGTTTTAAAGGCTATTATGGTAAATTGATGGCAAGTAACCAGACTGTTCTTAGGTTTTACATCCTTATTATTTGATTATTTATCAAAAACCTCATTGTGTGAACAGTTTTCGAAAGGACGAAAAGTCAACCCTACAATATTGTCATAACATCGATATTCAGTTGGGAAAAAAATGCTAATATCTTTTTCTCCATATCGCCTACTCACTTTCATCTTTATCTACCGTCCAAATCTTTAGGTTGACTTCTATCGGTGGGTGTATTTCCTGAATGTGGAATAATTTATGATTATCTTGCATTATTGTAACGGGTTAAAATAAAGCTGTGAGTTGTATTCATATTTAATACCCATTTCAGACTGACACAGGGATGCAGGATTAGCCTGTGTTATAGGCTTACATGCATTGTTCAACCGGGCCTTAAGATGTGCTTCTGAACATGGTTAACCTGGTCTGCTGCAGCTTTCAAGTCAATTTTAATTTATACTGCAAGAATCTGGACAGCATATGACACCCTCTGTCCTGAGACCCGTATGGAATCTTAAACAGGTTTGTGAGAAAAGTACAGGAGCTACTGCAGGATTACATTCAACCTAGTGTGGTCCCCTAATAGCTCTAATTAATCTGGCTCCTCTAAATCCCAGAAATACTTAAAGATACTTGAATCTCTGGAATGAACACAGCAACAACCAATGTTATTGACCTCTGCAAAGACACATATACAGTTTATATTAGGTCAACATTTTTTAAGACAATTAATCAAGCAAAAATGCCATTTACTTATTTAGATAACATTTAAAGATGTGACTTTGAGCTGTAGAAAAACCATTGTCAGTTTCAGCTCTAATTAGGTCTGATGTAACCAGTAAATTACCGGTTTAACGGTGATCTCTCTAGAACCCCAGTTCTGAGTCCTGTGTGAATGTGGATGACTAGGAATTACAGCTAAGGCAACGGTCTGATATTAATGAGTCCGATGCGGGTAGAATGTGTGTTTATTAAACCACATCAAACGCTAGTTTGTGTGGGAAAGTGGGTTTAGTTCTGTTGACACGTGTCTTAGCCTCGTTCTGTCTGCTGAATCACTTGTTGGCAAAGCCCACTTTTTGGATTCCCATGAGATTCAGAAAAAAAGCTTTCTGATGAAGTTAAATGAAATGAACCAACCAGGCTATGTGAACATAGACATTTTACATCGTGTCAGTTTTGGTCACAAACCCTGACTTTATTTAACTAGAGGTCAAGCTGGAGAACATTTAAAGGCGGCATTGCTATGGCAATATGCTGTGGCTAGTAGCTCCCATGAGTTTCACAGCATTTTTGTCCTAATTTGTTTGTTTTTCTCCTGTTTTTATTACTCTAGCACTTATGGCATATGGCAGAATACACCCTTTAACATTGTAAAAGGAAGTGTGGGGATTGGATGAGATGCTGCGAACCTCCAGACCATCACCGCCTATGGCGGACCATTGAGCCAGACCAAGCAGACATGCCAACTGCCAGGAGAAGAGTGCCGAGATAGAAGCTAAGCTAACCCACCTAGAACCGAAGGCTATTCTACTGCCCAGCCTATATATATTTTTGGCCTTTTTGCCTTTATTGAGACAGTACAGAGAGTGAAAGGCGGTGAGAAAGATGGAGATGCAGAAATGCCCACCGGTTGGATTTGAAACCAGGCCGCTGCAGTGAGGACGTAGCCTTGATACTTGGGGCGCCAACACTACCACTGAGCTATCCTGGTGGTGCCTCACTACCTACTTTTGACTATGATGTCTGGTCACAGAAAAATAAGATGGATGAGATAAGACTTTAGGCATCACCAGGGACCTTGCTGGTTCGTGGTGTCTCCGGGTCAAAGCTGCACTCGATTGGCTGACTGCAGGACAGAGCGCAGAACACGGCTGGGATCAGAGGAGGTGGACTCTGTGTTTACATCTATAACACTTGGTGCTCAAATGTAGGCAAAGTCGATGGACAATGTTTTTGGAGTTGAATCTCTAATGTTACGATGCCCGCAGGGCTGCACAAAGTATTGTTTCACATCGTAGGACCTTATTACCTTAAATTACCTTAAACGTCTTGCAAGCGTTTTTTTTTTTGCTGCTCGATACAAAATGGAATCTCTCATGGTTCTCGTTTTCCATGACTAATCCAGCGTTTTTCCATTAATGACCGACAGTCTAAGTCGGCCACCCATTTCATAGTGAAGCGAAAGTGTTTTTACACTTATGTCTGCCTGGGGTATTCAACTAGGCGGGTCAGAGAAGGATGCCTGATGTGGGATCCGGTACTGGCTGGCTGGCTGGCTGACGCCGGCTCTAGGTTGACTTGGAAAGGCCTGAGATGAAGGTGGCTCGCAGCTTCGTCTCTGAGCTTTACAGCGTCTGATCCTGGCTGATTCATGGGACTGTGGACTTGTGCTCGCTGCACTCTCCCTGCAGGGATGCACGGGGCTCCAGGCGTGACTGTCAACCAGGGCAGACCGGCAACCCACCCGACCCATCTTCAAACATGGAGCCTGTCTCATTAACTGTATCCAGTAACCACACTGTAAGAAAAAAAACCTGTAGGAAAACAGATAATGTCTTGGCAGCATATTACCAGGACATATTTCCTTCAAACCTTAAATGGAAAACTATAGATGTACAGAATGTCCTCTGCACCATTCACAGGCACTTCTGATAAACCAATAATGAAAAATGTAGATTTACACACACACACACACACACACACACACACACACACACACACACACACGCACACACGCACACACACACACACACACACACACACACACACACACAATGAATAACACTCAACTCAAACTGCCTTAGAGTCCAAAAAATGTCTGCAAAATAATTCAGTCTTATCTGATAACATCAACAGCTAACGTTAACTCCTGAACATAAATCCTTCTGGATAAGCATTCATTTTTTTTTTACATTTTTGCCACTGAAGTGTGAAGAAGGCTTCTCCAAATCTGCAAATTAAATGGAGGTTTTTGTGGCTGATGGCCGCTGCCTCTGGCAACTTTTGTGATAGCAGAGGTTCTTGCTCCCACAATTCAATGCGTAACTAAAAATTAACGGGTATGGCAACTGTGAAAAATGTCAGTTTTTTTCCAATATCGTCCATGATATTTGCAAGTGCCCTTTTTCTTCAAATGACCATCACAGATAATATCCTTAGGAGTTATTAATTTCCCCAGAACCTGACTACTTCTACTTGTAGTAGTAGTAATAATAATAATAATAATAATAATAATAATAATAATAATAATAATAATAATTGTGTGTTTAAATTTCAGTGGTGGTTTGATAGTTATTTATGTCAGTATTCTGTCCATAAGCAGAGTATTGAGAGTCCTGTGAATGCATTTAGGCACCATTGTGCACTTTTAATGGAAACGTATGTATTGTCATCCCTGTGGGAAGGCTGGCTGGCTGACTGGCTGGCTGGCTGACTGAGAGCTGTCTGTCTGTCAGCCTTTGCATGTGAACTTCAAATCACAACTCGGCAGCACCAAGCATGTAGCCGCCAAAGGCAAGGCTTTACACTGTCATCAGCACCACGCTGCTGCCTCTGGGTGCTATGCCATATGACGCTAACTGAGATCGATCCTCTCCACATCTCAAGAAGCTGCTGTGCTACACACAGTGTGTTTATCTGATGCTACAGCCATCACCTCAAAGACTAGAAAAGCAACTCTACTCGAAGCATGTGTTATAGAGTGACAATGACCACCGGTGGTTTTTAACTTTAGAAGTTGTAAATCCAAAAACAACATTTTTTCACTTATCTGACTGCTGTTTCTGTCATATGAGACCAAAATACAAGGATATCTTCTTGACTGCAAAGCATCTTTTACAATCAATAACAAAGTCAATAGTTTACTCAATACTTTTAACATGGTTTGCGGTAATGCTATACTATATATATATATATATATATATATATATATATATATATATATATATATATATATACATATATAAATATATACTTGTAAGAGGAAGTCACACTCATGGTTCAGGCTATATGCATGTCTTTTTCTATGCACACTAGCTTAATAATAGAGTTATTAACTTGCTATGCTCATATAGATGTTTTTCGACCGAGGCAGATGGTTGGACCATATGGAGTGAAGTATGTGATCATGTGAAAAAATGCAGGTTTTCAAGCCAAGCAGCCAACAACCAGAGATGGAGTCATCACCATTAACCTGTGCTGTTGCATAAAAACGCAGCAGCCCACCCTCCTCTTTCCCTTCTCCATTTGTAGATAAATATCTGGGTCATATGTCAAATTTCAGCTTACATCCTCAGATTTTCAGGGGACATTACTGCGTTAATGTTAGCGCTGGATCCCCTGAACATCACACAGTGAAGAAAGACTTGGAGAGTTGTCTGTCTTGGGAGATACAGGTTTGTTATTCTGAGCTTAGGAGGCTAACACCCCCCCCCTAACAAACATGCTGTCTGTTTGCTGTGTTGAAGATGCAGTCATGCGGAGCTGGTGTTTGGCATAATGTTGGACCAGTATGGAATCTGACTGGGAATATCAACGCTGATGTGTGGTGATACACAGAGGCTGTCACAAAGGTTGCATCCATATGCTGTGCCACTCATTCGTGAAGCTGTGAAATTGGGTTGCATCCCAACTAGCCTGGAGACAGTATCGCTTTCACTTCTCTCTCTCTCTCTCGGTCTCTCCCTCTCTCTCTCTCTCTCTCTCTCTCTCTCTCAGCTCATCCCACTGAAGCATTTTTCTGGGAAGACGGAACAACTAATGTGGCATTAATAGGGTCACATCATCTCCATGCAGCTCTTTCTTTCTTCTCCTTCCAGTGGCTGAGGCTGTTGTTTATCTTTTTGTCAGATGTAGCTGCAGAAATGGCTTAGAAATCCCCCAGGCCAGCATCTCTCACATGTGAAGCTTGCCAGTTGAGGTTCTACCTTGGAGTTTTTTTTCCTTTTCTTCTTCTCTTTTTTTTTTTATTGAAATTCTCAAGCATTGGAATTAAAATGTATCTCTCCTGTGCCAATTTCTACCTATTTCTAGATCTAATATAGACCATCATGATGATGTATTTGCTAGTGCCTTATACCTTTTATACCTTTTTAGAGTGTTGTGTATTTATTTTCTTTTATAGTTGAATTCTATACCAATTGAAGGTCGAACACAAATCTGTTGTAATGTAATGGAACCTCAGGCTTTCACTACTCCTGTCCCTCCCCAGTCCTCATGTGTAACAACCTAGTGTGACCAATCACAATTAGTAAACTTAAGGACCATATCATCATTTAAGAAGTTTCTTTTTTCTGGAATCCTCTGCTCAATAAATCAGCATGAAATGTAATGCCATTTGCAGTGTGCAGTCTGAGGCCTGATGGGCAAAAGGGGGGGAAAAGTTTTAAACGTCTGTGAGTGTGTTTTTCTTTCCGCTGGCCTTTGAAAGATGCCAGTTAATCTGCTTACTCCTTTAATTGTGAGTGTAGGGGTTGGGCCTCCTGCCGGCCAGAATAAGGCTGCTGATCCAGAAGTAAAACGATGACCACCACAGTTATTCCTTCCTTTAGGTTGTTCAACTCCCCCCTCCTAGTCTTCTTTAGCCACCCCTCGTCTCCTCCTCCTCCACCATACCCTCCCTCAGAGGGAAGAAAGCTCCTTGTTCTGACAATGGACATTTTTTACCATATGTTGGCTTGACATCTTCATCAGGTTCACAGCAGGTTACCTTAGTTAACTTTCACTCCACTGCCTGATGGGATTTTCTCCCTCTGTTTCTCCTATCGGCCCAGGCTCAAAGTCTAGACGGCCTCCGAGGCAGGGTCCCTTCAGCCCTGTGTCCACAATGGCCGTATTGTGGATGCTTAGTAGCGGTAGCTTCCTCCCGTTACAGCGAAACAGACCAGTGCTAAAACAATGCTTTTGTCCGAGGGCGTACAGGGGGGGCCTAATCCACTACATACTGTGAAATAAATCTCTCTCAAGGATGAGAGAGCGAGCGAGAGAAACACAGTGAATGAAATCACTGCCAAGGAGGTTAGAGTGCAGCAGTTTAACCCCTGGCCAAGAAAGAGGGAGGAGAGGAGGCAAAGGGAGCGAGAGAAAGGAGGAACAAGGAGAGGCAGGCGCTACATCCCTTCATCTCCGGAGCACGGATGGAGGAAAGGGGCTGCCAGTGGCTTTCACAGCCTCTCTTCTCACCAGAGGAGCTGCTGTTCACCATATGGGATTTGGCCTCTCTTAACAAACAGGCCCCCTATTCACTCACAACACACATTCAGTCGTTCATGGAATAAGGTGAAAAAAGTGCTTCTTTTTTTGTTGTTGTTGTTATGCCTTTAGAACATTAGATGGCCATGAGGGCTCTAAGTCTGTGTTTGATTCACATAGTATAGAGAATTATAAACTAGAGGCTTTCATCTAAATGTGTATTCACACTGGATTTAGGGTTAGGTCTTTTTTGTGTTTTTACTGAAATCTCTCTGTCTTAAAGCCAGAACCATGCATTCAGGCCACTGTTATCGAGCTGCTAAGGTGATCCTATAGAAACACAAACATAGGCTTCTGCACTGTGGGTGTATTTCATGTTCATCATATGCTTTTCCCAGTAGTTTGCCACGGCTATTTTTATAAAAGCTTTGTATCATTCAAAGTAAGGAAGTAAATAAGTTGGATTCTACTTTTTCCACTTTTTGAGTCCAGTGACAAACGACTCGTAGTTGAATAACTTGCTGTGCAACGCTGGGCAGTGCGAGGTTTCTGACGCACTGGTGTTGGGCGCCAACTTTTCCTTCCAGCCAGCAGCATTAAGGCAGCGTTAGGAATGACATCCTCTGCCAACAGCTCCTTTTTAGCCTACTTGGAAATCCCAAGAAGCGTAGATTTATGCCAAGACAAAGATGCCAGCATTTTTAGCCTACTTGGAAGTGCCAATAGACGTATATTTATGCAGAGAATAGAAGGGGAGAAAAGAGATGAAGGGGTAGGTTTATTCTTCCTCTCTTTCATGTTTCGGTGAACATATATCTTCCTAATTTATTCTGTTTAATTCCATCACGTTTAATGATCCACCTGAGTAGGTAGGAAGGAAGTGGTGTCAGTCGAGAGAGAGGAGCTCTCCCTCCCACTCTTAGCCAATCCATCCATTTCTTCCCTCACCTCATCCTCCCTCCTCCCACTCCTTTCCCTGTTGCCCCGCTCTCAGCTCCCAACACCCTTCACCTATTAACCCTCCTTTCTCCTCGCTCACTCTGGTTCTCTGACTTTTAAAGAAAGGCATCTCAAGAATAGCCAAACCATTGATTTTCCACCATATCTAACACCGCCACCCCCCTCTCCCCGGCATCAGTGTCACGGCTCAGGGGCTTCCTGCATGATGCGCCCGTTGTGACTGTTGGAGGTCAGCCACGCTTGAAGCCCTCAGAGATCAATGGACATGCTATTGTACAACAAATATTCACTCCTGAGCTTGCTATCTATTTGTAAACACGCATGTACTTGTCCAGTACACAAACAGAGACCAGTGTATCCCCCAGAATTTATTTCAGGCCTGGTGGTTCCCATTTATGATGGCATATTGGCGCCACAGCCAGTGTATTTGAATTTTTGCGTTCAAATTCTTGTTCGCTCTATATATTCGAGACTTAAAACAAATTGAGCACAAGGAGGACTTATTAAGCATAGGCATTTACTGCATGACAAGTGAAGTGCAGTGAAACTGAGAAAATAAATAAATAAAATGTCATAGTAAACATCGGTGACTGTCCTGCAAAATCAAAAAACAATTAGCGTTTAAAACTGTAAATATAATATTTTGCTTAAGGAGCATTACCCCGAACCTGCTTAGTCCTAATAAAATGGATTCACCATAATTTGAACATGTATTATTTTATTTTGGTATCTGGCCTGGCGGGGGGCTCCACGGTGCACGGTCGGGGAAACACTGGAGACCAAAGGTCACTCCTCGAGCCTTTCCTCACATTTGCCTCACCTCCATTTCCTGGGGTGTGAATGGAGGAATCTAACTCTGGATAGGTGATTTCAATTCAATTCTCACCCACTGGATCTGTTTACACTCCAGCAGGGTGAAACATGCTGTAGGCGGTTTTCCCCTTGTCACCCTAGCTGCCACTGACATCACATCAAATTTACTCTTGTTTTTATACTGTTTGCAACAGCTCTTTATAGAGTTTGTGAACTGTAGGAAATACAGCACACACATTTTGAATCCTTTGCATTTTGGAGATAGGTGAAGGAGAGGCTGATGTCCCATAGATCACCGTATCAGGCAGGCAGGCCAAGACCACTGTAGGGCCAAATAGGTAGCAGGCATATGGAAGATCTGTTTGAAAAATATCAAAAGCTACAATGCATATTTGCATTTGTCCAACCTGATGTGAGTGCATTAAAAAGCCACTACTGGTTGATGGGATATATTGTTATTAGCTGTGTGTTTATGTTCTTATGCTCGCCCTCGTGTCCCGAAAAGTATAAATCAAGAGGCTACAGACAGAAATGTATTTGCCGTGACCTCATGCCTTGCTAACCAAGCAATGACACATGTGTTACATTGAAATGGAGAAAATTACGATTACGTCATTAACACCTCAGTTATTTTTTATGTGCTGAAACGAAAATTGTTTTTTGCTAATGTCCCAGTTGCAGTATTCAGAAATGATTTGTTGCATTTATTTGGACAAAACCATAGAGCTCTCTCTGTTCGTGTGTGTGTGTGTGTGTGTGTGTGTGTGTGTGTGTGTGTGTGTGTGTGTGCGTGCGTGTGTGTGTGTGTGTGCGTGTGTGTGTGTGTGCGTGTGTGTGTGGATTAACTGGTGGAGGATCTGTCATGGTGACATTTGTGTCCCCTGGCAGAGCAGCAGGGGTCCTCTTCACCTCTGTAACCTTCAACTTTCAGCCTTAACCCCCTTCAGGCCCCCTCTTGCGTCCACCACACGCCCTGCACGTCCGAAGGGAGAGGTATCTGAACGGAAAAGAGTGGAAAAAACAGAGAGGGGGTGCAGAAGTGAAGAGGACAGAACTGCAGGGGAGGGCAGGATGAAGAGCAAGAAAGGTTGTGGAAGAAATATATATATATATAAAAAAAACAAGCATTGGAAAGAATGAGGACTGTAAATGAGGCTGAAGTGGGGGAAACACAAGGGTAATGTATAAAGGAAAAAATAAAATTTTGCCTGTGTTAAAATGGTCATATAAGGGACTTAATCAACCTTAAGCCTGTGGAATTCAGAGAAATGTGGAGCAGAGCAGACCATAAGGAAGGCTGGATAGAAAGGAGAGAGGAGATATGAATGATAAAGGAAGGTGATTGGTAGTTCTCTGAGGTTCTCTCATGTCCTCGGCTGTGTGTTGCATGATCTTATATCAGTCTAAGCTGGGAGCTTCATACATAGCCTAACATCTCCAAAGAAGGACTTGAACTGTTTTTTATCTATCTCATTTTGGCTGTTGGCCAGAAAGTTATCCTAGCAAAAACAGAAGTTATTTTGTTTCTTGTTTTTAACCATGTCAAAACCCCCACAGTTTTACAGTGTTTTACACCTGTTATTTTTCTATTGATCAACTAATCAAATCTATTATCAACCATGTCAGAAGATCTAAGTAGTGCATTCAAGGTGTCAGCTGTGGAAAAGGTCCATTGGCACATATCTGTTGTAGGAACTAACAGGAGTTAATCATGAATTCAGTCACACTCCCAGCTGGTTACTGCCAAAGTTTGCAGTTTTTGCATTGCTGTTCAAGCTCCCCCTATTTTCATATCTCTGCACACCTGGCCAATCAGTGCAGGAAATCGGCAAAAGTTCCTAAAACGGTACCCCCCTACCCTCTCTTCCTGTCCCTTTTCTTCTGTCCTGTATCACACTCCAGCAGCAGTTCCCATCCTCTCACCCAGTAAATCACCATAAAATAGCCCTAAGTATGGCAGATCATAGGGTAGGCAGGAGGGGGTGGGGGTGGTCGAGGTCGGTGTGTAGGGCTTTGAGCTCTGCTGCCTTTTTTTCCTCTGTGCAGCTCTTTTCAAGATGGGGCCCATGAAATTATCCAACAGGATTATGTAAGGCATGATGGCTTCTGCTGCGTCCTGTCATCCGTTTGTCCATTGTGTGCCCCGTTCTCACAGGCAGCCTGGTGTGTTAGCCATGAAGCTACTCCACACATTGTGTGTCATTGCATGTCCTCTTTGCTAAAGTAGGGGTCGTCTCCTCTGGTGGCAAAAATGTCTACATTAATCTTTAGGACAGGATCATACAACAACATTTTGCCTTTGTAAAAAATGGTCATGCTTTTCCGAAAAAGGGACAACCTGTTAAGCCAATTCAGTTATTGCTTTTCCTAAATATCTATACTGTCAAAGGCTTTGGGGCTTCCAGATACACTTTCTCTCGGCCAACTTTGTTTAGACAGCGGTGGGGGTGTGTTCACGAGCCCGTAGGCCTTTTGAATGTCCATGACAGTGAACCTGGCATGCAAGAGCTCGTCTCTTCAAACCCTCGCTGTTCCTGCCGAGGTCACAGGGGTGACCTTTGAGCCGTGGAAGCCGTGTTTACCAGAGCCCCCTGTGTTCAGGCTATGGCTCGGTGGCTGCTTGCTTTCAACCACTCGGTATGAGCCTGTGAGAAACCAGTCTCATGTTTTGGTTCGGAAGCGAGAGAGAGCTGCGAACATGTTGCAGCAGGGACACTAATGCAACAGTAGGCTGGCTGCTCATTAAGGAGAAATAAATTGTTATTTTGTGTAGTTTGGTATCTTTGGTATCCTGTCAATATGCCTACAATCGGTACTAAGAGAATAATACTGATGTATTTATTGTACTCTGTCTTTATTATTTATACAAAACATGAATCTGTTATACATTGTTGCTGAATGTCTTTGAAGTACAATATTTATTAACAAAACAAAAAAAAGAATAACCATTCTAGGTTGTCTAGGATGTCAACTGATGGTTATTTTGCTGTTGATTAATCTATCAGTTCACTTTTTGATTAATCAATTAGTATGTAGTCTGTAAATTGATAAAAAAAGAATGAGAAATGTCCATAACAGTTTACCAAAGCAAAACGTTTTTATTTTATAAAGCCTGAACCCCCAAAGTAGTCAATTTATAATAGCATGTTTGACGCTTTTGGACCCAACAAATGCTCTGTATTTACACTCAATAACTCACTTAACTTTAAATGGACTAAATTGGAATTTGTTCATTTCCTGTCAATCTAAGAATTGAATAATCAACTAATCAAGCACTCACCCCTGTTATTATGATAAACATTGTAGCCTAGGCTTTTACACATCTCCCACAAACATCTAGGCTTTTATCAGCGTAGGAATAATTAAGCAAATAAACCTCCAAAGTATGTGTTGATATGACTTTCTTAAATGTGCATGATTTGGTGTATAATATAAGCTATCATATCTACACTGAGAATATGGATTAGCATATTTACAGCACATACCGCCTAGACGCTCTCTCTTGTCTTTCACTGTGCGCTGCTCTGTGTGTGTAAGTGAGTGTATAAGTGTGTGTGTGTGTGTGTGTGTGTGCGTGTGTGTGTGTGCGTGCACAGACTCGCAGCAGCCACCCTTGCCCCCCACCCCTCTCATTAATATGTATGTGTTCTGAGGCAGCTAGCGAAGACGGTGTGTTTCTCACCCGCTGATTAATGCTGTCTGTCAATTACCTCTAGATCCAACCGTGCTGTGGAGCTTCCCCCAGGACCACACCGACCAGGTTGGAACACACTCTGCTTTTTCATTCTTTTCTCACTCGCTTCCTCGCTCTCTCTCCAAATCTCTCTCTCTCTCTCTCTCTCTCTCTCTCTCTCTCTCTCTCTCTCTCTCTCTCTCTCTCTCTCTCTCTCTCTCTCTCTCTCTCTCTCTCTCTCTCTCTCTCTCTCTCTCTCTCGTTCAGTTACAGACCACCTCTACCTCCTTACCTCCTCTTCCTCTCCCATCTCCCTTCCTTGCCTAATGCCCTCACTCACCCTGCCATCCTGTGGTAACCTCCCCCCAGCACCTATCACCACCACCACTCTCCTCCTCATCCCTGTCAGTGCTTCCTCTCTCTCTCTCCCTCTCTCTCTCCCTCCCTCCCTCCTCCTCCTCTCTCCCTCTCTGTCTCATTGTACGTCTGTTGCTGGTAATGAAAAGCAGTGAGCAGGTCTTCAATAACCGACGAATCAGTAATTATCATGGAACCGTGACAGGAATGCATACCTCTGTTTTCTCCCCTCTCTCTCCCTCCCTCCTTCTCTCTCTCTCTCTCTCCCTCCATCCCTCTCTCATTGTGCTACTGTGTCTGCTTGCTTTTGTTTCCCATTTATAACATTATCAGGTTCATTTTCAGACTGAAATCTGCAGTAGTTTTATAACACTTTTTGGAAAGATCATGTTCTTCCTAAACCAGTCAGTGGAACCGCAAGGTTATATACACCACAGTATAACCCACTGGTCAGTACTGTTTAATAATCTATATTTGACAAGGAAATGGTTTAAAGTATAATTCCATTATATTACTTATTTTTGTGTCCTTGGTTATCATGTCTATTGATTATAATAACATTGTACCTGTCAAAGCAGTAGCTGAAATCTGGGAAACATTGTTCCTATAAAATCCAAGGGGCAAGAAGCACGAGCTGAGTGACCATCACAGGTTGTAAACAGTTTACAACAGGACAAATTATCAAAACCATTTTTATAGTTCCGATTTGGGTAAAATTTTCGATTTGCTTTTTTTTTCTCAAGGGATGCACAGATTTGATTTTCAGACTCGTATCAAGGCCAATACTGACCTCATTATGCAGATCAGGTATCAGCCATGAAATGATGATCCACATTAAATCCGGTTTCTAAGATAAGTACAGTTAAAGTGTAACTTCATCCCCCAGTCTGATCTGAAGGTCGACTAACTGCATAGTTTTGTAAATGAAAAAAAAAAAGTGGGCAATGGTCTGAGAGATGAAACCACGTTCACTTCTGTATGACTAAAACCTTGACGCAGTGTCATCAAAACTGACAGCCAGAGCTGATGACGGGGAGCTACAGTAGCTTGGAAAACGGCAATATGGCACGGGGAACTGAATTAGACAAATTTATTGTTTGTTTTGACCAAAATGAGACAACAATTACACCCTGCGGTGACGCCTCCCTCCCCGCTGCTGGAAGAGAAGCACGCGCCAGCTTCGGAGACGAACCGTTGCAGCGGATAACAGCCAGTGTAAACCCTCGCTCCTCCGTCTCCATAGCAGCCATCTGCTCTCCTTCCAGCTGTAGTCTCCTAGTGACGGGGAGCGGTGACCCAGCGATGCTGCTGGTCACCAGCCTGCTGTTCAGATGATATCTATAACCAGTGTAACGTTAGCATGAAAACATGGTGGAATTGGCAAGCTAACGTTAGCTAGATGAGCTAAATGTGAGAAATTAACTAACTCACTGCTTCATCTACACATCTGCATTGCTATCCTCAGATAACCAGCCATTTACATCAGAGGTCATCAACCTTTTCAGACAACATAACATTTAACGAATGGGACGATTTATATTTGCTTCCAATTGGTTGTATTCATGTTAATGTGTATTTTTGGACATATTTTAAGTTTGGAAGAAAAAAAAAGTTTGGGATCAAATCATTTCGGGGACCCCCTGCAGTAACTCTGCGGACCCCCTGTTGAAGATCCCTGAACTACATGGATTCACCAGATTTTGTAATGTGCTGAGAGCTTCATTTAGAGTCCACAGAGAGGAGAGAACAGGCTTGTGCTGCGATTGTAATGCTACACGGTGGTTTAAAAACGATAGACTTGGAGGGGAGCGGCAAGGAGGGGTTTTATATTAGAGGCGTTAACATTCTTTTATTTCATGCCATAGATTAGTCCCAAATGGTCAACTGAGTCTCCAAACCGGCCTTGCAGGATTAGGGCTGATTTAAAACAGCAGATGGAGTTTTCAGCCATTTGCAACCATGAAACGTTTAAGTGTGCAGTTGCTCTTTAAGTAAGATGAGTAAAGTTCAGTGTTCATTTTAATAATGTCACCTCAACGAACTTTGTGAGTGCAATTTTATTGTTAACAATATAAGTGGACAAAAAGACGTCATAAGACTCACCTTGCTATAAACCCAAATTATCCTTTGAGCCAACCATAAATCTTATCGACCGCCTCAGGGGGACGATGTGTACACATGTATCCCCCCCAAAAATCTTTGGAATAATTTAAATTGATTTGATATCTCTTTTATTTAAAAGCCATGCTCTTTACCCTCAGAGAAATACACCATCTCAGCAGGGAGTCTTTGTTATTTCTCTCTGGCTTCACCTTCAAAAAGAACCACAGTCTAGATCCAACTTGATCAAAACAATCACACATCCTGTAATAATATGCGTATTGATCCGTGTTTTGCACATCATTCTGTAAGTGGATTGGTTTGACTCATTCTCCTGTTGCCCCTACATGTGATGACTCCATGGCCACCATGCTTTCTGCTGCTGTGGCTTCTCAGGCAATATGTGTGTGGGATTTTTTTGTACTGCAAGTGGAAGAATGAGAGAAGACAGGGTTGACAGGGAAAAACAAAAACAAAACAAGACATGCAACATATTGTTTCTGTTCCCAAAGTGGTCCCAGCACAACATAGGTCCTGGAGCAAATTGCTGGACAGATGACAGCAGCAGCCCCCATCAATGGGCTGAAGGGAAAAATGGACAAAAAAAAACCAAGAGAGGAATCCAACAATATGTGCGTAGGTTAACTATCTCTCAACACAGCAGCCAAGTCAGTGAGTTTAAACAGCTCTCCTGCCTCTCTGATCCACTTTGAGGAATAAACGGGCTTGTAGAAAGATGCTTCAGGCGATGTCTGCCTGCCCCACAAGAACCAGAGCATGCAATCAGAGTAAGAGGTAGAGAGGGAGTGAGGGAACGAGTGTGAGCAAGGAATTACAGACTGGCAGTGGTAGGCACATGAAATGAAAGTGATGGGGGAAAAAGGAGAAAAAAAAGAGCAGCTGAAAGAGGTGAAAAAAAAAAAAAAAAAAAGTGTAAACATAGTTTTGTGTTGTCATTGGCTTGCCTCATCCTTCCTTTCTGACCTGTCTCTCTTTTGAGCCCCTCCACAACCTTGCTTCTCTTTCATTCTGTTGTTGACCAGATCATTTGTGTGGATAAGATGGCCCTTAAGATGGCTAGTTAGCGTGCTGTGTACAGAGGGATTGGCCCTTTCCCCCGTATACATAAAGGCTGTATTCACGGGCCTCATTACCAGGATTAGGGCTCTTTTCCTCCTTTGTGGGGCTGAAGGCTGGAGTCCTCAGTAGCCACAGTCTACGTCTCTCTTCTGTGGCCCGAGCTGGCCAGCATATGGCAGCAGCAGCCAACAGTCTCCACAGAGGGGCTCAGAGCTCAGAGCAAGGCCTCCTTTTGTTTAGGCCGTTATTGTTGCTCAGCGTAATGACATTTGTAGGCCGTAGGATCGGGGTGGAGGGGTTAGTCTACCCCAGGGGAGAGAGAGAGAGAGGGATGGAAGGAGGGGGAGAGGCAAAGACATGCAGACAGACAGGAGTGTGGATTATGGAAATATGAATTGATTTTTTTTTTCTGTTCTGTGGTAGAATAGAAAGCTCAAAGGAGAACAGACTGCAGGCTGGCTGGCACGCTGGGGTGGTGCTGGGGAAATATGAAGTGAGAGGCACTTGCTCCCTCTTTCTCTGTTTCTCCTTCCCTCCTGCTCCCCCTATTCCTCCCTCAGCCCCTGAGACTCTTGATGCCCTGGTCATCCACAGATGCCACTTGGATAGAGAGGGAGAGATGGAGAGACGGGAGAGAGAGAGAGAGAGGGAGAGAGGGAGGGCAAGAGAGAGGTGGCTAAAGCATATATTTGAATCGCAAGAAGGGCTTTTTTTTTATTTTGCAAATGAAGCAGACAGATGGAAATCTGTCCGTTTCCTCTCAGATCTCATCCCAAAGTTGTGGAAAAAACACAGCAGACAGAACACACACACACACACACACACACACACACACACACAAACACACACACACACACACACACTCGCGTACAGAAAACGGTTCTGCCAGTTAGTTTTAGCTAACCACAGTTTGGTGTATAGAGGGCCCAGTATAGAGAACAGAGGATAATATGATAAACACTCAGCAAGTTCCACAAACAGACGGCCATTTGAAAACTGAAAGAGACCATGAGCAATAAAAAAAAAGCAGTGTTTCTCACACACAGCTCCAACACTACCATTTAATTTATTATGTGTTTAATTGGCTTTTATTTTGTAACATATCTGTGTTTGTCTTTCTGTTCATTTATTTAGTCAGCTTTGGACTATCATGATGCCATTTCCATACATTGCAGTCTCTCTCTCTCTCTCATCTGTCAGCTCACCATGGAATTAATAGGGTTAACAAGCGAGTTAAACAAACAAGTCCAATGTCACCCATGGGACCCTGAAAGATCATGCCAAAGGGTCCTCTACATAAATCTCACCGGATCCATATTCTACACACCTTAGAATTACCTCCGTCTATAACATGGTTTCCAATTGGTTTGATATGTTTTCAGAGGTTGTGCTGATAAGATTTGTTTTAGATATAGATATTAACATGTACATTTTGATCAGATATTCATAGGTCTTTGTAGTGATGAAAGTAACATTTTAGGCAAAATATACAAGGCTGTCTCTTCAGTGAAGAAATACTCCACAAACTATATAAAGTGTAATTGGGAGAGATAGGAATGGAAATGGCTTAGAAGGTGTGGCTGCAGGCCTGGGAAACTCCCTTATCTACAGGGATACGTGTTGGAAAAAATCTGAACTCCTAAGCAGAAATGCATATTAATTCGGAAATTGTACTCCCAGATCTCCTGCTGGAGGGACCGTGGCTCACACTAGTCGACCACGGCCACATATTTTGGTATTGTGATATTAAGTGTGATACACTTGCTTATCCATATATTACTCTAAATTTAGACCTCCTGAAGATCCTTAGTCAAAAACATGTCCAAATGTTGGCTGTAGAGAAACTCCCCCTACTGTGTGCACCTTTCACAGACACTGTCATTTATCGATGCTCCATGGAAATGGGTTAGTGGGATTGTTGCTCTCAGGAAAATAGACACTGATTATTCCACATTCTGCTCATACTCTTCTTTTTAGTCATCATGTCTGTCTCTCTCCATTGTGCTTTCTTTCACATTTCTTAGATGCATACACAGGGAGATAACGTTTCTTGGCGTATCATCGTGCATCATTCTGGTTCAACCTCTCGGCGCTCTTGTTAATTTTTTCCTTTTTTTCCCAGTATCCCTCCATCCCTTCTGTGTCTTTGTATGTCTTGCTTCCCGCTGTTCATCAACCTTCTCATTCCCAAACACCTTATCTCATATTTCCCCTCTAAAGACACAGTTGCAGGAAATTGCAAATTACGCATAAACCGCCAGCCTGGTTGCAGCATAATATCCAGAGAGAAATAAAAGAAATATTGAATAATGAATAGATTTTGCTCTCCGCTATGAACTAAAGTTGATGTTAAATCTCTATGGCCATTCCACACATGTTAATGGGGAACCTTTGATCTTCCTGCTGCATACTGTATGGAGTTGACCGTATAACATGCTGTTTTTCATTTATACCAAGGCTACTGTAGGTGTGATGTGATTGTAAAAAGAAATCTATGCTTTGATACAGATCTATACGTTGTTATGTATAATCTAGCCGCACTATTTATTACATTCTGGTACTCATGTTGTGGAATATGTAGTCATATGTACTTTCCCACTCGACATGAGCAATTTTCTTGTGACTTTCTACGTTTCCTAGTTGGCCTTTTTTATGAGCTTTTTTCATTTGGACCATGTAGGTGGGGAAGAGAGCAATCGCTGTAGCAAAGATAGAGTTTCCCTAATTGATAAAAACGGAGTCACCAACCTAATTTAAAGCATGTCATGTGTTGATGTGAGATTGCATTTTGGGTTAATCGGATTAGTTGGAGTAAGTGGTGTCTTTGCTTCTTCGATAGTGGAGCTTTTGTGGTGTAATTGTCGTCATTTGGAGCAAAACAAGAACCCCAGAAAAACAATCTCGCCCTTGGTTCAGTTGGATTGACACCATGTGTACAGCAGGTGTTTTCGTTGGTAGAAATACTTTGTTGTATCACAATCTACAGCATGTACTAAACACTCTAGCTGTAGCCATTTTTGTCTCTTTTAGAAATGTGTTCTTCAAATGTTCCTGTCCTTGTGCTAATTTAAGTTTCAACCATTCCAAGTTTTTTGAGATGCCATGACCTGAGGCTGGACTCGGCTTGTTTTCTGTTCACGTAGTCCTGTATATCCATCTCTGCTCAGAAGGCACTGTGTCATCAGCCAGACAGGGAGGGAGAGAGGGACAGACAAAGGGAGAGAGAAGAAGAAGAAGAAGAGAGGCAGTGGGTCTCTTGAGGCTTCAACCTTGGCAACTCTGAGTGTTGCTCTGACACCGTATTCCATCAGGACAGACTGCCTGACATTATGTGATTGGTGGCCACAGCTCTGGACACGGGGGAGGCGGGAACGGGGCTCGATTGGGTGAGGCAGCAGCGGACTGATGTTTTCAGGAAGAGGAGAGGAGCGGGTGGACGTGATTGGTGACTTCAGCCCTGAGGGAGCCGAGTGTTGACCTGGAGGAAAGAAGGAGATTGGGCGAGGTGGAGGAGTCAAGGTGGATATTTGTAGGTTCGGTAGCTCGGGGCCAGAGCCACCAGTTTTGAAAACAATGATATGTGGCCGTTGGTTGAGACCTTGCATAGCACCCAAAGGAGGATGTAGAAAAGGAGAAGAGGTAGACCGTCGAAGAAATGGTAACGGGTAAAGGTGGAAGGAGGTGAAGAAGTCATGACATCGGAGGGATAGGCAGTGAGAAAAATGAAGGCAATGTGAGAGGCATGTGAAATGATAGAATAGGAAGGAATTGAGAAAAGATGGAGAAAAGTGAAAAGCCAGGGAGTGAGTTTGTTGGCAGATGGGACACTTGGAAGCATGAAAGTTTTAGGAGTGCAATGTTTTGTTCGCAGACATCCAAAAAAATATATTTTTGCTACGTGAAGCTTACATTTTGTGGCCACAGGATCTACAAAACTGACATAAAATGTTGTTGGCAGACCAAAGTTGCCTGCAGAGTGACTGAGAATGTGACATGTTTAGGTGAAACACCACTAATGCATGATATAGTAGGTGATCAATGGCATAATAATGCACCACAGTAAAGCTTGTTTAGGCTGATTGGGGTCGATGGAGGAAGGCGTCGTTTGGTTGGTGGCCGTGGAGGAAATAGTACAGCACCTGAGTCTTTTCACAAGGGGCCGACTCCTCCACTCATCCTTAAACAAGATAGGAGACAGAAAAGTAGTGATGTTTTGTGACGAGCCGTTGAGAATGAGCATATTTTGCCAGCTCTTTGGATGCAGCTACAGCCAGTTTTGTGAAGCTGTAACAGCAAGACGTGAGGTGTGGGAAACTGAGAGATGAAAAAAATGGAAATTTATACCCTTTTTTTTGTGTTTTTGTATGTGTGTGTGGGGAGATGTATAGGCCTAAGTGTGTGTGTGTGTGTGTGTGTGTGTCTCAATGTGTCACAGGGTCTCGTCTTTCCCCTTCACTGCACCCTGACAGCAGTGTCAAACAAGGCCTCATATGATCTGTGTATGTCTTTGAGGATGTGTGTGTGTATGTGTCTAGGTTGATAGTGTTTTTATTCTTCTTTCTAACCCTTTTCACTTCGGATCCCTGGGGTGTTCCGGGGTCTTGCCTAATGGACAGTCTCGCCCCACTAAGCTGGCCTTTGGCATGGGCACTGAGCTGGACGCCTAAGTAGGGCCCTTTGTTGCTCATGGGTCCTGATTGCGCTGACCTCTGGGCTGGCTTCCTGGGAGAAGAAGGGTGGTAGAGAGAGGCAAGCGGAGAGCAGGGGAAGTGTTTTTACACCCCGTTGCTCACATTTCTCCGGCATCGCCGAGAGACCGGCCAAGGCGGCGCTGTTTGTCTGTGGAGTAAAGAGCCACAGTTTTTTTCTGTTTCCCGAACTGATGAGTTGTGCTTTGGCCCTCACTGCCATGCCCCTTACACGACCGATCATTTCAAATGCAACGTACAGTAAATGGAAGATGAAACTAGTTTCTACCTGGTCAACAATGGCTATGTTGATGGATGATAGATAAAGATCATAACTGTTGTGCTACTACTGTTGTGGTCTGTTTTTGCTCCCTTGGCCACATTGAAAGGAACAGAGATTTTAGAAAGGGGAACAGCGATGTTGTTAGTCATAAGGTGAAACATTGTTTAACCATGTTTTGTTTCATAATTACATCTTGAATTCTACATCCATTTCCCCGAGCTCCTTGTTGGATTTAACGTATGAAAACTATGCTATTATAATGCTGCAGTGAATATTCTGCAAAATGTACTATATATTATATTTGTTGAATGCTGCCAAACTCCCTCAGTATTATACTTAAACCGAGGAAGAAACAGTGCATCCACACTTGGAAACAGGTTGTCCCTGTCAACCAGGAAGCTTAGTATCCAATGCCAGGCTCACCCTTATCATGTACCGGTGTGGCCTAATTGGCGTGCATTTTTCTTTAACTATCCAATTCGTGGCACCACCAGCAGCCACCAGCCACAGGCAGAGATAGATACGGATGGAGAGAGGGAGGGGAAGGAGGAAGAGGAGGGAGCAGCAAGGACCTGACCTCCTCTGCTAGATTCCATGTACATCTGTCAATGAGACGTCCGCAGCCAAATGTTTAGGAGCCAGTGTTGCACCGGTGCCCTCCTGCTGAGCTTCGATGTATACATTCTCTGTGTGTGTGCGTGTGTGTGTGTGTGACGCCATGTGTTAGAGGCAGGCCCACATCAGGGTTCATACAGTCGAGCTAAGCCCAGTGGGAGCTGAAAGCTTAAAGAAGGAAATCCCCCCCGGCTGCTTGGTGCAGACACGCACACACACACACACACACACACACACACACACACACACACACACACACATTCTCGCTCTATCTCTATCTCTATCTCTCCTCCTGGCTCTTCATTAATGAAGCCCATGCTTGTATGTTTGGGGCATATGCAGCTCTGTTGGCCCACACTACAAGTGTGTGTGTGTGTGTGTGTGTGTGTGTGTGTGTGTGTGTGTGTGTGTGTGTGTGTGTGTGTGTGTGTGTGTGTGTGTGTGTGTGTGTGTGTGTGTGTGTGTGTGTGTGTGTGTGTGTGTGTGTGTGTGTGTGTGTGTGTGTGTGTGTGTGTGTGTGTGTGTGTGTGTGTGTGTGTGTGTTGGGGAGTGAGACATCTCCCCCTATCACATGGTAATATATTCAGTGGAAGATCTCGGCAGAGGCATAATACTGCCGCTCTCCCCTGTCTGAGCCCATCTGTGATATGTAGAAAGGACATCAGCAGGACAGGTTATTAGCACTGGAATAATGCACGCTGTTATTGTTGATGCCATAGACTTATTCTCCGAGCAATATGCCCCTTCACCCCATAACATAAATACATCCATTGTGGGGAAAAAACAGAAAATAAATGAGTGCAGTACAATGGATGACATGTATGCTACCCCAGTGGAGTGTTGTTATAGTAGAGGTGACTCATTAACAGCTGATAGACGGGGGCATGAGTTTGGGGATGGACAGTGGGAGGTTAAGGGGATGTCATCCTTCTTGTTAACACAAATTGACGAATTCATAATATATGTGCGTTATAGCCCAAAGAGGAACATTTTACCGACCCTTATTAGACTTGAGCAAGGACAACTCTAAGGGTAAATCCAATGGCTTCTGGGACGCTAATTTTCCAGCGATGTCTTTTATTCAAGAGGGGTATGTAAGGTGTTGAGGCCAGTGAAAAATGTGTGCTGCTGCGCCTCACAGGAGGGCGAAGCTTTATTTTCGCCCTTGGTTTAGGCATCCGTGATGTCCTTAAGGGTCCAGAAGTGCAGGTTTGAAAATGACAAATATTTTCCACAAACAGGGTTTCTCATTGCTATAAAGGTGGGACATACTACATATGGATATAGGAAACCAATACACCTGTCAGGTGTTGGCATGTGCTTGAAGAGGCCAGAAGATCAATCTGCCACCTTCAACACCTCCTGGAGAGGATCTCTGGTAACATGGGACCGTTGTTAACTAAAATAACCTCACACACTCTGCAGCAGACGGGTCAAGGGAACAGAAACTTGTGGAGGGGGACTAAAACAATCCAGAACGACAAAATCCCTCGTCCCCCATCTCCCTCTCCTATCAGCAGAATGAGCAAGGATGTGAAAAATCTAACCCCCCCCCCCTTCCACCATCCCCCTCTCTAGCAGCTCTGTTGCTTTGGTCCAGCTTTGAAGGCCGTTCTTATTACTGGCACAGAGCGCAGGTCAGAATGGCAAGCCGGCAGCATACTATTAAAGCCTAATGAAAGGAATCTCTGCAGGGTCCGAGGTCTGCAGCGGCCAGAGGAGGCTATGCTTCTGCCCGTTGTTCTTTTGCAGCTCTCCTCCCTATTCTGTAGGTTTTTATTCCATCTCTATATCTGGCTTTCCTGCCGTCTTCCCTGTCTCTGTCCGTGTATCTGTCTGTCATTGCCTGTGTCTCTCTGTCATTTTCTGTCTTTTCCTTTGTCTTGTTCTCTCTCACTCTGCATCTTAAAATTCACTCTACCTTCGTCTGCATCAGATGTTCAGGAACCACACTGAAATTAGTTGAAAACAATGAATTTACCACATTGAACCGCACTAGAGAATTGTCTTTGTTTACACCCCTTCAACAGGAAGGCCAGAGGTCAAGGTCACCTACAGAAGTCTGAGGCTACGTTTACACGACAACAGTCACGCTAAAATCTGGTTTTAAAAAGTTCTGCGTTTAGATGGCGTTCTTTTTAAAACGATCGGCGTGCACACGGATGGGCAAAACCAAACCTAAGAAGCTGCAGTATGCATGCTAGGCCGACAGTTGGAGGTGAAACTTTGTAATAGATAACCCCAATAAAGGTTTCCATCCTGTGCACAGATGCTTTGTTTCCTCAGAGCGGTGACAAACATCATGGCGAGTATGTGAACAAAAAACAATTATTTTGTGTGGACGGGTTAGCTCGGTAATCTGCCATAGTGGATGTCGTCTTCTTACTCGTGGATGGCTATTTGACTGCAAGCGTAATACACATGTGTGAAGTGGAGCAGTGACATCACTGTTTCCACGGGGACCAGTTTTGCTCGTTTACACAGCCTCCCGCTCTCCAAATATACTGTCTTTGTGAACAGCAGTGCCTATACTTGGCCTTCACATTGACAATTTCAAGCAAACGTAAACATCATAGGAATATAATTGCCATATCTGACATTGTCAAGGTTTGTCTTTCAATGGTATGCAGGCCTCTCTGTGGTCAAGCAGTTTGTGACTTAGGAAATGAAGGTTTTGTTCAGGAAGATGTAGTGGGCTGCTTTACATTGGAAGAAGTTGCTCATATAGATTGTTTGACACCTGTAGTATTGGATTGATATGTTGTAGTCTATGACATTATAGTATCTATGTGCCGTTTTTATTGCGGTAATCTTGTTAATGAGTGCATACTATAATGGGAAGTATGAAAATGAACAAATAAAATGAGAAATAGGATTCAGCCCCTTGTTTTGTTTGCCCGAGAGGAACAAACACTGCTCATCATGTCACAACCAGATATGCAATGTTTTAAGCATTTAACATGTATACTTCAGTTTTATCTCATCAGTCTCAACCTGTCTTAATATCTTTGCCTCTGTGTTTTTCTCTCCATCTTTCTGTCTCATTGCTGTCTCACAATCAGTAACCTTTCAGTAACTGGTGCAGATTACTGAGGAAACAGGAAGTAGTTCAGGAAGACTACCGTTCGCAGTTCATGAGATCAGAGACCAGCTCACTTCCTTTTTCCTCTGAAAGTACAGATAACAGTCATCGGTTATTGGTGCCAATGTGTTTATTAGTTTTGCACCTAGTTTTACTCCACCAGTCTCACCAATCAGGGCTTCATACTATCATACATTTTTATTCGGCATTATTTATTTATTTTCCCTCCTCTCGCTAAAACCAAGGCTCAGCTGTCCTTGTGCCTTTGCACATTGCAAATGAATGCATATCCATGCAAATTCTTAAAAAAGAAAGGCTGAGAATTTGAATATTTTGCTTAAAGCTGCACCCAGGTCGACCCTGCCATTCGGCATTTGAAAGCAGTGTGTGTCTGTTTGAATACTGAGGATCTCTCTTTGTCATGTTCGCCAGAGGGGCTGGGTGAGCGAACCAGCACCGGCAGGATGGGCAGAGATCGGCTGGGTAGCTGCACACAGACAGACTAATTGGGAAAAGGGGGGCGAGAGGGGGGACGAGGGGTGTTGGTAAGGGTGAGGAAAAGGTGGGGTATGCAGGAAGGGGGGAGTCTGACATGACAACAGGGGGTTTAGGAGGGAGGTGAAAAAGGACGGGGGAGTGGGGGATGGAGGGACCGAGAGAGAAGGGAAGGAAGAGAGGAGGTGATGAAGAGGGCAGGAGAGCATGCGGGAGGAAGAGGTGAAGGATGGGTGAGTGGAGACACTGTGGTTTCCAGTGCTGATGCGTTAGTAGCCCTGCTGACTATGTCATTATACTGTTGAAGTGCTGGCTGGATAACCAGGGTCCCTGCCTGCTGCAAACCACTGTAGCCTTAAAACTCCATTATGCTGCACGTTTGACACATATGGAAATGATAACTTTCTGCACCTCAGTTTTCTTGCACTTATTAATCATATTCAAACACGGACTGGTCTTTCTTACTTTTACCTTTTAAGCAAGCTTTTTATTCCAACAGAGCAGGCATTAGTCGGAGGATACTCTCATGTACATGAATGGTTCGACAAAGAAATACCCCGTGAGGTATGGCATGATTCATGTATGTGTTCAACAGCACAATTGCAATATGGAGTTGCCATTATTAAGTGGTAATTTTGAATTGACTTGTGAGCAGAAACCAGCTGTCAACCGGCAAGTAGGAATCAATTGTTTTCATTGTCGTTAATTGATCAGCTGTTTGGTCGATAGATGGTCAGTGTTGATCATTGTTTCCCAGGGCCCAAGACGGCGTCCTCAAATGTCCTGATTGTCACAAACTTAATGTTATGCAGCTGCCTGTCATAGAGGAGTAGAGAAACAAGAAAACATTCACATTTAAGGACCTGAAATCAGAGATTTGACTTATTTTCTTGATTCATTTAATAGTTGGAAACTAATTCAGGAATTGTTGCAGCCCTAAGGCCAAGGACCACTCACAAGCTTTCTCTGAGGCTTTCAAACACACCTTGAGGTCATCCTCAGTGGATGGAGTTTGCTTAGTTGATGCTGTTAAGGGTTTCAGAAGGACAGAAATACCCACAATGTTGCTAAATGGTTCGCTAAGTTGACCATGTGATGACATCCTCGTTAACTTTTTGCAGCCTAGGTGAGTTGTCTGACAAAACATATTTCTTACCTGACAGTTTTTGCTCTATTTGCAGTATTAGATATTTCTGTGAAGGACCAGCAGTGGTTTACCAGATTAAACCCTGAAGGTCACTGGTTTGAATCATGAGCAAATGGCTCACACTTATAACATTTTTTATGCAATGACATTAATGATACCATAGACAGTGGGTTAAACAATGTACGTGGCTGGTGAAGGGTTGTTAGCCGCTAGAAAGAACAAAATAACTCCGAGCTGGTTTTAGCCCTGCCCTTTGAAGATCTGTACACATTAGCTGACCATAGATGACACAATGCTCCAGAACTTAGTCCACAGTTGTATCCTCAGATGTGTGCTGTAAGCTGTTTTAGTTGTTTGAATGTGTTTTACTCCCTTCCCAGCTTTAATTGATTTCTGCATGGTATAAAAACTCATCTCGCAACAAGACTTAACTTGATTGAGGTAATCCGTCGGTGAACATCTTGCCTGCATTATTTTGAGTTATGTTTTTTTTTGTGCGGTAATGCAGCGCAGACTTTTCAAATCAGTCTTGCAGTTGCATTACCGGGAAATAATAAATTAACTTTGACCAAAAAAATAAAAGCAGAGGCAATGTTCACTGTGATGGATTATACAGTGAAAACACACATTTAGCAATCTGGAACAGTACAGCTTCTTTGAAACACAGCTGACAGAAATGTAAATGGTATATGTGAATTATAGTTATGGGCTAACACATGCACAACCACTGATGTAGTCCTTTTAAAGTCTGCTTCTAATATGGGTGTACCACTGGTCCTTTTACAAATTTGCCTGCCTCCACTGCTGCTAAGACTACACCCTGCATCCAGGGGCTCTGGGGGCCAGGCTGCCCTGAACTAGGTTGAGTTACACTGGGTAGCTGGCTAGATTGATCTGGCTGCAGTAGCCAGGGGAATATAAAGCAGGGCAGGGGCTTAAAGTCTGAGTCCCCCCAGGGATGAGTCCTCGCTGCATGGGGAGAGGGGCATGAACTGGGCTGCTCCTCCCTCCCTCCTTTTCCCTCCTCCTTCTGGCGTTGTGTCCGTCCATCGAATACCTTCTCGTTCCTTCTTAAAGACATTCACCCCTGTCAGTCTCTCCGTCCGCCTCACTCCTTCTGTTTTTTTGTTGCCTCGTAGTTAATTCTTTTTTTTTTTCCACCGTTTTTATTTGCCCTTTTAATCCATCCTCATTCCTTCCCCTCCTTGCGTCCACATTTCAACAACACTCCTCTGCCTCTCTCTTCTATATTTGCAAGCATATGGAAAAATGAACGTTGCTCATGAAGTTCACACCCGAAATGAAACACCACGGCCGATGCTGAGTTAAGCATTTAATCTGCGTATAATGAACTAGTTAACATCATTCCATCCACTTGCTGCGGTCTTAGAAGCATGGTTTCCCCCCCGTTTTTGCGATGGTGAGTGGCCAAGAGGGGAGGTGCGTGCGTCCAGACCACAGAGTATGGTGTGACACATGTTATGACACGCACATATATAGCTTTAATCCACCACAATTACTTCTAAAATAATCAGGGCAGAGCTGGAATAAAAGGCCTATTTATTTTAAGAGCAGAGAAGCAGGATTGCCGCCCTGTGCTGCAAAGTTTGCTGCTCTTCCCCGCTGAACGGTGCTATCCTGCAGGGGCTCGGTGCAAAGCTGCACGGTGCAAAGCTGCACGGCGCTGCTGTGTGCTGTTGTTGGTGCAGCGATAGCAGGATCGTCCGCTGGGGAAACCCAGAGTATTCTGTCTCACTGAGTGATACCCCTGTCTCCACTCACGATAAACACTACACACACACACACACACACACGCACACACACACTGTCTGCCAAGCCCAGCCTAGCAGCAGATTCCTCCTCCACCCCCCACCCCCTCACAAAGCTGCAAATATATTAGCTGCCTGTTTTTCTTTTGTCTTGGGAAAATGGCAAGCAAAGGGAGTTTGTGTGTGTGTGTGTTGGTGCATGTTAGTGTGTGTGTGTGTATGGAGGTGGTGGGGGGGCTCACTGTACTAAGAAACTGTAGAAGAACACCCCCCTTTGTGCCATTCCTTTTTAGATATATCCCCACGGTATAGGGCCCAGTCATGGACAGAGGGAAGTGGAAAGAGCTACAGATGCGAGGATGAGTTATCAGTTATACAGGCATAAGGAAGAAAACAGACTGACAGACCAGATTATGAGTTGCCTATCACATACAAGCAGTCTATTTGGTTAAAAACCGAATGGGATGTTGGAACAGCAACACTTTTGAGCTGAGCATAAAGGGTTGATTCATCCAAGACATCCTTTCGCACTTACCAGTGGTGTGTTACCATGCAGATAGTTTGGATATTATTCTCCCTGGGTTTGGGATATGTTTTTGTTTTATGTTTTGGGATATTCACGTCTCAGCATATGGTGCTACTTCCCTGAGAGAAATCGGCCGGATGAAAACGTTTGTAGTGCATTACAAATCAAATTCTGTTCAGCTACATTATATGAGGTGTCTCGAAATCCTCCATCAAAACCTAAAACCCAAACTGTCTGCATGGTTCGGGACCACCAAGTGAGAACTTTGTGAACTGATCCTTTAACACTGCATTTTACACTACACTTTAAAGAATGTAGTGATCGTCTTTATACAAGCATTACATTAAGTGATGAAATGACAATCCCATCCTCAGAAAAGAAGATTATCAAATATTTGTAAATATATTAGACCTCAACCAATTTTACTCTTAATCAGAAAGTCCATCTGCAAATATTTTGAATGACAGTTTTCAAGAAAAAATGCCATAAATGTCCCAAATGTGTGAGTTTTCTTTGCTGAATATCTTCAGGTTTTATGCAGTTAGTCAGAAAACAATGTTCACCTTGGGCTCTGATTGTTGTTTTTATGCCCCTGTGACATGACTGGTTTGTGGGGGCATACAACCGTGAGGCGGTAATTCTAGTTTCCATTTAACATTAAACAAACTATTGATTAATCGAAAAAATAATCAACACATTTGATAATATTTGAAGTTGCAGCACTAAAATATATTGATTATTATTATTATTAAGTTGGTAGATAAAGAAGGTTGATCTCTTTTCTAAAAATGCCTATAATATATATATATATATATATATATATATATATATATATAAGAGAGAGAGAGAGTTCATACAACACATACAACACACATCACTTCCCACTGGTCCTGTATGTGATCAGAGTCTCTACAGCCCCTAGATTGTCACTCAAACACAGACAAGTGATGTGGGCGGGGCTGTGACAAGTCTGGCAAGTCAAATATTTTTATTTGCAGGGAAAGCAACTGTGTGTGTGTGTGTGTGTGTGTGTGTGTGTGTGTGTATATGTGTGTGTGTGTGTGTGTCTGTGTGTGTGTGTGTGTGTGTGTGTGTGTGTATATATGTGTGTGTCTGTGTGTCTGTTTGGTTTTGTGTGCCATATGCAGTGCGCCAGGGAGGGCTCTCTGGAACATATTGGTGTGCGTACATAGTGGTTAATAATAGTAGCAGACGCATACAGCGATGGCAGCTCTGATGTGTGTGACAGTTTTACAGCCGCACACGCCAAGACACAGTCACACACATGTACGCACACGCTCCCACAGCCGAGACGGAGACCTCCTCTGCCACCGAGCCCTCCGTCTTTGTTGAGTTCTCAATTTTATCACAGATCCTGATAAGTAAAAACAACCCCCCCCCCACCCCCACCTCACATCCCCGCCCCTCACGTATGCTCCATATGTGGGCACACACAAACATATAGCCGAGTCAAACTCAGCCACCCACACACACAAACATGTACAAATGTACATGCTTAACCGCCCTCTCACATCGAATGCATGAAGTCCTTGAAGCAGGCGCTTGCATACTCAAATACACGTTCATCCCCCCTTCTACCATAGCTCATTGTTGCTTGCTTGTCTGAGGTGATGGTCATGTTGTGCCGGGGTGACAGCTTTAAGTTTTGACGAGGGGCGGTGGGGGCGGAGGGGTGGCGTCAGTGACTGCTCCCCACGGCGAGGTCTTAGCAACAGTAGGCAGCCACGGCAGAAGACACCCCAAACCTGTCGTCGGGATCGGTCTCTCGGGGGAGACGGGACAGAACGATGGCGGGGCAGCTGTATCGCTCTCAGCTCGGACGTATCCAATCAAAAAGAAAGAGACAGACCTCGGGTTCAGTGGCCGAGCTTGGCAGGCACACCAAGAGAAAGACGGAGAGGCCAGAGCATAGCAGACAGCCATGCCGTCCCAGGGATTAGTCTGTGGGGTTGGCAGAACTGAGAGAGGAGGTAGCAGAGAGACAGACGGCAAAAAAAAAAAGGACCTGGTGCCTGGCGCCTGCTCTGGGCCAGGTTAGCAGCCAGAGAGACGGGCAGACAGAGCGGGGACCTGGTTACTCGGTGGCTGCGTGGCTGGTCTGGAGTGGCTCACCCATATGGTGCTCCGCTCTGTTCCTGCTCCCTGTCTAAATCCATATGCTGCTGGTGGAAAGGTGCCCCCCCCCCCATCTCTCGCCTCTCCTCCCACCCCACCTCGCTTCAAGAGCATGCAGACCCTCACCCTCCCCACACTCCCCCAACCCACAAGGGAGGTGTTGGGAGGTAAAGCCCTGAAGGCTTGTACCACCCCACCCCCCCACCCCCCCTACCTCTTAACCCCTCAGAGCTGCTTAGCCCATTGTCACTACAATCTGCCACCATCGCCTTAGTGTTGTGTGTCCCCTCTCTCTCCTTCTCTCTCTCTCTCTCTTTTTCTCTCTCTTCCTTCATCTTTTCATCCTTTTGGCACCCGATAATCGATGAACTTATTAACTGCTAATTATTCAAGCTGCGGATTGAGGATCCCTCCCCATCCTCGGCAAAAAAAAGGAAAAAAAAGGGGGAACCTTCCCTCTCTGTTCTGCCAAATGAAGTGGTTTATATTGCCCATTCATTTGGATTAAGTGCATTTAGGCTGCAGTGTTCGGGATGTGAGGACTTTGTCAGATTGCTATCAGCAACATTTAACATTAATCCTCATTTTGGTCAGCCCATTGATAGCGCCCACTTAGTGAAAGCCCAAGAGATTTCTATGTTGAAATAGGCAGTTATTATTATTTATTTATTTTTCTCCTGTGATGTGTGTTTTTTTCTAAAAAAAAAGGTGTGTTTGTGTCTCTCTCTGTTCTGGTTTCTCAGGAGGTCCTTCAGACGATACCAAAGTTCTGCTTTCCTTTTGACGTGGAAAGGTACAATTCCTCTCCCTCTCTGCTGCTTCCCCGTTTTTTTTTTTTTTAAACATTGCTGCTCACTTTCACCTCCTTCACATGACGCACACACACACACACCTATGTAAACTTAGCCCTCCTCTCACCACAGAGAGACACACATGCATTTGAAAAAGGAAATGAGATGATGTGCGTTTTGTGCATCACACAGCCGTGTTACGGGGGAAATAGTCATCATTCCCAGGTACATGATGATTTACTAACAGCCAAAGTGTGTTTGTCGGCGTGATTGCAAGTAGCTTCTCTGGTCTTAAACCCCCATTTTCCTGCATATAATCTGCACCGACTGAACCTGCAAACAGCTGTTGGAAAAATATCCCCAAAAATGTAAATCGTGTGATGGTGAGCACATATAATAATAATGATGATGAAAACAAGTTCCATTAACGATGATGCAGATGAGGTCATCGTCAGGTGTTGTGCACAGTAGAGCATGTTTATAAGTGCATGTGTGTGTGAGAGTCCTGAGTCCAAGCAAGTGTGTTCTGCTCTTTGATCAGACCAGCAGCTCTAAAAACTACTGGCCTTTTTTATTTTGAGGATGGAAAATGACCTGTTAAAATTCCCATTGTAAAGACAGAGAGGGGAATGGGGGTGGGGGGGGGTGTACAGTCTTTTACTGAAGCTGAGCTGCTGCCATCTAGTGGTGCAGGGATGTACATGTTTCCCCTTAAATTTACCTTGTGGTTTTTCGAAAAGCATTTCACAGCTTTACAAGCCATACTGGAAATATGTGACATCAGATTTGGACCTTGACTAGAGATTTAGCTCATGGTGGGATTATGTCTGTTTCATTCTGCTCCAGCTAGTCCAAATTGTTGTTTTTCTATGTTGTATTTTAAATGTATTATTTTTTTTTATAGGTTTACCCATATTGTATTCAGCCGATTGTAAAGTTGTCATGTGGTTTTGGCAATTTATGAGTGTGTGTGTCCCTGTGTCTGGCCCCAGGGTTTCCCAGAATCAGGTGGGGCAGAATTTCACCTTTGTGCTGACGGACATCGACAGCAAACAGAGGTTTGGTTTCTGTCGACTCACTCAAGGCTGCCGGGTCTGCATATGTCTGCTCAGGTAACACACACACACACATGCACACACAGAAACGCACACGTTCACATGCTCACTAAATCTTTTTATGCTTTTAATACTCCACGGTGCTTATGTTTCTTTTGTATTCTCCGTTCAAAACCATGTTGTCCTAATGAACTGAATCCTAACTGTCTTTACCACAGGGTATCAAACACCTCATTTTTAACAGGATAAACGTTTCCAACTTCCATAAATTAAACAAATGGCAAAAGAGAGACAACTGTATGTGCTAAAAGTTATGCTGCACTTCACATATCCGAACGTATAAAAGTCAGCCTTTCACACTTTCTTTTCTGAAATCAGAATCAAGAGAATGTGTGGAAACAGACTTGTTCAAACACTTTTGCCTTTATTTACTCGTTCAAATAACCGAGACTTGGTCTGTTGTGCCCTTTTTCAAATTATCTATGGATCAGTCTCAGAACTGCTTTAATACGAGCATTTATTTCTCAAGTGTGATGAAAAAGAAAATTAATTTACCAGATCTAAGTAGTGAACACAGATTTTTTTTTTCCATTCATTCTCACACTTCACACTAGGCTGCACTATGCCAGAATAACAAATTTATATTCTCATCTGCCCACACAAATATGTTAGTGAAGTGGCTATAATTATCCAAAAGTTTAGCAGTTTTTGATATTTCATAGGTGGATTTATTTTATAAGAGTGTACATAAATGAGGATACCAAACCCGGGGAAAAAAGCATTTTCTTTGCATAATTACTCTTCAAGAAAGGCTATTATCATTTAATTCCCATGTAATTGCATGTTGACATACTGTTTTTACAGATGTAATTACCTTACCATTACAAAGAAGGAGCACTTCAGTGATAATCTCAGTGGACAGGCACGCACACTTTAGAATAAACCGAGGAAAATGTACAAATAAATCCACTTTTAATTAATGTATTACGCGATTTAACAAACAACAAACTGGAGCTGGAGCACAAAGCCTTTTCTTTTTCTCTGTTAGTGTAAAGCAGCACTCCTGTGTGTGTGTGTGTGTGTGTGTGTGTGTGTGTGTGTGTGTGTGTGTGTGTGTGTGTGTGTGTGTGTGTGTGTGTGTGTGTGTGTGTGTGTGTGTGTGTGTGTGTGTGTGGCTGTTGATGGACAGTCGTGGGTTTGTCGCTGCCCTGATGAGCCGCTGTGAAGAACAGTGTCCCTCCTCCCCACACCACCCACCCTTATCGGCCAGCTTCCATGGCCTTTGTTTTTCTTCTCTCTCTCTCTGTGTGTCTCTCTCTCTCCCCCTCTCTCTCTCCCTCTCTCTCTCTTTTCTCCTCGTTATTCGGCTACTGCCACGGTGCGACAGCAAAGACGCTTGGCCCATAATTATGCATGAAGCTTCACTGCCAATTAGCAGAGGTTCCCCTGTCCCTCTCGCTGAGTTAGACATGCTAATTCATTTGACATATGATGTATAAAATTCATTATGCATTTTGAGTAGTTTGCATGGCTTGCTTCATTTTTAATAAGACAACGTATAGAAAGTTTTTTTTTTTTTTTTGTCGTTAATTTAAAATTATTTGTGTGCTCCCCAGTTACGGTTTCTTTCTTTTTGTTTTTGTCCTGATCTTTTTTCTTTTTCTTGTGGAAATATACTTAGGCATAAAAAATATTTTAGATTTCTCATTAAAGATATTTGTAAATTAAGTTCCTGCATTCAAAGTCCTTGGTGTAACATTTATTTGATTATTTCTTTGTCTATTAGGGTCTAGTATTTAAACTCTCTTTGGTTCTGCCATATTAGTTATGCAAGGCAATTTGAAGAAGGGACAGCAAATTGCTTTGTCTTAAAAAAAAAAAAAAAAAAAAAAAATAACAGGTATTGTAAGTAGTTTATCTTAAAGAATTATCAGCTAAAATGTAAAATAGGAAGGTCTAGGCCCACTAATTTATTTTTTATTCAATCTATAATTTCCCATGGATGTAGAATAAAAGTAATTAAAACAGTTTGCGTCTGTGTGATTGTTGAGGTGCTGGGACCATAAAATTGTCACCTCAGCTTACAGGAGGAAGTGCCTTAATGAGTAGGACAGTTTTATGTGGACGGCTCTTTGTAGTCTCACTGCTGAAGCCAAAAGTGGCCACGCTGCCTTCAGGCATATTCTCGACAAAAAGACAAACAACACAAAAAAATGAGATAATTAAAACTTGTTCCAATGTATACTGTTATACCCCGCCCATCTTCTCTCAGTCTTTGTCTCTCACATTTCTGTTGAACGTGTGAGTAATTCGGAAATGAAAAATGGGGATTTCCTCACTTTTATTTAATAGCAGAGGCTTTAGGATACATTTTAGGGACTGCTTTGCTCCGGTTTGTGGTCACTTAGTGGATTGCCGGAGGATACTTCCTTCCCTGTACTTAACCCTTAACCCCAGAAAGTAAAGGTGTAATGAAATGTTCCACTGAGCCGTCTACAAAGTGTAAGGTGACTTACGATTACAGGTGCCTGTGCATTAAAGGAGATTTAAGACTCATCGAAGGAACAGGAATAAGTGTCGTGCTTAGCACCCAACAGGTTCTTAATGGCAGCAGAAAGGGCTCATATAAATGCTCCAATATAAAGAGTTCATCAAAACACCTTCATTACCGATATATGGAGACAAAATTTAGGAGTATACACACTATTTTTAAATGGTTTTATTTCACTCTAGATTTTCTTTGTGGATATATACAGTGCTGGCGAAAACCCGTTTTTGAAAAGCCTGTTTTACTGTCCATAATAGCGTAATTGTCTGTTCCAAAGGCATCTCCGTGTCCCTGTCGTCTGTCAGATGTTTCCATGCCGTTAGGTAGTCTGAGGCCGAGATGAAGAGCGTGACGGGGTGCTAGTGGACCGCAGATTAACTGGTTCAGTCTTGGAGTACATGGCACTTTGAGGAGACATGTGTTTAAAATGGCAGGAGAGATTGCGGGGCCCCCACACACCGAGCACGGCCGTGATGGATGCCTCTCTCTATCGGAGGATTTGCGAAGCACAAACACATCTGAGCAATGAACTGTGATGAGTAGGAGTATCACTCTAAGCTTTCCAAACTTTAACTTTGCATCAACAGAGAGCAGAGCAGAGCAGGGTGGGGGAGAGGAAAAAACCCAATATACATATTTAAGTTGTATTCATTCCTTTGCTTTTAAATAAACCAGGTAAACCCATTATCTATTGTAGGCAGATGTTGGAGGAATATTGATAATTTGTGCTTGGCTGCCTTCACCGGCGATCATGCGTTTTCCTCTAAAACAAAGGATTTACAGCACCTTGGTGTAGGAGTGTAATGACTGTGGGATCTGTGAGGCCTGACGGCTGTTCTGACAGCGAGTGTCCTATTTACATCTCCTTCAACTGTGAAAAATGAAGGATTAATGTCCAGAAGCCCGGCTTTTTAAACACACATGCAGGAGGCAGATAATATAAAGGCTTTGTTTTCTCCCTCACTCCTCGTATCAGACTTTTTGTGGAATTGCTAAATGTAAACTGACCCCATACCGTATGCAAATATGTGCATCGTCTTGGCAGAAATAGGTCTTCAGGTTGATATCCGGTCAGCCTGTGAATTAACATACGCATGTTTGAATTTAGGCTCTCCTGTGAATGTGACCTGATTGCGGTGAATCTTCGCGCAGACGTCAAAATATTGGCATGTTAAGAGGCTGATTGTTTCAGGCTAATGGTCACTCAGCCTCTCTGATTGGTGCGCTTGGCTGCACTTCCCCGGGAACCTGGCCTGTCATTGGCCCCTTGTGGATTTAGTGATATGAAAATTTGCATCGGGTCCACTTTATTGTTTTTCTTGTTGTCTGTTAATTCCAGTCTACAGAGCAGCCGGTGACCCATGCCCTGGAAACTCCTCAGTCTCCAGCCAACCGCCTGAGCAGGCCCTCACTGGCTTATGAACTCATGAACAATAATTTATTACAAATAAGGAACCGTAGATTTAAGCTCTTTGTCAGATTTTTTTTATTTGAATGAAATGATTGTCTTAATGACTTGCATTTAACAGAGTTTTCACACATTAAGAAATACTGGCAGAGTTTGGTGAACCAATAAGAATCCACTTTGGATTGATTGGCTCATTTGGCCACTAATTTATTTTTCAACCCTGCATCCAGGCAAGTTAATGAAGCATTAATGGGAGTTTCTGTTTATTTCATGGTAATGCTAAGAAGTCCTTATCTAGAATCATTATTCATGCAGTGTTCAAAACTGCATGTTAAAACCCCCAAAACTAAATAAAAATGCAGTACATTGACAGGACACCGTGTTTTTTTATTATTATTGATTGCATAACATTAAATTAAGTGAGCCCTCTTTTATGCCAAAGGAAAATGTTGGCCATCTTCCACCTAGAAAGCAAGTCGACTTGGCCAAGAATATGTCAACTTTGTAAAGAAAGCCATGCTGCAGATGCTTTTAGCTTATGGTGGGTGTGCTCAGTCGTTAGCTCTAACACAAACACTGCAGGATAAATTTATTTGGAGCCTGTTAATGAATTTATTTATTTTTACATTAAGTGCATAAGGCAATTTATGTATTTATTTTAAATGTGAAGGGCATGAGAAGAAGCACAGAGAGGGGCAGAAGGAGGAGGTGAAGGAAGAGGGAGGGGTACCTTGGGCTGCATTTTTGTTCAGACTGTGCATCTGTGAGCAGCATGCTTGTAAACCATAGCATCCCTCCGCATCATATGAAAGCTATGGTGGTTTTGTTTTTGCTAAAGAATCGAGAATCCATTGTTGCCCCCCCCCTTCACCCTCCCTTCCTATTGGCTCAAAGGGCAGACATGACAGGAATTCTTAGCATGCATCGTATACCCCGGATACGAAGAATGTCATAATATGGACTAGATAGCGTTTACGTTTCCCTCCGTTGTTACAATGACTCTGTGCTTCGGAGTAGCTGGGAATATACTCCATTATCAATGTCCTGGGTGCATTTGATCCATTTGAACGGGTCACTGGTGATCGCCACTACACACACACACACACACACAATAATAATATATCACGGATGTACATTATAAACTCAGTGCTCTTACATTTTTTACCATCCAGCAGAGGGTGAAATTATTTATAGGCATTGTGATGGAAAGAGAGAGTGAGAACACACAGATGTTTTCAGCAGACTCACTCTCTACATTTACACAGTTTAATTATAACATCGTCATTAACACGCTTCTCTCCCCGACTCCTGCAGTTATCTGCCATGGTTCGAGATCTACTACAAGTTTCTAAACACCCTGGCAGACTACCTAACAAAACAACAGGTAATCCCTTCCTCTGGATGTGTTTATAATTGCATGTATGTATATATATATATATGTGGTGTAAGTGTAAGTACACGACGCGGCGGTTTGATTCGACTGAGAAACAAGCGCACAGTTTAATGTTTTTGAAAACTGTACTGTGGTGAGACATTTCCTCCATTCTGTTCTTCTCCTGCATGTTGTCTTTTGTGTGCAAGTTTTGTTCGCCCGTCTCAGGCTCCACTTGGCTCCTGTTGTTAGCGGCAACAATGTTGACATTTCACAGACCAAACGCTGATCTGACACTGGAAGTTATTCCTGATGATTTACTGGAAAACAAATCGTTAAGAAAAAAACCCCCCGAAACACACACACACACACACACACACACACACACATGCACGACGCTCACACTTCACAAAAGTCTTTTCCCCTGACTATTCACTGCATTGTACTAGCAAAGGGAGGGGAAATGTAAAATATGCAACAAACTGGGGAAGATGTGCGGCGTCGAGCGCGGAGGGTGTAGGTGATGTTCCCATGTTTAGACTGAAAGGAGACGACGAGGGAGGGAGGGAGGGAGGGAGGGAGGCAGAGCAAGGGGGAGATGCAGGGAGCTCTGGGACCGCTTTCAATTGTCATGCAGTCACTGCTTCTTCCAAGACCCTCGGAGAGCAATGATCAGGACCGAGAGGCTTGCTAAAGGAGACGATCGCAAACATATCACATAGACATTCAACGCGCGCCCACATTTACGTGATTGAGAGGCGGGCGGGCGTAATGTAGAAAGAGGCGGACGAGAATAGACCCGGTTGTGTGCGAGGAAGAGAGGGAGAGAGAGGGAGAGAGAGACGGAGAGATTGCTAGAAATCCTGGGTGACTGAAGTGTTAGTGTGCATGATTTGGTTTCTATTTACCCCGCTGTCCGTTCCAGGCGAGAGGGAGATGTTGACAGACGAGGGAAGACAGAAGAGCGATGAGGGTTTAAGGCGAGGGGTAAATGAACTGTTTCCCCAGGCCGTGTTGCTGACCATGCGTGTGAGCATTGAGCCTCTCATGACAGGAGGCTGTTCGATTGCACCCACCCTAACGCCCCCCTCCCCCTTCTCCCTCCCACCCTTCTCCTTCCCTTACTGTATATTGCCGCCCATTCCTCTCAAGTTTCTATTACCTCCTGGCTCACACATACATACACTCTCACACCAACGTGCACATTTTCCCCTCAAACGAGCAGCGGCTCGTAGCCAAAACAAAGTTCTCCGAGAGGGTTGAATAGAACAAGAATCGGGAAAACAAACAACAATACGCAACCTCTTGTGTTTCACAGTAGTTAGTTTAGTTTAAGTACATGTTGCAGACTGTTTGTTTGTTCAGTTATCCAGCCAGAGGCCTTAGTGTAAACAGCAATCTTGTCGCAGGGCTCATAAATGCTGGAAGAGTAATCTCGGGGCCTGTTCTGTGGTCAAGCTAGTTCTCTCCGACGGCTTCCTAAAGCCCCCGTCGTTGGAGCGGGGGACCCCTGCTTAATTACTGACAGCCTGCTCTTGGCCGTAAATCAACGCCGCCGGATAATAAGCGTCTGCAGCCCTACACTAAGCCGTCTTTTAACCTCACCATTGCTCGTTAAACATATGTCAGTCGGAAGTTTTGGAGCCCTTCAGGCCTCGCTGCAGGATTGCCCTCTGGTCTGCACCAGCGCCATGTCCCAGTGCCGTTGTTAAGATTGACACATAACTCGCGACATTCGACAAAACAAGTCAAATAAAATTCATGTGTCCTATGTTTTTTTTTTTTTGTTTGTCTCTTTTGTTGTTTGTTTCTCCCCCACAGGAAAACGACTTGAATGACATGCTGAATTCTCTCTATGATCTGCCTGTGCCAAAGCCCTTCACGCCAGTCAACCTGAGTGTGGTAGGTATAGATCTCATATTCCCCCTTATCAGAGGCGAGACAGCTGAGAGTAGAGCTGGGAAGACGGGAACGGGGGGGGGGACAGGTGACTGTAGCAGTGTGTTGCATCAGAACAGAAGAGGTTGTTGGCTGAAGAAGTTAAAAGTGGAGCGGGAGACGCTAAAGACGACATCGATTATGGAAAGAAAAAGTGGAGACAAAGGGAGGAATAATTAGAAATCAAATGAAATTGACACGCAGGCGAGAGGAGGAGACAAAGAAGGCATGAGGACGGACGGAAAGAAAATAGGGCAGACAGGCAGAAACGGGGAGATCGACAAAGCGTAGAGGTTTGAAATGGACGAGATGAATGAGGGAGCGGGCGGAGAGTGGAGAGCAGAGAGGAGGTTAAGATACACTAGGTAGGAGGAGAGAGACACGGAGGGGCCCGGGAACTGACACTCTGTTTGAAAACAAGAAGTGGCGCTAACAGGTTTTTACGTGATAAGCCCGAGCTTGGACGTGTTTAAACTTGAAGGGTCCTTTCACAACTCGTCATGTCTCCGGCTTATCAAAAAACTGAAATGGCTTAACGAGCCCGGGTCCCTCAGAGTCAGCCCAGTGTTTGTGTTCAACTCTGACACAATCTCTCCTCGTGTGTTTCCAGCTCCTACATAAAACACTCACTCTTGAACAGCGTTGCGCTCACAGAAGCCGGGCTCGTTCCAGTAGAATGTAATGATTTTCATTGGGGCCCGCTAAACTAACGTCTTTATTTTGGAGTTGCTCAGGCTTCAACGGCGTAATGGGATCAAAAGAATTTCAGTGTTAGCCTTTTGTCCTTGAGGACCTCTCCTTTTTTTTTTTGGACCAATTAAAAAAAGCAACTCAGGGTCTTTTTCTGAAGCATGTGTCTCAGAAGGAAATACATCTAATTACACGGATGAATTTCCAACATAACGATATTTTTTTATCAGGTAATCAATGTATCTATATGAAGGTTAACAAGGTCACTTCCCATTCCTTGTGATTTAGCTTTTCTTTGCCAGTTTTTTTTATTTTTTTTTATCAGCTGTATATGTGAACAAAACCTTTTCATCTGCATCTCAGAGCTTCATTGGAAAAGAAGCCCCGGAGAACAGAGGTGATGGCTCTGTGTCTTTGTGGAGAAGCCACTAGTTTGATATTTAATTGATGAAGCAGAATTATTCCCTAAAAGAGTGTTTTTTTGTTTTATCGTGGCAGCCAAGAAGAAGGCTCATTGTCCCCTTTCATGTGTGAACCCTGTTTTGTTCTCTATCTCCCTCTCTCATTGTGCAAGAATGAGCAGTTGTATATTGCCACTGGGCAAGTACTGAGAGATCGGCGAGGCAAGGAGCCGGTGAGTGGAGGGGAATGAGTGAGCGGCAGGGATGGGAGGAGGGAAAGGAGGCTGCTGTGAAATCTGAAACCGCCGCTGTACTAATCGCATGGGAGCCCCGGCTTTCCAATTTGGCCAAATAAGCTGCGCAATCTTTTTAAATATAACAAAAACAAACTATCCTGGGCCTTGGTGTATGTTTCTTCTCCTCTGGAAAACAATCAAACTTTTTAAATGATTAATGCCATTCCACGCTGCTATATTCTCTCTCTGAATATCAAAAGTACCCCCCCCCCCTTTATGTTTAAAGCAAAGGCAATTGTGCTCAAAAAATCTCCTTGATGCCTTTCCAGTTAACCCACTTTCAATGTTTTTATACAAACATGTCTTCGAAAGAAGAAGAAAAATGCAGATAAGCAAGCAAACAGCCAATGAAAGCCCGGGTTGAGCCGAGGAGCCTGGCTCTCCGTTATCACAGTGCCATGAATTTGTCAACCAACGGGGAAAGATTATCTAGTGCACAGAAAAAGAAATAGTTACTCTGTATGGATATAGAAGCCTCATACATATTGCCTCAAGGGCCTGATCTTTGATTACAATTTTATTTGTTTAGTTACAATTTCTCTTTTATTTTCATTTCACTTATTCTCTTACTAGTCCTCTTCTCCGTCATGAATAAACTTCCCGCATATTGTTTATAAAGATGATAAAGATGTTGAAAGAAACACAGGACTTTCACCCAGGAGACAGCGGTTCGTGTCCCCTGCTACCTGACACCCCCTTGAAGCTGGTTTAGGCATCAAAAGTACTTTGTTAGATTTAGGAACAAAATAAGTGCGTTAAGAAGTTACCTTGTACCGCGTAGTAAAGCAGGCGTCAGATTGCAGATAGTCCCTACTCTTTGTTTTGGCTAGTGATGTACTTTATGTTCATACATTATTATTTTAACACAAACTGTGATCTTCATTCAGTCGTTTCGTAGCGTTAACCACATGTCATCATTGTTTCACAGTGTCATCAAGGCTGATATGAAACAATTATGAAATGTATTTTAGCTTCAGAAACATCAACGTTCAAGTTATCCTGTGCAGTTGCGTGAATGTAAAATGTCAGGGTTTTTTTTTGGCGATTGGGTTGCAGCCATCTTGGATCTTGTGTAGTCGCATTAATTGTTTCACAGTCATCTAATTGCTGCTAACTAGTTTATTTCAGCTTCTCAGCTACTCTACACTATAACTACGGACGAGCCAGCTCCATTTCCTTAAATTGGAAGAAACAAAAATGTGGGCAGCCAGTCATAATTCACACTTTTCACACCGCAACACACAGTAACTGCCATTATAATAAGCACAATAAAAGCATTACATTTTGACTTACTTACTTACTTACTTTAGTTTCTGCCTTGCTTACTGGCAAAAAACAAACAAACCTAAAAACAACTGGTCGGCTTCTGTTCTAAACTTTTAATCAGTCAAAACTTGATTTTTTAAATTATTATCATAAAGTTACCTTATATATTTACATTTTGGATGTAGCCTGTCGCTGTAGGAAACAGGAAGCATCTGCTCAAGTCCAACAAATTCTTCCACTGCATCCTACTTTACTTCCAAAGAACTCGTTAGCTGCCATGTCAAAAACTATGTTTCTGTCGATACTCTGTTAAGGTGGAATGGTAGCTGCAACATATGTATGAAAATATGGCTGCAGTAATTCAAACATTTCAACAAATTCACTTGCCATAAAGAAGGGGGCGTAGGAGTTGCTTATGCTCACATACAGAACCATTTGCCAATAAAAACCCCTCAAAAGTGTCTTTGTGTCTGCTGCTGTATGTTCATCTCCGCCGAGCTTAGTTTAACTACGACCATGACCGTCCTCTGGGAATATAAAGACTGTTTACTCATCATAACTATTGTCACATTTCTCACAATAAATGCCCTTAGGAGGAGAAACAGTTTGTGTTTTACATTAAACCAAATATTCCAATGTCAACCACAGAACCACGTAAGTTGTTATGTACCGCCGTTCTTTTTTTCTCTCCACTCATTTAAGTCTAATAAGCAACTTTCTTTTAACTCGTTGTTATGGGACTTTGAGCGTTTGGTAAATATTTCCCACCGCTGTATGGATGTATGATGTTCAGGCGCCAGAGCAACGGCAACCAGCAGTCAGTTTCTATCGTGAAACGCATCCGCTGTGAAACGATGTCGTTAAATCATTTAGCTAAATACTGGCGTGGGTGAGGCTCAACCCGGCATTGTTCAAAATGGCACCGAATCAAGTCAAATTGTCACGACCCCGTTTGGCCAGTCGAGCTGATATTTTCCCATGGATTTTTAAAATACCATGTTTTTACTGTGTGACTGTGAAGGCCTCTCTGTCATGTGTCCTCACTCTTCCAGAGTCGGAGAGAGATCTTTCTTCCGTGGTGGTGATACTTTGGCTGGGGTCGCTGATTTGAATGACTCTTCTTACGGTTGCATGCTCTTAATCATGCTGCGTGTTATATAATGCATTACTGTTTAAGAACTGTGTTTTTCCCTGTTTGTTATTTCTTCCGTTCAAAGCGCAGGCTGTTCCCTAATTACAGCGAGGAAGAATATTCCATTCAGGCTCGGGTCCTGAATGCCGTGCTGTTTTGCAGCCAACTCTCGGGTGACATCTTTGCTCCTGCCACAGGGGCCCAAAACAAATACATTCCTAACTACAGTGAAAACGCTGTCGGCGTATTAGCCCGACATTATTTCTACATTGTTTTGCATACGAAGCAAATAGCAATCGCATGTTTAAAAACTGTGGATTCTTATGGATTTAAATGTTCGACTTTACATATTGTGTCGGTATCCAGCGTAGACGCCCCATTTACACACTTTACATTGACTGTTTAAGCGTGGACCTGCAACAGATGGTGGAGTGAAGGCCTGCAGAATCACAGGTGTACTACAGGAGAGCGTGTGAGGAAAAGAGACACAACAGTGTGTTTCAGTTGGTTCTTGTCTACCTGTCTCCAAACACCACCTCTCTCAGGCCCCTTTGATCTGAACACTGAACCTGCCCTGCTCTCCCAAAGTGAGACAGGCAGCCCTGTGATCCTCTAAACAACCTGTGTGTGTGTGTGTGTGTGTGTCTGCACGGATGCACATGCGCACGTACACTTTTGCCCGTGTGTTGGTGCTCCGCGAGCCTTTTTAATGCTTAAATAAAGACTCAGTTTTCCACCGGAGACATCACCCCAGTCTGTGTCTATGGGGAGCTGAGCTGCTATTGAGCTCTCTCAGTTCTGCAGGCCTGATAAAAGCATTGCCACAGTTCAGACACCAGCTCAGCAATTCATATAGACAGAGCTGAAGATGAGCCATAAATCATAGAACAAAGTGAACGCCCCCCCCCCCCCCCCCCCCACCTCCTCCTCCCATCCCCTTCCCCTCATTCTCTTCTATGTGAGTGGTATGCTTCACTAGTGACCTTCCTTCTTCTTCTTTTTTTTCTCCTGCATGTTTTTGTTTTCGCAGCACTCCTACTTCATCGCCCCGGATATCAATGGACTGCCAACTATCCCTGAGAGCGTAAGTATTCATGGAGAAAAAGAAGAGAAAAGAGACAGAAGGAGTTACAGAGAAACGCCTCTCTTCGGAAAACATCTCTGCCTCTAATCGTTTTTAATCAGATACACTTGTCACCTTTTGAAATGATTGCATCATCCCCTTGTTTCAGTTTTATCTCCTGCGGTGCTTGTACTTTAATGTCGAAGTTCAGTGATTGCCATGGGCGTTAGGGGATTCACACCGAACGCATGTTTCTTTTTTTAAAATTTCATATTCAAATTGTATCTAAAGCATCAAGCATCCCGAGTCTTTATGACATGGTACACCAGATCAAAACAGCAATCTGACAAATTCAAGCTTTATCTTACAAAACTTCACTATATCAGATAGTTTGGATCTACGTTTCTCTTCTCATTTGTTACTGCAAAAATAACATGTGCAGAAGTGGAAGTCCTTTTGCCGTCAGTAGTTGGCCCAGTCTGGCACCATCACCGTCTGTAGCGTTGACACTTCATTGTTAGCAAGGACAGTTTGTCACGTACCTGCACATGCTTCTGTCCCTGTCCGTCTCCAGAGGAACCTGACGGAGTACTTTGTGGCCGTGGACGTCAACAACATGCTCCAGCTCTACGCCAGTATGCTGCACGAACGGCGCATCATCATTACCTCAAGCAAGCTTAGCACTGTGAGTCCATTCCCTTCCCAGTCGCTCTCTCAGCCCGGCCCTGTCAGCCACAAGGTCACTAACCAAACATCCACTTGATGGGCGACTTTTCATTCATGTTGTGGTGAAGCTCTCAGCCCAAAAAAATGTGATGCTTTTTGTTTTCAGTATGTCATATATATATAGATTCTTGTTTGGCAGCTCACTTGCATCCAAAAAATGTCTCATAATATGTGAAAATGTTGTTAATTTCCAGTGGTGGAGAGTCGCTGATGCTATTTTTGGCTTCATATGAAATTCAGACAGCGATTTGCCCTCTTAAAGAAGTCTATAGCTCAAACGTAGTGGCCGTTTGGTAGATTGAACATGATTCTCTTCATCAATAATCCAGCAGGATATCAAACTGTAATTAGTACGATGAGAATATATATCTGACATAGCTACGCTACAGATCTGGCTGCCCCCCCACTCCCTCCCCCCCTTGCCCAGGCCTCCTGCACTCATGTCAAGCTGTGAAATCCACACTAAAGATAGATTACGTTTGACTGTTTGTGTTATAACTGGAACACATTAATGGCCCGAAAGGCCTTAAATTATCCGTTATTACATGTCTTAACTCTCTCACATAATTTAAAGTCCCTTCTGTCTGTCTGTCTGCATGAGGGAGGAAATCTCTCTCTCTCTCTCGTGGTCTTTCTTCCCCTCTTCCTCCCTCCGTTCCTCATTCCAGCCTCCCCCTGTTATCTATGTGGCTGATGGGGCAGAGCCAAATGTTTATGACAGATGAGATGGGAGAGGGAAGTGATGTCATCCGAGTCCTATCTGTATCTGTAGTGTTGCTGGTCCTGCCTTGGTATCTACAAGGCTGCAGAACACTGAACAGCCGGAGGGGCCTGTGGGTGGTGATGGGTGCTGGAGGGAACGGTACCCAAGGTCTCCCATAGGAGCTATAATCGGAAAGAGCTGTAAAAAATTACCCAGCCCTCGGAGAATATCACCTGTCTCCCCCTCAGCTCCTCAGACCAGCAGCACACTGCTCAGGGTCTAGGCTGCATACTGTGCTGTGACACAAGGGTTATACCACGTAAATTACCAGACTCAAGGGTGAAGCTGTTTTTCTTTTGAGCAGGAAGAGGAGGGGGGAGGGGGGGGCGATATTTTGTCTGTGATTTATATTTTTCCGCAGCTGTGAGACTAATCTTGGCTTGTTTTCTTTTAAACAAATTTATGCCAACACGATTTTTTAAGAGCTTCAACGTCAGCCCTTTACCTCCGTAAACCTTTTATCCTCTGCAATCCTTCATCCACTCATCTATCCATCCATCTTCCTCAGTGAGAGGTGTTTTGGGTTGGGTAACGATATATGTCAGGCACTGCAGTACAAAGGTATTTTCACGTCTCCACTGGGATTTGGAGCAGGCCTGATGTTATTACGGCTTCTGTGATGCGTTATTTTCTGCTGTTGGGGAGAATGACCTCCTGGTTCAAGTGGAAATTGCTGCCATGATTCTGTAAGCGGGGCTAGTTCAGCGTATACATACTTAGCTGCAAAAAAAAAAAAAAAGCACAGCTCATTATACATGCCACTGTCTCGCGATCAAATACCTTAGCATCGGGGAAATATATAATTAACGTCAGTTTGTCAAAAATGTTTGTTAAAGCGAGTGTTATCAGTCACTGGATGGACAGGTAATATTTATATAGTCTGCTTGCCGCAGATATAGGATGTATGAGAGAAGGTATTGTTAGTAGCATCGTTAGTATCATCCAGCTGCTTTTCACCACCTCCGCCTGTCCAGCTTCTCAGCCAAGCAAAGAGAAAACGGGGAATAGAAATTGGAAAGAGAGAGAGAGGAAGACACACACACACACACACACACATATATCTGCTGCATTTATTCTGCCCGCTCTAGGTGCTGCCTGTGTTATAGCCCCCGGTGAACCCAGTGTGTCAGTCTGCCGGTACATGGCCGGCGCGTCTCGCAAGCAGCCAACAGCAAAGGAATAAATCATGATCTTACAACAATGCGTCAGTTGACTTATTGCTGTTTCGTGACCGGAGGTGAATGGTACCACTGTTTTAAAAGGCCGGTCGGCGGTGGCGCAGGGGCGGGAGCCAGCCGAGCGTGCAGCCTTGTCATAGGGCCGTATAATAGGGCTGCATCGGCCCTTCCTCTAACTAGTCAGTTGGGAGGACCCCCACCACCATCGCCCCACCACCCTCCATGTCTTTCATCTGCCGAGGCCCCCCAGCTCTCGAGCCCAGCCTCTGCCCCTGCCTATCGCCCAAACTCACACAGCCCCGGCCCCGGCACCGGCTGACAGCAGCCCTCTCATCAGCCTGTCAGGCCTATGCTAACAAGGAACTATCCATCCACCATGCCCCAGAGTGCCAGCTGTCTCTCTGTTTCCTGCCTTTTCCCTCTGTTTTTCCTCTCCTCCCTTTCCCCGACTTCTCTCCGTCTCTCTACTCTCTCTCTATCTCCGTTATTCTTTCCTCACTGACATTATTATTTTCTGTCCATCTGTCTCTCACTCATCCTCGCTACACCTCTCCGTCTCTGCGACTGCGCCTCCTTCTCCCCGGGTGTCTTAATGTGACTCTCTGTCGCGGGGCGTCTGCAGAACATCGGTACATCCTTCTCCTCGATAGACTTATCTCAGCCCCTTGCCATGTGTCTGACTTGTGAATGCGTATGCGCGCACCGCGAATGTTTGTGTGTCTTTTTGCATGCATCTGTTTTCGCGTCTTCTGCTCTCGCAGGTGTTTGGACCTTATGTCTTGTGTATTTCAGCGCCGGAGACAGTGTGTGTGTGTGCTCGGTGTGTGTGTCTGTGTGTGTGTGGGAGGCCCGGCGTTAGCTGTTACCTGTGTCGTCCTGCTTGCCCTCTCCCTCGCTCCCCGTGCCACCTACTTGTTTGTGGCACACCTGCGTTGTGCCGGGCCTGACATCGGCGTTTGTCAACAGAGGGAGAAGCGGAGCGCGGGTAATTGGTGACTTACTCTTGTGCAGGGGAGGGGCTAAAGCAACAGCCGACAAGGAAGGAGAGGTAGCAGTGGACAGAAGGCAGCAGGATGAGAGGAGGAAAAAACGGAATAAGAAATGAAGATCTGGAATGGAAATGAGGCTGGGAAAGGAGGAGAGGGGATTGGATTTGGAGAGTGTGTAGGGACAGAGTTGGAAGGAAAGGCTAGTGGAGGCAAAATGAGTGTTTGAGGCTGGTGTGAAGAGGTCAAGAGCGACTTTGTTGATACCATTCCTCCTGTCAAATTGAATTACATTGCCTGCAGCAGCAGCTATTTGTCTCGCACTCCGCTGTTGCTGTAATTTAGCGATGTGCGATGGATTCCCTCATCTAAGAGTATCTAAGCAGACGGAATGAGCGTTCTGTTCTCGGTCCACTTAAAAAAATCTCCATAACACTACCGTTTAATATGAAAAATGTGTGAGAGAGATGTATCTAGGCCCCCGCGGTAGCAGTTGCTCCATGTTCTGTCTGTGTTTCACTTGAACATGTCCAGTTGCTCGGGTAAAGAGGAATGGTGTAGGTGGAAACACACTGCTTACTGACAGAGTCTGCAGAGCTCAGACTTACAGCGTTGAGGAGATCTGAGGTCTCTGGTGGGTCCGGCTGTTTAAGGCAACATGGCTGTTGAAGGGTTGTGTAGCTGTTCGGGCAGGTAGAGGGAAGATTTGACCTGAATATGATGATATAGGAATATAGAGCTGTTGTTTCTGCCCACATAATTAACATGATTTTGTTCATTGTGTGAATGTGTGACGCAATTCAGCCTTTTTTTGGTTCATTTCCTGCAGGAAAAAAAAAATAATATAAGCTGTGTCCCTATTTCATACTACTTCTAAGAAGGATTTAAGTATGTGGTAATTTCACGGTGCCTGAGTGACACAGCTCGGTCTATCAAACAAGTGTGCATTAAAAAAGCTGCTGTTGTTGGGCATTATTTTCCCACAATGCAATGCCCAAAGGAAATGGGGGAGCTGCTCGCAGCTGGAAAGTATTAAAACAAATTGTAGATGGTGGTAAAACAGCTTTGTGAACACAGCAGAAAAGAGAATAACTATTAAATCTTTGAGGAAAAGAAAAATGTCTGTTTGTGAAGTTCAGTTGGTACATTCCAAACCCCAGTTTGATTGACATCAACGGCACACGCATTGTTTCATTTCCTGTTAGTATAAAATTGTTATGAATGAATATTGATTATTTTCTGTATATTAACTGCAAAAACGGTATGCTGAGACGTTTAATATTATTTACTGTATACCTTGATATACCTTGAGCATATAGTAGGAATGGGACGTGTTAGTTGACCCCAACGTTGACCCCGTGTTGTAGGGTTTATTGCTGCCCTCTTCAAAGTTGCGTTGCTAATTTTCCCTCTTCACGTCTTTTTCTTCTCCCACTTTCACTCATCCTCTCCATCTCTTTCTGTCTCTCCTTCCTTTAGTCCCGCTGAATGGCTCTTGGAAGACCAGTGTTAGTGTGTGGACACTTTCTGTCTCGGCTACAGCGCTCTAAAAAAGCTCTCAGGGCAGAACCAAAGACCTTGACTGCTTTTTGAAGCAGGCTGTCGCTGTATAATCGGTTAGCTTCTCTCAGAGGAAGGGACACACACACACACACACACACCCATGCGCACACACACTGTGTAAGAGGCAGGCAGCCCCTCATTACCGGGCAGAGCCCTGGTCCCCGAGGACTGGACCCAGCACCTAATCCTGTATTTGTTCTTGGGGACTGTATCTGTGATTCTCCATTGAATGGAATATTAAGCACCCAGGTCTTTTGTGGAGCGTGTAAGCCATTTGGCTCCACTCATCTATTATTTATCAGCCTGGCAAATATTTTATCAGCCTTAGCCTCTCATGACCCACTCTCATGTGAACCCCCCCCCCCACCCCCCCCTCTAAATGAAGAAAAAAAGAGGGGTACGATTTCTCTTTTTTCCCAATTTATCTTCCTCTTACTTTTTTTCCGCCTTGTTCGCTATAAAACCTGAACAAGGACACGGCACTTTGTATTAAGCTGAATTAGAGAAGCAAATATGTGAACTATTCCTCTGGAGTTCCCTCCAACTGCCTTATCTCAGGCACACTGCCACCTCCACTTGCTTTGGAGATAGCAAATACCAGAAAACAGAAATCGAGATATGCTTTATAAATCATTATCTTGGTTTCAGTAACCCCCCCCCCTCTCGGCCAACTCCCCCAAGCCAGCCACCCAGCCTGAGAAGAAGAGAAGCAGAGAGACAGACTCCTGTTTTCCCTTTCAACCTGAGAGTAAATCATGCCAGTTGGGGGGCTCACCTTGAGGCCTGGTAGAGATAATTGGAGTTGGTTAGCGAGGTGTTCTATGCCATTACCTCCTGGTACCGGCGAATGACTGGGGCTTGTCTCGCACTCCCAGAGGAGGAATACACTCGCCTGTTGTGTGTGTGTGTGTGTGTGTGTGTGTGTGTGTGTGTGTGTGTGTGTGTGTGTGTGTGTGTGTGTGTGTGTGTGTGTGTGTGTGTGTGTGTGTGTGTGTGTGTGTGTGTGTGTGTGTGTGTGTGTGTGTGTGTGTGTGTGTGTGTGTGTCTGTATGTATGTATATCGGCAGCCGGGATCGCTGACCTCTCTTCATCACAATTTAATGGCCCCTTACTGTCCTCGCTTTGGAAATAAAGGGAGAAGGCTGTGATGGTTTTTGATAGTAGCTCTTCCACCAAGTGCCTCACTTTCTGACATTAATATTCATGGCATTGATTTATTTTCAGAATTAGCAAAAAAAAAAAAAAAAAAAACTGTTTGCCGGGGAATTAATCCTGACAGGAGCGTGGCATTGTTGTTTTATTTGAAGACGGCAGGCAGCGGAAATATGCATATGCAGATACACAGAGCAAGACACCAATTAAATGTTGATTAAGTCCAAACTATTGTGGGACTGGGTGTAAGAGGGAAATGCACAGACAATAAAGAAAATATCATTGGCTTTTTTTCCTCTTTTTTTCTTTTTTTATGCAGCTGATATAAAAAATGAATGTAGTTAAAACAAACATACAGGGAGGGAAGCACATGGACACACAAACACGGCACACACACTTTTTGTTTGAAGCTTCTCAGATGGGCTTCATGTTTGTGGATTCAGAAGGTGGGGCACTTCTTCCTCTTCCTCCGGTGGTTTTCAGTCGCCCGTTTACGTCCGGTCAATTGTGACACTGTGTGTGTCAGCGAGCACGGGGTCTCCGGTTAGTAGCGTGTGTGTGTGTGTGTTTGTGATGTGTGTGTCTGCTTCACACATTGACTGTGAAGCTGCAGCAGTATAACGGCGGCTGCTGCTCCAGGGTCCCGGCGGTATTGGCCTAGCCCGCAGTCTCTCTTGGCTAACTCATGTTTCATTCTTTGGCAATTTGCCCTAATGAAGTCCCGCAGGAGCCCCTCAGACCTCTGTTCTCTTTCCATATTTAATCATGTTATTTTAATCTGGGGGATGAGCTAACGCCTCTTTCTCCTGCTGTGTCTGTGTCTCAGTGTGGGTGTTACAGGTCATTACTATAGCTGGGTTTTCATGAGATGGGATGTCAAGGGGGGGGGGGTTTAAGACGGTGGGAGACAATGAGTTTAATTTTATGTGTAATGTTGGTTTGACAATGTGGAGCTCCTTTTGAACAGGCATGCCATCTCCATGTGATTCTTTCTTATTTTCTCTTTAATTTCTTGGTCATACGAGTTGAAGTATTTTAGGTCGCAGCAAAATTCTCTCTTTGACATTGAATTGAAAAATTAATTATGAACACTGAGCTTGTATTTGCTCTCATTTCTGAATTTGTGCATTGCATTATTATTATTTTTTTTATTAAAATGCCTCAATGCAGTCTGTGCAAAAGGGCAATATTATTGCGGTGATGACCCTTCACTGGTGAATCACTATGGTTTCATGTTTCCTTTCTTGGTGTCAGTCTTTCCTTTCCTTTTCACCTCCTCATCAGCGAGTCTCTCCTCTGCTGTGTTTCTGTCATGTGTTTAAGGCAAAGCTCCTATCAGCTGGTTGATCTCCAGCTTTCACTCTGTTCTTCTCTTCCTCCTACATAGCTTGCAGGTCGTGTTCATCACAACAGCACTTGACATGTCGGTGCACCACCTTTTTTTTTTTTTCTCTTTTTCTGAGGGGCTCTTGTTTGTGAGCAAGATTAAAGGCTAACACAATGAAATCAAATGCATTTTATGCGCATCAACACAAAGCATCACCATGGCAGCAACCTCGATCGCACTTTTTAATAAACAGGGATATTGTCCAGAAGGAAATACAGCTTTGGTTCTCTTGCTTGAATAAGTTGTAGAAATGTAGACAAGAAGTGTATTTAGTTCAAACTGATTTTTACTTTTATTTTACTTGTTGCAGTTTATTTTCTGTGACACACAGCGTAGAAGTGCCTTTGCTTGTCTAACTTTATGTGCCTCGGATGGTGGTGTTGAGCTTGTCGCTTCTCTCTCCCTCTGTAGTTAACTGCATGTGTCCACGGTGCAGCTGCTCTGCTCTTTCCTATGTATTGGCAGCACATCTTCATCCCTGTACTGCCCCCGCATCTTCTGGACTACTGCTGGTAAGAATGACCACCTTCTGAAACACACACGTACACAAACACACCATCAGGATCATCATTATACATGTTTACACACCTGACGCACGTACTCGCACGCCGCGCCACGCGAGCCGGTCGTGCACCAAGCTCTGCCGCGAGAACCTTGGTGTAAAAAAAGTGCAGACACACATGTTCACACATTCTCCCACCAGTCGTTCTCACGATTCCTCTCGGTGCGCGCTCTCTCGCCTGTGTGGGCCCCCCTCGACATAACGAACGACCCGGATCACCTTGCTCCATATTTCATGCCAGTGCTAACATCACGCTCTCATCATCTTAGCCCTCTCAGGGGTTCATTACCACCCATTCAACTCGAATCCGACAAATCTGAACGGACTTGATGGGAACCCGAACGGGCGAGCAGGAGAAACGCGTCGACTGCTCTTATCAACTCGCAGATATTTACATATAAAAATAAAGCCGAGAATCAGCTGATGTAAAAGGAGATATTTCTGGTTGAAGCGTTGCTCATAGCGCATGCAGTACAGCGCCTTAACCATGAGGGACACGACGGCCTCACAAAAGCGATTTATCACTGACAGTAAAATGTGATTTTCAACACTCTGTGAAGGCTCATCATTATCTTATTTAATCACAGGGGTGTCCTCCATGCACCGATTAGAAAGCGGAATTGTATTAGGTGGTGTGTGTGTGTGTGTGTGTGTGTGTGTGTGTGTGTGTGTGTGTGTGTGTGTGTGTGTGTGTGTGTGTGTGTGTGTGTGTGTGTGTGTGTGTGTGTGTGTGTGTGTGTGTGTGTGTGTGTGTGTGTGAAAGCCAGTATATTCATAACACAGCGGCTGAAGTTCAGAACTACAGGCCTGCTGTTTGTTTTGCTGTTGCTTTAAGTTGATTACAAGCCTGTGGCTTCTGAATCATCCTGGCCAGGAACACACTCACCCAAAGCTATCCGATTATTGCTCCCTCTGTAAACCTCATCATAAAAATGGTTTCTATTATTTGACGTTTTTTTTGTTGGTTTTACTCATCTTGGCGGATGGGAAACGCACTCTATGATTCAGCCTTTCCTTGCCACCAACTTTCAATAGGATGATAAATATCGCATAAAAGTAGAATGACATGATAATAACGGTGCAAAGCAGATGTTTTTTCGGGGTAAACGAAAACATTTGACACTTTTTTAGCTTTTCAGGTAGCGTTCCAAGTCTCTCTACTTTCTGAATCTACCATTTAATTTGAAGGAAAACTCGTTGAAAATGTCTTGCAAAAGCATTTGTTGTTGTTATTTTTAAGATGGTTATTTTGTAAAATAATATAATAGTTGTCGCATTAGTATCCTCAGTATTTTTCTGTGGTGTCTTGCCAGGTTATGTGATGTTTACTTATAGCTGAGGGTGGAAGTTTGAGACATCATTTACAAAAAAAATTTGAACCACATTTTTACTTTTTAAGCAACAAGTCAAGGATCAAGTCCCACAATGAAGGAGATGTTTGTTATTTGTGCTTGTAACTACTTTTATAGAATTGTCACACACCAGTTGATCTAATTGTTTCTCATTTTGAGCGTCATGGACATTCGTGGGAAAATAATTGTTAAGTCGACGTCTCTGCCCTACATGTGATATGATTGGGTTAAATAACCTATGGGTGATAATTGGTTATGTTCCGATTATGTTTTCTCATGTGAAGTCAGTTAATTTTAATGCATCCAGTGCACGTTTGTTGCAGCACAGTAGCTCTACATCATTTAGCACTTGATACATTAGATTTGACTTTAAATAGAGTTCTTAGCTTTCATCATTCAGTATATTTAGGTATTTATTTATTAAAAAAAAAAAGTTCAGTAAAGCCAGGTCATGACTTCAGATCCCAATCCCTAACAGTAAGTTTACAATTATATAACCGCACAAAGAAAAGCACCAAATTCATGATAAATAAATATTGAATCCAATATCAACGTAGTTACTGAATACATTTCTGTAGATGGACTCTTCTGTTAATCAAAGAATACCCTTAACATTAAGCTCTTTACTTATTCAGATGGGTGTTTGAATCGTGTACTAGATATGTCTACACTGCGTGTTCCCATCTGATATTGATATTGCTCACAGCTTTGTTTTCCTCTCTCCATCAACAGTGCCCCTATGCCATACTTTGTGGGAGTTCATCTTAGTCTGCTGGAGGTACGTTACTTAATCTGTGTGTGTGCAAATAAATGTACATCATTATACTGTATGTACATAATTATAAATCAATGTATCTTTGTGAAAACTTAAATGGTGATGTTTCCTGATTTCATATACATTTTTAATGAATTTCAGTGGATTTTTAAAAAAAAAAGAAAAAATATTCAGAAAATATTATTGTATATAGTCAATTCCTCCTATCTATGTATGTATGGTCAGTTTTATACTGCTTCACCTTGTTGGGTGAATTATCCTCGTAATGTTATAAAATATTTTTACATTTCTTTAAGGCAAATTTATTGGCATCTCCAACACATTGAATACGAAAAAATCGACGGAATGTTTTCTCGTCTTTATCTCCCTGTCTTGCTTTTGTGCATTCTTAACGAGAAAAACAAAAGACAGGGAGAGAAAAGGCAGAAAAGGCGAACAAAGAGCTTTTCTACTTCATTGTTAAAACCTGTGTTGGTTGGGGGGCAAGCCGTCACCGGCGCCGCTGTTGTGTGTGAATGCATGTTGCAAGCGCGCACGCATTTGCACTTGTGTGTAAGTGTTAGTACGTAAGTGTTTGCGTGTGTGTAATTGTGCAAATGCATATGTTTGTAATGCGCGCGTGTGTGTGTGTGTGTGTGTGTGTGTGTGCGCATGTGATATTTGTCTGACAGTTGCAGCAGTGGCAGTATTTATCACACTCTGCATCCGTGACAGACCTCCTTTCCGCCACTACATAATTAGTCCAGATCAGCATGTGAGCCTCCACTGCACAGGCTGTCACGAAAGTGACAAACTAGAAATTCACATACTATGCTGCACACACACACACACACACACACACACACACCTGCCTGCATCCTGCGCCACGCTGAAATAATAGTTTGAATTTGTCGCCATCAGAATGCACACGGCACAGCACAGCATCAACTGTGTTGTTGTTGATGCATGACGTTTTGGTGCTGTGGAAAATGTTTGCGCAATCCAAATGTTTCCTCTCGGTGCCATTCTTCATTTTGTGAGCGGGTTTGTGTTACAGTAAAGATGTTCTAATATATATATATATATATATTTTTTTTTTTTTACTCCCCGTATTTCATCGTTAATCGTAAAGGAGTGTGATGACAGTGTGGTTTTAAATGTGACCGCTGTGCTTTTCTCCCTTCCTGGAGCTTCAGTACAGAAATGACTTTGTCGCTAGGAGACACACCTGGGCCCCTTTTCAAACTTCAACTTTGCTTAATTAACTATATTCTTGGGCTCTTTGTTTTTTTTTTTACAATGTAAAGCATACATGATTCTTACCATTTTCAATACCAAATATAAATTAATTGCTGTGAGATTTTAGACAAACAAATGCTTAAATTCTTTATTATGTAAAAGTGAAAAATATATTTTTTGAACTGTTAATATAATAAGAACTACTGTGTGCAGAAGTTGACATTTTGTGATGAAGGTTTGTTTCTACATTATGAGATGATGGTTAGAGTTGTTTTAAACCACTGTGGCTGCTAACACCGGCCATTTCCCCGTTTAGAGAGTACGCAGTCGATCACTGGAGGATGTGGTTATTCTCAATGTGGACACCAACACCCTGGAGAGTCCCTTTGATGACCTGCACAACCTTCCCAGTGACGTGGTGAGAAACACACACACACACACACACACACACACACACACACACACACACACACACACACACACACACACACCTTCTACAGCTTCTCAACCTTTATTGTCTCATTACACATGACACACAGAAAGTTAGCTTTTTCCTCATTCACACCGAGTCCCACACCCACGTGCACACACACACACACACACACACACACACACACACACACACACACACACAAACACACACACACAGACAAACACATACACATGCAGAAACTTGTCAAAGTGTAGCTCGGTCCCCTCCCCACATCATTAATGACTGCAGTACTGGCTCCTCAGATTGTGGCTGTCTAAAGTAAACTCCCGTCGCGTCGTATGACGCTTGAAGGCGAACAGCATTCCCCGACCATCAGAGGCTTGTGGGAAAATGTGCAACTCCCTTCCCTTCATCTCCATCCATTCTAATCATTATTTCACAAAGTCTTGCATTTCTGCCTGCCCACTGGCACGTTTCTGAGAGCGGGAGATAGGAGGAGGGAACAAGGCAGAGGAGAGAAAAGCAAAAGGCAGAGATGGGTGATTTTCTAGGGGGGAGAGAGTGGGAAGAAGGGGGCCAATTACCAGTGTGGGCAGTGAAGCCACCTGCCAGTGCATCGTCTCTTTAATTAACGGAGCGCTGACGCCGGTCAGTGCTACAGGAAGCATCGCCACGGCGTCAGGGTCACTCACAAACACACACAAACACACACACACACATTCTCTTATATACACACATACAAGCAGAGAACAACTCACGTGGCTGTCTTCCACGTCTTTGTCCAAGTAGTTATCAGTTTGTTTCGCTGCTTGGCTGGATGTATGTATTAAAGCTCCTCTGTGAGGCGCTGAGGCCTGCTGAGGCTGCTGACGCACTATTACCCACACCGCTAACAGTATATTCTCAGGTTCGCCCGCCTACTGGACTCCTGCCCTACCCGCAATATATAATTCAATCCACTGCCTAACAGACTCCAGACCTTCTCCCCCCTCCCACACTCCTCTGGTTCTCCTGATTTAGCGCCGCTCAGCCTACTGTGACTGCTCGTGTGCATTAATGTCTCTTTACAACCTGCGACGGTGCCACCTCTTCCTATATTTCATACACTTTTCTTGCCTACTTTTTTAGCCCGTTTGCCTGCCTGCCTGCCTGCCTCATCGCCTGCCTTACTGCCTGGCTGCTTGAGATTTATGACACCTGTCTGCGTCCTCGTCTCTGTCTCACAGCACTTACCGCCGGCATGGACGCTTCTTGCACCCACTGTTTGCTTCCCCTGCATCTTCGCCTGTGTGCCTGTCTGGCTACCGTGCCTTCTTCTCACTTCCTGCCTGCTAGCTAGCGTCTCGACACCCAGGGACTTAAGCCCTAAATTAAATTGCAAACCGAGTTTGTCATAGAAAGGAGTCGGGGCTTTTGAAAAGCGACAGAATCAGAGAGAAAAGCCTTTGTCTTTGCCGTGTGATAAATTAAGTGGCAGGCTCAGAGCCTTTTTCGCTTTGATCCCCTACTCACCATTTTTCCTTACTAATGACAGAACATAGCCTGCATATCATGTCAAATTACACCACCTGAAACGGAAACCTCACTGGCATTAATTTATTTATTACAACAAATTGTTGTTGTTATTTTTATTCCGATACATCCCCCCCTCCTGTCTCCTCTCATCTTTTCACCGGGGCTAGTAGATTAATAAGGAAGCGAGCAGGTACTAATTGAGTGGAATTCCAGGTCTCTTGTTAGTTTGCTTGTTAGTGATGAGGACATGCCACATGGCATTTGATGTTTGTGTTTACACACAAGGAGATGTTTGAGGCATTGTTCAGTTTGTCAAACAGAGGCCTGAAAATTTGATTAATGCTGAGCGACTCTCTGCCTGGGCTGAGCCGCGGCGCGTCGTCTCGGAGCTATTAAAACGCTCTCCGTCTCTCCCCGGCTCTCGCTGTAACTTTGGCTACTTAACACTCTGGCTTTATTCAGCGTGAAACTGAAGCCCTGAGTCCTATGAAGTAATGATTATTCTCACTTTAAAAGCCCAGCATCACTTTGTATGAATTTACAAAGCATGAAATGGATTAAAAGGTGAAGGCCACAGGCAGTTTTTTGTGCGTGCGTCTTTGTAAGTCTCAACGAAGAGTGAAAACAAAGCACTCGATGTTGATTTAAGCAAACCTTTAGAGATCTGTTTAATTACGGCGACGCAGGCTGCCGGCACATGTGGACTCCATTACGTGGCTCGGCTGACCAGTGGCCGTGCTTTTAGCAGGTTCAGAGTTCACAGTTGTCCTGAATTAGCCGCCGTCTTTCAGACAGAACCCCTACACCCGCTCCACTAGTGCCCGCCTCTTAATGGTCTTTCCCCGCAACTTCACACATAATATTTTTGATTTATTGACTATTACAAATGCTACCATGCCAGTAGTGGTTCCGTTTAGCAGAAAGAGGAAAGATCTGAATAACCTTGTAATTGGTAACGGGTCAAAAAAGGATGCGACAATCTTCTGAGAATAACGTTTGACATATTTTAAATTGGAAATGTCACATGAATCAAAAGTTGCCGCATTAATTGCTTTTTTTCTCTTTGTTTGTCTTTTTAAATGCACACAGCATGTTTTGACAGTGGCAGTAAAATAATAACTTTTTTCCCTGTACAATTTTTTAAGTACTTATTAAAAATGTCACTCCAAACATTTTTCTATTTTAACCAGTGTATCTTTGTATAAAAAATAAGGCAGATCAAATATTGTTTTTTGTTCTTGTTTGAGCTTTTGTGTTATGACTGTTATTTTAGACAATGTGATATTATTAGAGAAAAATATCCTTTTTTTATTTATTTTACATTGAGTGATTTTTTTTAGCAGGATTTTGCATATTTTACGATTACCTAAGTTGAACTGAAAGTTTCAATAGTTTTTACACATTAATAAATCATATTAATCTCAGAGAGACTGCACTCGTGTCAGTAAAATCAATGTGTTGACAAGCACAGTGAAAAGATATATTCAATAAAAAACATTTTTCCCTGGAAGATCAAGGTATTTTTGTTTCTCTTTCTGAGATCCACAGTTCCTCTTCCACGCAGAGATTGTGCTGATAAAGTTATAATTGGCTTTTGGTTGGCGGAGCTGTTTACCATGCTAGTCATTAAAAGTATCCAAGAATAGCGAATTAGGAGTCTGTTAATTCTGAAAACAAACAGTATGTGACTGAATCAGATTTTTATTTGATCCCGGCAATTGATCTCAAACCAATGATGGGATGATTTTTTTTTTTTTTTTTTCATATATTATTCTTTCTGTGCCTCCGTGCCACGTATTCAAGGTGAGGTGCTACAATGCAGCTTACATCTTTATTTTCAGATGCTCTCTCTCTCACATCACAGCCTAATTCCTTCTATTCTCCTCCTCTCTGCCTCTCGCTGCTTTGCTGACACCGTGTACCCATACATTCCTAGCCTTTATACATTTGATCATTTGTATTCCCAATCAAGGGAGAAATTTACAGCGTACACTCCCACTTCCTGTATTTCAAGCCCGCATTTGGAGGTTTACAAATGAATGTGGGGGTTGAGGTTGTGTCTGCGCGCCTCTCCTGAGATCACCTGGCACACTTAATCAAACATCGCGGCTTTAATTTGGTGTTCGGTTTCCGATGCTCGCGGAAAAACAACATCGACATCGTCATCTACGACAGCAGGCAGACGCTCACACATGCAGATGTACCGACACACACACACACACACATGCAGGGACGCCTACACATCGTCGATCAGTGATATTCATCCATGACATTCAGATCTAGTTCAGGAGTAAACTTTTGCTACTCACAGATTTTTTTTGATATGTCCGCCAGATTCCCCCATTTTTCAGTTTAGATTACAGCCAAGTGTGTTTCATTTCACTGGCGTCTTCCCAGTATAGCGTAGCCACCTACAGTAAAGCCCCTCACATGCAGCACTAACTAGACGTTAGCTCAGTCCTGGGAATGTGGTTGCTCCACCTCAGTTACATACTACACTTTACCAGAACCCGTCTCACCCCCTGCAACCTATAACAGCAACATACTCAATGTTGTTGTTGTTGTTGTTGTTGTTGTTATTGTTGTTGTTATCGAGTCTGGACTTTGCTAACTGCAAGTGTCGATATCAGCTCATTTGAAAAGATGACTTTGCAGCCTCTTGATTGTTTTAGTTGGTGCTGAACCGTGCGTACGCTCCTTCTCCGCGGTGTTACAGCCCTTCGTTTGCTCATGTGGAGTTTAAAAGCTGCACTTCATTTTCACGTGCTCGTTGTGCCGGCGGTTCGTTCTGGATTAGGAGTCAAAAAGAGAGAGCAGCATCACCCACTGCGTTAGTTATTGAAGTGAGAGATGACATTTAGCTGTAGTTAATTATGTATGCAAAACTCAGCCGCTCAGCTGCTATAAGAGGTCAGCTTGACAAAGTAACCCCACACCGGGGAGAGTCTCATGGCAATGAGATAGCCCTATTAAAACACACACACACACACAGATACACTATTTTTCTCCCCCTTGCTTTCTCACTCTTTTCATTTTTGCTTGACTGGTCTATTGTATTGTATATATTAAACAACACATCAACATGCTGAATGACTAATAATTCCATCTCTCACTAAGTGCCTTAATAGTTTGTCTATTTCAGTCTTTCTCCGTTTTTACATATTTATTTCATCACACCATTTCGCTAATTTAATATCCATAATATTTCATGCCAAATATATTTGCCATACCAAAGAGAAGTGGGTGATCATATGTGGTTAGTTATGAGAGATTGGAGTAAACTCCACCCCATTAACTTAAGTGATATGCCCATTATTGCGCAATTTGCCGCAAGACCGAAAATAGAGGTTGGTTTAAAAATAAATTAACCGGAAAATAGTTAATATTTGCCTGCAATTGAGCGAATGAATGAATTTCATAGATTGCACGTTAACATGCTCATTGTGCACATGTATGCGTGCGCCTGAGAGTATTTGCCGGTCCTCCGTGTGTCTTTGTTCTGATTTCTGTGTGTGCGTGTGCGTGTGTGTGTGTGTGTGTGTGTGTGTGTGTGTGTGTGTGTGTGTGTGTGTGTGTGTGTACAGTTCAGACTGCAGCACATCAAAAGAAAGTGGGAGATTTTCATAACTATTTTTTTCTTTGTAGTTCTTTAATTGCGTCCCCGTGGCTTTCTTTCCCTGGACAGAATCTTAAACAAAACATTCTTTTTTTGTGAGAAGAAAACCCAACTTTTTTATTTTTTTTTTTTTAACAACAGACAAGTGTCAGGGTCGTTATTTAGGAGGGTTTTTATGCTCTTGTGAAAATTTAGAGGGAAATTCTAAATATATATTCAGAGTTTTATGAGTAACTCTTTTTTTTTTTTTGCATTTACAAAGTAGTATATATACAAATTTTTAGACAGGCTTCTTCCTTTTATCATGTTTTGTGTTAATATGGTCAGTTATTTAACAGCCGTGACCAGGTTACATATGCTGTGTGCTCTGACTGATTATATGAGCACTGTGTGCATTGCGTGTTGTCATGCACAGCATTAAGTGATTCAATTACAATAATTGGTTTTAGTAGATGTAACATCATATTTCATCTCTTACTTGCCTTTCCTTATCAGATTTGAGATATTTTTATACAACAAATATACATAAAAATCTAAAAATATTAGTTTTTTTAATACACATTTTGATACACATGGATGTGAATCCTCAGTATGATAGCACTGTGGTTGACACCGTGTGCATCTGTGTGTACACACGCATGTACTCACACACACACACACACACACACACACACACACACACACACACTCACACTCACACACTCACACACACACACACACACACACACACACACACACACACACACACACACACACACACACGTTCACACAGATGCCCGGTGTCACCTACAGTGGTATCATCCCTTACAGTCAGGCAGGGATCATCACTGCACCTGCTAATTACCATCTCCAGCTGGAGAGTTAAATGGAGATCTGTTCTATGTCTGACCTTTGACCCCATGCTCTTTATGTGACGCATTTCAAACCCTGTTTGGGGTTGGCTGGGCTGGGTCTTAATGAGGCCCCATGTCTGCCCTCTGTGGGCTGTGCGCCTCGGATGCCCCACTTTCATCCCCGACCATCTTCCCTTGATGTAAATTGAAAAGATCACAGCTATGGGGAGAAGACCTGTACTGGAAAGGCCTCTCTGCATAGATTATGAATATCATAACTCAACAGTTTTTTTTCCCTCCCTCTCCCCCAACCGCCCACTCCCCTCTCTCCTCCTGCCACCCCTTCCCTGTACAATGCTACACTTCTAATTGGACCCAACGGGGGACTCTCTGCCTTTGATCTCATCACCGCCACTGTGACTTTACACTAAAAAATGTCACTGCCAAATAGGGTTATCACCTGTAGAGCCTGGCCTTCCTCTGATGCCTGTACGCATCTCGTTAGCTTCACTCAAACTGTAGAAGTTAATTAGTTTGACAGAGCCATTACCGCAGAGGCATACCTGATGATTGTGGCGTAGGCGCCATATTCAATATCCAATTATTAAACACACATTTATTTTTTGCGTTTGATATCTGAAGAAGCGCAACGCAGCCCGCGCTTGGTTTCGATATCCCGGTATTTGTCATGCCCTATATTTGTAATATGTGACAATTTAATTAAGTACCACACCGTGGCTAATCCTCCTTGTGAATAAACGGGGGGAATGTTGAATGTATCGCTTTATCACCCGTTTTTCTCTGGGTAACAAAACACGAGTGATTGTGTCCCCACCTCATTAAAAAGTGTTTGCCACTGCAGTGCTCTCACCCGTTCAAAGTTGCTGTGTGTGCTGAGTAAACTCCGCTGCTATCCCGTCTTCTCTGGCAGTCTTTGGGGTATGCCTCCCCTTCTTAGACTGACATTGTGTTCGCTTTGATTCCCCCCCCCCCCCCCCCCACGAAAAAAAAAAGGCAGTTTAATGATTCGCGAGGATGAAAAAAATCAATGAAAACGCACATAAACATGAAATATTAATTCCAGAAAGGGCTTTACATAAACATAAAAGCATTTAGCACAATGAGTGAATATGGAGATGACACTTGTTAATTTAACCGTGATAAACTTCCTGTTTGATGCCTGGGAGCATTTGCAGTGGCAGCATGGGGACGATGTGGAGAGTGAGAAAAGCCCAGGGGAGAGAGATTCACGCTGTTCGTTTTGTCTTTGTCCCAGTTTAAGACTGCCACTCTCTCTGTCTCGCTCCCTCTCAGCCTCTGTTTCTCTTCTGCCTGTCCTCTGTACGAGCTGCGCTAACACTTCGCTTCTCCTCCCTGAAGTTTTCCCAGATAGGCTAATTGCAGACGCCAGACCACGATATGCCTCCAAGGCTGTGCAGCGTGATGCGTTCGGCCACATCTGACGGAAGCAGACCTGATCAAAATTACAATTACAAAATTACAGAAGGAATGGGGTCATTTAATGGGAGACACCAACCCCCCCCAACCCATAGCTTTCATTTATTATTCCCTTTCTTCCTGCCCACAAATACAGCTACATTAAAACTAATAATATGTATGTGTAGAACTAGTTGTAAATGTTGCTTCAAAGAGGCGGACAGGCCAGACAATTAACACGAGAACATCTGACACACACTCTGAACACGGAGCCAAAAAATGTTGCACTGTGTAAAGAGGTGAGTGAAGAGGACTGGTGGAATAGTGCGGTGTTAAATCTAATAGGCAGCCTGCTTGTTGTTTAACACGCTTCTAACAGTTCTGCGTGTGCAGTCAGTTTTTCTCACCCTATATTCAGACCCCGGCGTGGTGACAAAGAAGAAGGGAGAACAGTGTTACCTGGAGCGCTGTGCCATCATCGGCCCATGAACCCAACCACAGGCTCAGCGTTGCACAGATTAAGCATCGTTTGTGGCATTTTAGATTATTATATGATGATAAACACTACAAAATAATGCAAAGCAATAGAGCGAGGAACTAAACTTTTCATAGGTTAAATGTATAGGTTTTCCCTTTTTAAAATCGTGAGCCAGTAATCTAGACCTCCCGTTCAAGCCAATCAAACGTGGTGCTTTTGTGCTACGCTGGCACAGCCCACACGCCGAGCGGCGGTCCCTCGCCGTCTCTGCCTCCCCCTCGCTCTGCCACAACACAGTCAGACTGCTGCTGAGCAGGTGAGGAGAGCCTCTTGACAACTTTCTTCTCCAACTCCCCGGGGCCCGGTGGCCCGGGTGAATCTTTTGTCATCCTAAAACAAGCTCAGGCCTGCTGCTCCTCCACTCTCGCCTGGAGTCCTGGAGACAGAGCCAGGAGAGAGGAGAGGGGGGGGGGGGGGATAATTAAAGACGTTTTATGTCAAGAGTCCCTTTCTGGAGAGAGTTTGGGAGAGCCGACGGGGGAGGAGGGAAAGACAGGAGGACTGGAGAGAAAGAGTGGAGGAGTAAGAAATGGAGGGAGAAGTGAAAAAGCGAGAAGGTGATGGAGAGGAGAGCGGGGGTGGCGGCGTGGAGAGAGGGTGAGAGTGGAAGCGTTTCCATTTCCTCTCTGCTGTCCCCTCCCTCTCAACCCCCCTCCCCTCCCCATCCTCTGCTCAATTAGCAAAGCAGCAGGTGCTCCCAGCAGCACAACAGATAAGCTTGGAGGGAAGGCTGCAGCTTTTCCCTTTCTTTTCTTTCCTTTTTTGAGATGACCTGCAAATGTGATACTTCACACCCAGAATGGGCTAGCTGTCTCATCCACCAATTTCAGAGGTGATAATTTAACTTACCCCTCCATCTCTCCCTTTCCACCCTCCCGCCTCTCTCTCTCTCTTTTCCCCTCACATTCTGTCTCCCTCTCTCTTTCTCTCCCACCTTCTCTCCTTTATGTTTGCCACCAGGTGTCCTCTCTGAAGAGCAAGCTGAAGAAGCAGTCGACAGCGACAGGAAGTGGTGTGGCGAGGGCCTTCCTGAGAGCGCAGGCCGCTCTGTTTGGATCCTACAGAGATGCCCTCAGATACAAACCTGTAAGGATCCAGACTCACTAACCTTGTGCAGACACCTTGCTGTGTCGTTTTAGACTGATGCTTTCTTGCATATATGCTTGTTCACAACATCCAGAGCTCGATACATACATCCAGTGTTTGAGCTAATCTGGTTGAGTTCCTTAAAATAACTTACACTCGTGTCCCGAAGTATAAAGAATGTCACCTTCCCAAAAAGTGCTGTAAATATAATATATGAATATTTTTTTCCACTTTAAACGAGTCGGTCTGATAAAAATACTTCAGCCTGAAATAAACATACCAAATATGCCAATAAATAATTATATTTTGAGGATTTTAACCCTTTTTAGGCCAGTTTGTTTACATAACACCACTTTTTTTTTTTATCCAAAAAAACAACAATAATTTCCATAAAACAAATTTCAAGTAGTAATTGATTACTATTATTATGAGGCCCTGAGTTGGGTCAATGATTGCCAGCAACATTGATTTTGATGCATTGTAATTTTTTCAAACAAACAAAAACAATTTTACACTCGTGTCCATAAGTACAGAAAATGTCACTTTCCCAAAAAGTGCTGTAAAAAATACTATAAATTCGTATTTTTTTCCACTTTAAACAAGTCAGTGTTATAAAACTACTTCAGCCTGACATATACATACCAAATATGAATTATGTTTTGGGGATTTTAACCCTTTATGTTTACATAACTCCAAAGTTTTTATCGAAAACAAACAATACAGGCACACACCCACACCATTTGCTAACATCAAAGACGTCACACACTTATCATTTCAGTAGCGAGGCACCCTCGCAGAAAACAGTAAAAAGAGTGAAGTTTTGCGGCATGCTTAAAATGGGAAAAAGTAGTGCCACCTTATGGACAAATATAAAACTGTTAAATGGAAAGCCAGTAGTCCAAAAGGAAAGATTAGCATAAAGGAATGCATTAGTTTATGTTGAGATACAAATGGCATTTACAATGGTTTTCAATGGGACATTTTTCATCTCTAGGAACAAATGTGTCGGATTTTGTGTAGTTTAGCCATTTTAGGCTAATTTTAGGAACTGAGATGACAATTCTAAAATGTTTAGAAATGAACATCTTCTGGAAAATGTGAGCTATATTCATTCAAAACAGACAAAATGGCTTGAAATAAAAAAAAAAATGGAATGGCGCAAAACAATATTTATATCTGCCACTCTTCAACAATACTCATGCTCTGTTGGATTGCATATAAAAACAAGAACTGTTACTCAGGAATATAATTATGTATTACGGCCGCAGATTGTATTTTCATTCACAAGCAGGATGAAATATTCACAAAGTAAACGTGTAGCAGGCGGCAGCAATCCCAGTTTGGGTGAGTTGAGTGAAATTTCGGCGGAGCCTGGTTAGACGGGAGCAGTTTTGACTGAAGGTAAAAGGTGTGTTTTCAGGTGGAGTGCAGAGCTAAGGTGGGCCTGTCTGAGGCAGTGAAATGTCAGAGGAAGTGAAAAGAGTCAGGACGTTCCCTTTGAAGATCCCTTTTAGCCACCTTTGGTGTTTTACTCTCCTTTACTAAGCCCCCCCCTAACACTTCTTTTCTGGATCTTCTCTGCTTATCAAGTCTGAGTCAGAGCAGAGCAAACTACAGCATGTCCTGTTTGTCAAATAGCGAAGCCTTTGTTCCTTTGGCTTTGAGATTAATTGGACTTTGTGGACTCCCGGAGTCAAGATGCTACATTATTGATGCTGTCTCTCTTTTCTCTGTATACAGACAGTATATGAACAAACTGCCTCCCCTCTGACACAAGCACTGAGACTCGGCGTGTGCGTGTGTGTGCGTGTGTGTGTGTGTGTGTGTGTGCGTGTTTGTGTGTATGTGTACTTGTGTGTGTACGCTCACACCATGTTTTCTTCCAGACAGGAATGGGTATAAAATCCCCGTCATTAACATACATGCACACGGATAAGCGTGCACAAACTGCACATCTGCTTCCGTGAACATACTGATGACGCTCGCGGCGTCCTGATATCTGCGGAGTGTCTCTCTCGCTCCGAGATGAGGAAAAGATATTCGCAGACAGAGCTGAGCCGAGCGCCGCGGTTCACATGCCCATATGCCTCGACAGAAGGAGGGGTGTGGACGTTGGCTTTGGAGTCTCGCTGAGTTGTAAATGAAACAATACTGGAAAATGATAATGAGTTGAAAAGCAATCAGCTGATTAGAAAAGCATTACTTAGGTCATCAGTTTCCGCTCGCGTCGGCGCTCCCACGGCGCTTCTCACCAGCTCCGAACGTGTCTGGCAAAAAAAAATAAAAAGGACCTGAAACAGCAGTTCAAATTAGTTTTCACCACCAGTGATGAAGCCAAGTCAGGTGGGAGGATGTGCATAGTCTGTTGCCCCTCCCACCAGACATACATGTAACTAACCTGTATGAATACTAGTCATTCATTTCAGACACCATCCTTCCTTCATTCAGTAACCTGTATGGCTGCCAAATTTAATAAAAAAAAAATGTAATTGTCTCCAAAATTCACAACATGTTTTTATGCAACAAAATATTCTGCTTTAATCGATATTAGTCGGCGTCTAGCCTTCCAAAAAACAACATTTTCACTTTTAAAAAAACACATCTGTATTAACAGGGCGTTCCAGCAGCAATCGTTCAGCAGTATGAATTACATTTATGCAAGCACATAAGACAAAATTATATTTTCCTAATTTTTCAGGGTGATAACATCAGAAAATATGACGACAGATATTCATTTGAAAACTCCAATCAAAGCTTCGGATGTAAAAATGACATTGGATGCAGCCCTATCCATAACATATGAAGGACATAGATGTGGGCCATCAGATCCATGAAAAGAGACTGCAAACCAGTTTTTAATTAATTAACTAAAATGACCTCCTCCCTCGTGAAGCTGATTAACAGGACATATGGGGCTCCATCAGAAACATCTCTAAAAGCACATAGGGTGCAGATTCTAGAGGTAATTATAAGAACATCTTTAGTCTCATAGTAAGTTAGTTAAAATCGCCTTACTATCGGATTAATATGGTGGATATATGGTGGATATATCTGATCGCCTATCAGCTGAAGTCAAGTTTATGGTGTGGAGGGAACCAGGTGTGAGTATGTATGGCCCTCTCTACAAATAGTGTGTCTCGGAGATTAAATATGTCCCACTAAATCATTCATCTTTATTGACTACATCCATTAAATACCTAGTTTATTACACCTTTAACTGGAAGTTGTCATCCTTTTTTTGTGCTAGGCTACCTTGGTGACTCTCTTAAAATGGATCAAATGACTGTGGCGCTCTTCCTTTCGCAGGCCTGTCTTAATGAAATGATTTTGTTGGATACCGATGTGCACACAGAGTCTTAAAGTCGAGGTTTTCTTCAGTAGCAGTTAGTCGTTACTCTCAGCGTGTTATTCGGTTTTGTTTAGCTGCAGCCGAAACGGCAAAAGCTTATTAAACTACAACAAGCTGCTTTACGAGAGAACGCGCCTTAAAAACTTTTCGTGATGTAAGTGGAGCAGCATTCCTGTGATGTAATTTGGGCCACTGGTATCATCTGCCCCGTCCTCGGAAAGAAAATGCAGTTAGTCTCCGGTGTTGTTAAGTTGTTTTTATGTGCCACTGTGCTCATAGCATGGAACAGACAAAGCACATTGTTTCACACTGCAAGAATTTAGAGCATCATTGAAATATGTGAGAATTATGTTAATTATGAGAAAACATGAATTGGAAATGACTGCAGGGCTGCGTGTGATTGGCCGGCAGTGCTTCTGTTGTCATCCTCTGTGTCTATAGCTCACAGGCCAACACACATGATGTAAGAAATGGTAATAATGTGCTAGTGTGTTCATGTGTAGTGCTGGGGAGTTTACTGGGACACCGTCTTCTAGTCCAGGGGAGATCTTGTGCTCTCTTCCAGGGGAACGCTTTTAAAGACGACTGTTTTCATATTTTTTTTATGCTCTTCCTTTTTTGATCCTTACTCTTTCCTTCCTGCCTCTCGTTTAGACTCTTTTTCTGTTTTTTTTTTAAGACCCACTTAGCTCACTAATGAAGAAATCAGTTGAAATCCTCCTTGGTTTACAAAGACTTTCTACAGTGAAGACACAATTTGATCACAGCGCTGTGAATCACATCGTAAACAACATTGTGCAGTTTAGACCCCCTGCCTTTCAAGGCACCACACACACCTGCCCTTCCCTGTGGCTCAATTCTGAACCAAACCGTCTTAAACCTGTCAGCACAAAGTAAAGTGAGCCAAAATGAACAAAGTGTTTTTCTTATTTTAATTTTTGCCGATGATATGTCTGTGGACTCTTCAGGGGGAGCCGATCACCTTCTGTGAGGAGAGCTTTGTGAACCATCGATCGAGCACCACGAGGAACTTCCTGTCCATGGCTGTCAACCTGCAGCTCTTCAAGCAGGTATAGCTGTCTCTGTCTCTCTGTGTGTGTGTGTGTGTGTGTGTGTGTGTGTGTGTGTGTGTGTGTGTGTGTGTGTGGTATATGGTCAGTTATTCTTTCCTCTCCCATTGATGTCAGTTTAATTTTGAGCCGTTTAGTTTTGGAGCCGATTATTTGGATGGAAGCATTCATTTTGACGGTCGTCGCAGCTCCTCTCGTGCTCAGCAAACTGTCAGCTCAACTGGGCCAAAGTTAGCATTTAGTATCTTGACAGTTGGGTTGTGAGGAGAAGAGAGAGTCCTGGGATTATAAATGGTTATTGACCCCTGGAAACACACTTGTGTCTCTTTGTCTGCTCAGTTCTGTCCAGTGGACAAACAAAACCAGGATAAATCAGGCCTGTTAGATGTCGTTCACTGTACAAAACCACATCAAGGTTGTATCGTCAATGATGAATGCAAAAAAAATAAATAAATGTGGCTAGGATTTTAATTTTGTCCTTAGAAAATGTAATGTCTTCCACTAGTAGATACAGCATTCCACTATGTTGGTGTTTTTGTTGATGTGCAGTGTAGTGTAGAGGGTGTGTGTGTGTGTGAGCAGATATCCTTTATTCATGTGTGGTTACATGAGTTTCCCTTAAAATCACTCATGTATACTTAATATGTTTTTCCCCCCAAATCCCCTCAGCAATACTAAACTTAGCCGAGCCAGAGCCGAGCGGAGAGACACCTCTGGCTCCGAAGAAAATTTCCTCTCACCCCTTGAATTTTTCTTTGTGCTCTCTGACCCGTGATAGTAGTGTGATTTACCCCCGAGAGTTACAGCACAGCGGCCCTCAATCAGCCTTTTGTTTCTCTGGACACTCTGGCCCGTCTATAATTTTCCCAGGCAGAGCAGATAGCGAGCAGCAGTTCAAAGCATCCTCCCGGGCTGGCTCCTGCCTCAGCGGTAGCGTTGGGAAACCAGCCCTTATCTCCTCCTCCTCTCCAGCACGGGGGATGGGGTGAGCTTATCTTCTCCACTCCTCTTTCGACTAAAGTGAGAGAGGCCAGCGCTCCGCCCGAGCTCTGCTCCGACCATGACCCACATCCGCTCGCAAACACGCAAACAATACTCGACTGGCGCGGCCACACACCAGAGCACATTCACTTTTATATGCAGAAGCACACACTGGTGGACAGCAGATGTCTCGATGTTTTCCCAGTATTTCCAGTACTTCCTCACAATTGATTGTTTTTATACCAATATGTTATCTTGTCCTATTATGCACCTATAGTCCAATATATTGTCTTCATTGTCAGTATATTGCTTATTATACTCAAAGTTGGACTGCTGTCTTATTAGTAACCTCCTAATTTTAGGAAACATAAATCATTTTTGTCCGCATATTGTAAGAAATACATTTTGGCTGCTATGTATTGTCATATATAAATAGATTAAAATCCACAAAGGTTGCATTCCAGATATTAAATTAGGAGAAGGGAATATAACCTTGTTACAGTAGCATACTTTTATTTAGTCCATTATTTATTTATATTTTGGTTTCCTTATTCTCCAACTAAAGTTAAAATTCCAAGATTGGGAATTTATCTGTTGCCTCTCAACGGCTCTCAACATGGCGATGCCTGAGCCGGCGGTTCGTAGCTAACAAACTACAGCAAATGTGCTGACATAGCTAACAGTGTTAACCTGAGGGGGAACCGGAGGGTGGGTGATACGCTGCAGCGTCATCAGCTGTAATCGCACAGAGGGCAGTGCTGAGCAGCAGCCAGCGGGGCACACTAGCATGCCCTCGCATGCAATAAAGCCCGGCAACCCGGCAATGTCAGCGGAGCAAGGAGAAGCTCGGATAACAATGCACACAGAGGGAGAGCGACTACTCCACTATCTTCACATAGCAAATAGCTGTTTGCTGCTATATTAATGCTCCGAATGCCGTGTATTACTCCTTTAAAAGTTTTGATTGTTGTCGGAGGAATGCATTTACAAACAGGTCGAGTTTCTCAATTATCAAGCAACAATCATTAATGCTAGACGTGACTGAAACATGTCTACTACAACATAATATAATCATATATATATATATATATATAATCCTATTCACGTGCAGACCCTGGCCTTTAAAGTGTGGGATATGTCGCTGCAGCCCGATGCCAACAATAATGGTTCAAACTTTAGCCAAATTCAAACCATATTATAGGAATTGGTAGACCACAAACACACATTACACACAGGATGAAGCACCCGCACAATGTGGAGGTGTTACCTGAGTTTGAAGTGTGACCATTTCAGCAGGAAATTGCTTTTCTACAGGTGATTTTGTTTTCATTCCTTGTAAAGCAGCTCTTTTGCTTCGCAAGTCATTTCATTTTTATAGAGGGAGCAGCGTGGAGCGGTTCATGCAAATTCAGCAAAACATGCTGGCCTTGTGGACAGACTTACTATTGTGTCATATGTCATTAAAAGCCAACAATTACTTTCAATAGCCCCATGAAACTGTATTATTCTAACATATTGGATAAGAGCAGCTTTGTAATAACTAAACTCTAACTGTTGAGTGCATTTGAATTGTGTGCTAAGGGGCCACAAAGCAGAAACAACAGTGATTTTTATCTTGTGTCTTTATGAAATATAAACACTAAGCCCACCCTAAAATAAAAAAAATACACATGCACACCTCTTAAAATGTCAGTTACACCTTCTAACACGCTGTTCTGGTGCTGTTTCCTGCGCGCTCGGTCCACCACCATTTCTGTTCAGAGCAGCACAAGTGGGAGAAATCTTCTCAAAGAATGCGGGGGAAAGCCTGTCGACATTAACCTGCTTCTTATCAACCATCCTCAGCGCCACACACACACACACACACACAAGTATCATGCTAGCAGAGACTGATTCAATGAAGTCTCTTCCTCTTATTGACAAAACTAAGCCATACGCAGTTTAATGGAGTCCGTAGGGGGACTTGTATCTGATAATTTACTGCCAGGAGCCTTTTGTAGACAATGTGCGTCCCATCAATCAATAATCATCAGTCATTCTCGGTGTGTGTGAACGCAAGAGCCGAGCCACTAATGGGAAAGGGGGAACAGTGTGTCCTTGCAAAACCAAATTGTATGATTTAAAATCTGATCATGTAGTCGCTCCGTCCGCTCCATATCACACTTACAGTAAGCTGGAAAACCACATTTTAGCATAACCAGTAGGAGTGATGGATGAAGACAGCTGCTATATGTTTCTTACTATAAAGAATTCATCTCAGATTCAAATTCTTATTTGTCTCTTGGGCAAGTTTGAGAGTTATCGCTGGTTAAGAGATATAATATTTTGCTTTACCTGTGCTTGATTGGCATACGTTGCATCGGCTGCAATTATCGGCATCTAAATATCAATTTTCAAATAGCAGGAACAGTATTAAAAGTAAACTGCTGTAAAACCCAAAAGCAGAGGCTCTCCAGTGACGTGATCTGTGCTGCATCCCAGAGTATCCACAGTTTATTGGGTACAATTCTAGGTTGCAAAAATAACATTTCCTTGATGGTTGCTCTCTGTAAATGAGCTCTTGTAGAGTCTTAATCCTGATATCTGGCTCCACAATTCAAGAGTTTAAATAAATAACTAGACCACTGTAACGTGAGTGGGTAGATGTGCCAGATGGAATAACTCTCCCGGTCTACAGTCCACTACTACTAAACGGCAACGGGAAGCAAGAGGATATAGAGATGGAGAGATGGAGCAGGACTCAGTGGGCCATTAGTGATGCATACAGTTTGTGTTTAGTTCCTTTAGTAAAAGCTATTTCAGCTAAATTATTTTAGTGGTGTAAATTAATGTCATTTGATTCACACGTATTGATAAAGTGTGAATGTTTTTGTTTGATTGAAGCTGGCTGTATTTTTGTGTTTTTTTGTCTCTCCCTTTAAAACAAAGACAATGAGTGTTTTTTTCAAGTGTTGGTTTGTGTGAGTGTGGTGTCCACAGTCTGCCATTGTTGACTAATGTCCAATTAAGGCCCACAGTGAGGCAGGTAATACGGCGGGGTGGGTGGAGGGACGCGAGGGAGGGGGGATAAGTGGAGGCTTCGTCTAGGTGATGATTTGGGTTGATTATCTGCACTAATTGGGCCGGCCAAGTAGCGGAGCAGTGGTTGAAACCTGCAGTCTCACCTCTCATTAAAATGATCTAATGATGAGGCTCTGGCTCTTCTGACCGGAGGAGCGGATGGCGGTGGCGGTCGCTAGTTAGCAGGCGGTCTCTGAGGACACGCACCCTAAAACAACCCACACTGTTGTTACACTTTGGACACATTGGCAGAAACGGGAGTAGGAGTGCTGCAGTTTATTTATTTATCTGACAATATATTAAAAAAAAGAATGGTGTGCCATTTGTTGTTGTTCCTGAAAATACAAACAAGTGCAGAAAGGTAGGAGGTGTTGATTGTTAATTAATGCAATCACTTTGAATGCTTTATATATAAATATATATGTATATATATTCTAATTATTTTTGACACAATGATTGATTTTAATCGGCTTTTCCCTCCTTGCGTTACACAAATTACCTGGAGAGGTTAAAAAGATAGATTTTGGTTTAGGTTAAACAAAAATGAACTTACACAAACTGGTAGGAAGTTACTTTTTCACAACTACTGCAGACCTGGGCTCCACTGCTTGAAAATGAAAGAAAAGTATTGCTGCTTGTTTTTTTTGTTTTTTTTATTAGTTTTTTTTTAGTTTGTTTCTTTTAAACCAGAAACTTGCCAAGATTAGCCCAAGGAATTCACTGGAAAGTATTTTCCACACGGTGATTTGCTGATATTATAAGCGATGGGGCAGGAAACCAACAGCAACTTGGGGGTCAATGTGGTTATACAGTGATTTAGCTAATGGAAAACAGTGCACCATATGTGTGGCTGAGTGATCTACACTCACATAATTGTTTTAGAGATTTTCTTCATGTTCAGTATTTAGAAAGGTGATATACAGAGATGTTTCCCACCCCACAGAAACTACAATATAACCGTCAACTGAGCCTGTAACTGCTGGGGGGCGGGGGAGACACAAGACCTCTCGTAATGAGCAGATATCATAAGAAATGTGTTAAAAACTATGTATTGGCATCATTTTTATTTCCCTTTCCCTCTCATATTTGCTTTGACTTGTTCATGGCCTCTAAAAACTCAATATTTTTCATGCTTTAACGTGTAAGAATGCTGTGGATTTTTTTATTTTCGTTGTCTTAATCGCAAATGTGGAGGTGTGTGTGTGTGTGTGCGTCTGCTTTTACTTGCGCAACATATTTCCATGAGTTTTGCGTCCGTGCTCATGAAATGTGTAGCTGTCTTGACTGTTGGGTCAATATTTATGAGATGGGGTTTTATGCGCTCCATGTTACAAAGGGAGGAAATGAAACTTCCTCATGTCTCAGACAGTGTGCTGCATGTCGTCTACTGCCCTAATCCCTCAGCTGCTCCACATTACTAAATCCCTATTACCTGCAACCCACCTAATCTTTGGATGTAGTTTCTGTCAGGTAGGATTAATAACACCCGACTGTGGCCTGAGTGTTTGAATCTGTGTGTATGTGTTTTTTATCTGTCAAAGTGTGTGCCCCCCTCCCCCCCAAACCCCCGTCTTTAATAAGCACGTTGTAATTTATGGTTGTAGTTCATCGACGGACGGCTGGCCAAATTGAACGCAGGCCGCGGCTTCTCCGATGTGTTTGAAGAGGAGATCACAGAAGGGGGCTTCTGTGGAAGTGAGTAAAGCTAGACTTGTTTATCAGTTAGCCATATTAGAGTTATTTGCCACATATCGTGCAGTAGGCTGTAGTAATTGTGTTATGGGATAATGTGCAGTAAAAGTGGCGAACAAAACGAGGAGAAATCTTAACAAGTTATGAAAATGAACAGAAAAGACATTAAATATCTTTATCTAAATAAAATGTGTTGCATTCTCAAAACTCTAAAACAATTGAAAGTACAAAAAGTCTTTGAAAACAATGATGAACTGATTTAAAAAATGGTCATTGAATAGAATACTTAAATGTCCTTGTAAGTTTTTATAACATTACCAGGTCTGCAGTCACGTATGGAGGCCGTTAAATTTCCCATAAACACGCCTGTGACCACATCACTAATGCACCATCATCTGTGTTGTCTTTGGAAGAACAGGATGTGATTGTCATTGATTAACAATGACAACAATATGACTTAAAGTCACTTTAAATACTACATTCTGAAACCTGTAAAAAGCCTCTCGCGGTGAACAGGATCCTTTTTATTATATGACATTCATCTTGACTGTCATTTAGTTTAAATCAGAATATTGTAACTGAAACGATGCTTACCCGACAATCTGATTGAATGTTGCAAAAGAAGATTGACGAAAGAATTGGTAATGTTTTGGCAGGATTGAGCATTGTTACATGTGGAGACATCAGAAGTCTGAAATCCCGCAGGAGCGCTCAAACCAATTATATCATTTTGATCACAACACTTCAGGTTTGAGTTGTGTTTACATGACAAGGGAAAGGAAATGGCATCGAGATGTTGCAGCTTAATATCCAGCAGAATATTGGGCTCATGAATTCTTTCCCCAAACCAACACTGTCATCTTTAATTCTGTTCTCTAAACATCTTACGAGCCCTGGACACCATAGAAAAGACAACAAAAAAAACATATTTTACTCACAAGTCCTTTATATCCAATACTCATTTCACATTCAACAGTTATTATTATTGATTAGGACAAAAGGGACTGAAGAAGAAAGCAAATAATTCTAGTGCACTAAATGTATTTATATCTTACATTTTTTGAAACAATCGCATCACCTGCAGAGACTGTCACAGTGTTATACACAACGTTACCTTTGCTTTGTTAATGCAATGCTATCGAGTGTGAAATTATTAATTCATGTTCCCTGTGTTTTCTACATCCCTCCAGGTAATTCAAGGTCTTACCAGCAGTGGATGCACACTGTGAAGGTATTCACAGAATGTCCTGCCGATCCTACCTAAACGCTTTTATCTGTGCCTTTTTATTTATCTTTTTTATTTTATGTTTCACTCATTTCATCCCCGAGTTATATTTAATTGAAAGTGTGATTGACACGACTCAGCGTTTGAAGTCCCGGCGTTGCCTTCGGAATGAAGGGGGGGGGGGCGGTCTGCCTGAAACGTACGGATGCAGCCGCAGCGCCGTTTGGTGTGTGTGTGTGTGTGTGTGTGTGTGTGTGTGTGTGTGTGTGTGTGTGTGTGTGTGTGTGTGTGAAGCGGCGCGTGCAGCAGGACAGTGGAGACAGACAGACAGGGAGGGGAGACAGAAGTGATTTGACGTGACAAGACGTCCTCCGACATGACATGTTGATCTGGCAGCAAACACGGGCGTTACTCCGCTGAACCGACCCAAGAACATAGATCTCTCTCCCTCCTTCATCTCCTGTCTCTTTCCTCCTCTCCTTTTCTTCCCCTAACTCTCGCTCTCTTTATCTTCCTTTCTCTCTCTCTCTCCCTCCCTCTTTTCATCTCTGTCACAGCCCCCCCCCCCTCTGTCTCTCTCTCACTGAGTAGCTCGCCCTCCCTCCCTCCCCATGCCGTCAGCTAAGGCTGAATTAGTTCTCTAGAGTGCTCTTCAAAGGTTTGTTAAAGTTCACATTTTCTGACTGACAGGGATCTATAAGAGGGGCCTTCACCTCGGCCTCTCCTCCTCTCTCTCCGCCGACTTCTGAAACGCTGCCTGCCATTTACTCTGTTTAGCCGTTTAGCCGACGCTTTGTGCTTACACTAAAGACCAAACGGAGAAAAAGAGCGAGACGCCAAAGGAGAGATGCTGCAACTCTGAGAACGATAGAGAGAGAAGAGAAGAGAAGAGAAGACAGGCAACGAGAGATATTGGGTGCCATAATGTCAGTCTGCAGAACTCAAAGTAGAAATCAATCATGCACAGTCCCTCGGATGGCTTGTTTTAGGCGGCTTCATAATAACAACCTCCTGAATGCTTTGAATCATGCGGTTGATCGTGGCTCAGTGGTGTGACACTTTGCCTGGTGTCACCATTTGTGTACTGAACTCGCATTATAATACTATTTACAGCTGCGCGGGGAGGTTCGGTTGGGTTTGATATTGGAAATGAGTCCGATGTGACGACTGTGGGAGTCGAGCGATGTTGGTGGGAATAATTCCAACCGTCGCGGTGATAAATAAGGAAAGTGTACATCACAGTGTGAAGGCAAAACGCAGTTCATCTCGCTCAAAGTCATTGATGTGGAAATCCGATAAGATCGTCAAGATGTGATTGCATGCTGTGTGCATAATATGAATATTTCAGATATTAAAAGCAATAACTATGTGTGGAAACTTGCCAGAAAATCCCCTCTAAGCGACTCACTAATTGTCTGTGTCTGTTACAGAGAGGAGGAGCGCTCATCAACACGGCCGTGACTAAAGTACGTCCTTCTGCTCATATTAATGGAGCGTAATGCAACGTCATGTTTTCCTTCCTATGCATCCAAGTCCTGAAAGCCACAGAAACCAGCGGAATAAAACCCTTTTGTTCAGCTTGTTTCGTGAAAAAAATGCACAAAACGGCAAACCTGATTCCTCGGCGTGTCTGTTCGGGATTGACAGCGGAAGGAATGGGAGTCGTCTTGACGGGCGGCACCGTGTCGTTATGTGCCGTGCAATAGGTGGTCAGGGTGCCCTTTCATGTTACCGCCTCCTGTTAGTGTGCGAGGCTCTCTTATCCAGCCTTTTGTCTCCGTGTTTTTTGCCACAGGGATCAAAGCAGTTCTTGATGTTACACGAAACCAGAACAGAATGTTAATGCAACATGTTTTGATTAGTAATCCGTGTGTGTGTGTTTCTGTGTGTGTGTGTGTGTGTGTGTGTTGTTTTTCCTCCTAGGCCAAGAGTCATGCCAAGAGGGGCATCCGGGACATTAAGGGCAGACTCAAAGCGAGGGTGAGCAGCACGAACCTTCACACCTCCCTGACACACGCGTGTGCACGCTCGTGGAAACTGTGCACGTGCGCGCGCACACGTAATCCTGTTCTGAGGCGCACAGATACAGTAGACACACACCCCCCTCATAGAAACAGACAGGAAGGCTGCTTTACATGGAGTGTGTGATTCTTAGCGCTTTGTTCAGGGCTGTACATTTTTAACCAACGCCCCTCTGGCTATGGCCTGTCATGTCATCCGAGCCCAGGCCCCTCTCTTTCTCTTTTATTGTCTGCATATTTCATCAGTGAGCCTGTGATTTCCTCAAAGCTAATGTAACGAGGTGTATGTTTCCATAAGCCTGATGGATTTGATAAGGCAATAGCAGTTTGATCTGTCAGTGGGAAACTGAGCAGAGAGGGCACCGGTGGTGTGTGTGTGTGTGTGCGCGAGTGTGTGTGCGCGAGTGTGTGTGTGCGCGAGTGTGTGTGTGTGGAGGCAAATAGAGGTGTTGAAATGTATTCGATTCGAAGCTAAACAGATTTCCGGTGTGTTCATAAGAGAATTCCCAAAATACGCAAATTAATGAATTTGACTTTCTCAGGATCACACTTAAGTGCCGCCGCCACAAAGGTCACACACAAGGACCCCGATGCACAAACGTATCGATATTAAACTCACCAATGTTGAATGTAATCGCCGTTATATGGTTGAGAACATTTTAAAGGATGAGGTTGAGGTTGATATATCTGCTGTGATTTCAAAATAAAACAAAACAAAAAAATCATGTGAAGACCAAAACCAATACATTACTTCTTCTCTCGATATTTTCCAACGTAAATACTGTGGCTCAGAGGCCACAAGCGTGTTTGTTGACGGGCTTTAATTTGTAAAAAGCCTGAGTGATTAAATAAAACAGCTGGGCACTGTAGCTCTTATTAAATGTTACTCAAACTCAAAGTTAACATTTGTAAGTGACTATTAATTTGTGTATTTCCAGTAACTGTGTGTGTGAGATGTTCATCGTTAGTGTTAAAGTGTTATCAAATGCAATTTGGATTAAGATTTAAAAAGCTATTTCTTTAAATGCAGAATACTTATTAGTATAATTTCACAAGAAGAAAACATATTGAATATCACGGACTAATCCTTTCACTGAGAAACGGAAACAAAATGGACTGTAATGGTCTTTACATGTTTTACATTCATGGTTTGTCTCTCAGGAGGAAGAAGAAGAGGGGATGATGGTCTGTGAGGGGTCACCCACCAGCACCAAGAGCCTGTCTCCAAGGAGACTGCAGAAGATGAGACGGGTATGACGCACGCACACACACACACACACACACACACACACACACAGATGCACAACAGTAAATAACATGTACGCTGACTGATCAAACCAGAGGTCAGTTTTCACTTGTTTGACATGGATGCAGTCTTCCACTTCTTTCCTCTCATTTCTATCTTTCTCTTTTTTTTTATCTCCATCTCTCTCCATCTCTCTCTCCATCTCTCTCTTTCTCCTGCTACTTCATCCCTCTTGTAACAGCTCTTGGAAGTACACTAGTTTGTCAGGGTGCCAAATGTAATGATAAGCATTTTTTTCCTTTCAACGCACTCATGTTGTACATTCAGTGTTTTTCTCTGAACAGCACGGACAGTGGAAGCAGCTCATCTGCCGGTCAGCATTTCCTCTGAAGAATATGCTTGTGCACCATAAGTGGATAGCACTTCTTCTTCTTTTTTTTTCTTTGTTGTGTGCCGAGCTGGTGTACACATGCACACTCTCAAAAGACACATTCATCAATAAATGTATCAAGAGACGTAAAAACGTTAGATAATGAGAAGACGTATATGAAAATGTAATATGGGAAGTTTGGTTCAACGTAATTAAAATTGCACACTTTTGTACAGTATTAATACACATTAATGCAGCCTCGGGTTACTAGTTATATCTCCCTTCTTATATCTATATCTCTGTATCTCCCAGCCGGAGCTTTCTCCACTTCTTGTTTTTGCTAAATGAAAAAAATGCCAAGTGGACTCACAATTCTGTCCAGAGAAAACACCCCAAAACATGCCTGCATGCACACAGTGACATTTTGGTCACAGTCATGTAAGAGTGTGATTAGAAGAGGTTGTGCTGTCTCTAATTAGCGTTGTGTTTCCTGTGTGTGTGCGTGTGTGCGCGTGATGAGGCTGGAAAGTCTAAGCGCAGAGGAAGGTGTGACGGCCGGGGAGAGGAGAGGAACGGCAATTAGGGCTTTTTCTGAAGGCCTCCTCGGACACCCTCCACCCTCCCTCCCCCCCCAGCTAGTGCACACACAAAGACGGGCCAACCCAACACACACAGATTACCAGTTTACGTGGAATTGATGTACGCACACACCCCACCAACACACGTGCACGCCGCATTCAGGATATACACCCTCTCAGCCCCTGTCCCCTCCATTGAGGGCTGTTCATTGCCACAGTAACGGGTCCCTGGAGATCACTGGATACATAGGACACATGTACTATAGCACTGGTTTTGTGTGTGTGTGTGTGTGTGTGTGTGTATATATATATATATATACTGCTGTTATATATTGTGCCGGATGCCTACACAATGAAGACAAACACCCCAGGAGGAGAGTGCACTCTGACATCCCAAGATTTTCTTTTTTTTTAAACTAAGAGTGAAAATTGAGAAGCCCAAAAAAAAATCCTTGATAATTTATGGTCTGTCAGTTTGGAGTAACCTTGAAAGATTAAAACTCTTCAAAGCAGTACATTTTACTGAAAACTGTTTCAATGTTTTGTTTTCCGAGGATAGTCAAATTAGCTTAGTTTATGACTTTATGCGCATATTGAAGCAAACTTAGAAACTCAACAAAAAAAAAGATTCTTACACAAAAAGTTGCATGAAGAATGTTTTTTAGTTTACAAAATACCACTGGAAATCATCTTTTTAGGTTCCTTATGGATTATTTCATCTTCTCGCTATTTTTCTACTTTCACCATATTTACATTTAAGTAATGGTTCTAAAGAATGTTGGAGGAAATACGTACCTATTGTTTCTATCTCTGTTTTTTTCTTGATTCTGTGTTCTGCCCACTACTGCCTTGACCAGGTGTTCCTTGCATGAGAAATTGCTCTCAGTGGGACTAACCTGGTTAAATAAAGGTTAAGTAAAGTGAAAAAATAGAAAAAACCTCCTCATACCTCCCCTTCCTCTTGTGCCCACACACAGCAGTATACCTACTCTTATTCCTAACTCCTCATTCTTTAAAACATGTCCCACCAAAGTCCTGTCTTTGTTCAAGCAATCTCAACATTGGGATGACAGTCCTGCACCAATAAAATAAAATAATCCTACTTTTCTTGGATTGATATTGTACCCTGTTTGCATTCGTGGACGTAGAGTAATTATTAGAAACAGCTCACAATGAAAGACCAAGAAAAAAACATCAATGTAGTAGAAAGAGAGTTTTGTACATTACTTTTATAAACTGGCAACTGAACAGTATCCATGCCTAATTAAAATGAAACTCACTTCATATACAATTAACTCATGATATCTATATTATCTATATTTATCTATATATTGTGTATTTAGCTACCGTGCATATGCTCCATCACCAACTCCCCGTGTCCTTTCCAAACCTCCATACCTCTGACCAAGTGACCAACAAAGGCTCATTCACCTGCTCATCTGAATTCAGAAGCATTTTGTCATCTGGCGCTCCAAAAAAAATGTGATGTGATTAAAGACATTCCATCTTCCTGTATGAAAGAAAGAAAAAGCACGATACATTTTTATCATTCATCCTTTCTCTTTTCTTTTTTTTGTGTGCGAACCCCTCTATGTCTGTCCTTGAAATGAAATAAATGATCCCATGTAGCTTCCTTTTTAATTAATCATAGCAAAAAAAAATAATTACAGTTATAAAATTCCCATTCTTTTTGATCAGCCAACACATGTACCAAAGGGAAAGTGCCGCCGTCATTTGCTCACATATTTCAGCGGTATCTGGCAATGTGGGTGATTTGCAGTGTTTGGTGAGCTTTTTGATTAAGAATGTAGGAGTAAGCCTTTCGTTTGACAAAAACAAGACTGAATTGGACCGCTGACTTCTTGTCTGATACAACAAACAACAACCATTGTTCTGGCTCCTGTTTGGTTTCGTGTGTGTGTGTGTGTGAGCGACACATCTGTTTTTGAGATTCTGTGTATCTGGAGTGTGTGTGTGTGTGTTTGTGGTCTTGGGCTATAAGCACCTGCACATGGAAAGTGTGTCTCAGCCCTTTTTTGGTGCATCAGCCTGTTTGTGATTGTGCATGCTGCATGTACACAAACACATGTGCATTTAGCACTTTGCCTCAAATTGGAGGCAACAGAATGACAGCTGTTGAGAGAGTGGAGGTGGACGGTGTTATGGACGGTGACGGCCAGTGGGCTTGTGGCTGGGCTCAGCCCCAGGCTCTGGACTCTTCACCTGGCGGAGCAGGAGAGCTGCCAGCCCAGAGAACACACCACGTTGCCTTGGGTGGAGGGGAAACGGGGGGCTGACTGAGATGTAAAACAGAGGAACAAAGTCCCATGCATACTGTGTGTGTGTGTGTGTGTGTGTGTGTGTGTGTGTGTGTGTGTGTGTGTGTGTGTGTGTGTGTGTGTGTGTGTGTGTGTGTGTGTGTGTGTGTGTGTGTGTGTGTGTGTGTGTGTGTGTGTGTGTGTGTGTGTTGGAGGCGGCTCATGTGTTCCAGTGGACACATATGTGCACTGACAGTACACATGACTTGTGAAGTGTGTGTTGTAACGGGGGGTCGTGTGTGTGTGGTTATGATTTCAGGATCATCTGTCTCTGAATTTCAACATGCTTATACTAATAATATGTATGCTTTAGTACAATAGCACTTATCTTGAAATATTGCTCATAAAGCATTACATAGGCGTCGTGTGCACATCATTAAAAATGCCATAATATGAACAATACTTTCAGGGTAAACCAAATAGCTAATTTCGCGACCTATTCATGCTGTAGATTGTAGAGCACACGTGTTATGATTCATAGTAATGATATTTTTTATGTAATTGTAAATGGAAAAAAATCTCAAATATGCTCATAATATTCATTTTAAGATGAATATTGTGGATGAATATTATTAGATGCATAGTTAGGATGCATATGAGCTTTAAATACGGTGGCTCTGTCCGTAGCTGTGTGTGCGTGCGTGTGTGTGTGTGTGTGTGTGTGTGTCATGCTTATTTGTATGTGTTTGTAGTCTCCACTTCATTTAGTTTCTCCCCACTTCAGAGACCAACTGGCTTCCTCGCTGAAACCAAAGTGCCATCTCCTGGCACCTTCAAAGTACTGCACCGCGCCCATTCACAGAAAGACACCAGGTGATTTTTACTGGACCGCTTTAGTTCAGTCCAACAGAATGAGCGTAATACCCGCTTTCCCTTCTTTTTATATGGCTCCTTTTTTAAGCGAAAGGGAAGTGGGCTTTCAGCAACAGCCAGTTGGACAGACGGGCAGTGGATCTTGCCTCAAACGCTGTTTTTTTTTTTTCTTCTTCTTTTTTTTTTGAGCGAGCAGCTCTTAAACAGACTTGGCCGTACTTCTGCAAAGGCTCTGCCTCTCCCCAAGGTTTGTTTGCATTTTACCGGCATCCCTTTACATACACTGCCAAGCTGTGAGATCAGTGCCCACTCAGAAATACCATATGAGATGTATAATGTAAGAGCGGCTATTAAAGTCCGCGAGCGTTTGGCCCTGTCACAGAGAGGCGTAGTTGTTCCGCTTAACCGGTCATGCAGAGAAGGAAGGGAAGAGGAGGGGAAAGTTTGTTTCTCCGAATGCAGCTACTAAAATGGATGGTGATGACTATCCCCCCCCCCCCCCCCGTAACCATGGTAATGTGTCGTATCAAATCGGCTCCTTAGATGTATTTCATACCTCTGCTTACCGCATTAGAAAGGCAAGCGTATAGATTGTTTGAGTAAAGGATAAGTTGGTTTGCGATTCTACCCTCATTTGCTCACAATCCATGAGAGTACAGGCTTGTTAGTGGATGCGCTGCTTTTCATGTTTGAAGCCTGAACCGGTGGTAATCAGGATTCTTTTACTTCTTGAGCCAGGTACTCAGGAACTCGGATCAAAGTGTATATAAAAAAAAGAAATCCATTACGTAATAATGCAAAAATAATTAATAAATATATTTCCCTCAGGATTAAAAAAAAAAAAAGAGTTCTCTGTAGAAGAGAAGCACTGCTGACAAATCTTCTCATTGATTTAACAGTGTTTTCTCCCTCTTCCCAAACACTTGGATGGTGGTTTGTTATTTTCACCGCTCACTTCGCTGCATCCTCCTGATCGCGTACAGTCTCACTTGTGACGACGTGGCGGAGAGGAAGCGAGCCAGGCAGACAGAGAGTGTGACATCTGTCAGCAGAGTGATGGAGGGAGGAGACAGGAAGGCATGGAGGGTGGGGAATCACTTTTTACATTTTCACCTTTCAGCTTCCTATTAGCCGGCAGCGAGAAGCTATTGAAGGAGTAGTATGATAATCTGTTGTTCTGCTAGTTCAGCGTCCTGTCGGGCCTGAGCTTAACGGACGGTGGCAGAGCTTTAACCTCTTGGTAGAGAAGATCGCCCTATGAAGGTCATCTGATTTTTGTTGTTTAATCCACACGTCTAATTGGCTGAAGTGGCAGCAATATTACATCCAAGTGGCTGACGAAGCCAAACTTTAGTCGTTCCCCCTTAAAAAACAAAAGTGCGATAAACCCACTCCTCCTAATCGTAAAAAAATGCTGGGTTGTTGTAAATAGTCTAATCGTAACTGCTGCACTAAAGGGTCACAGCGAAGAGAGGGAATGACAAATTGATAAAGCCGTGAAGTGAGGTGCCATCCATTTACGGCTCCCTGTGGAACGTTCTTTTGTAGACAGCACCAGAGCTGTAACCGAGATCAGAGGGCCGGCTGCGTGACCTGTGTCTGGTTGTGTTTGGGTTCACCTTGCTTTAATAAACACCTAGACGCGGAGAGAGGCCCCGCTTCCCTCAACGCAGCTCTGTTGCACAAATGAACAGTCTAAATAACTGTGTGTGTGTGTGTGTGTGTGTGTGTGTGTGTGTGTGTGTGTGTGTGTGTGTGTGTGTGTGTGTGTGTGTGTGTGTGTGTGTGTGTTTCTGTCCAGGCCCCACCCTCCCCAAGTGTCTCACAGGTGCATCTCCGCTCCGCCGGCCCGCTCTGGCTGGCTGGCATGTCGGCCTGGCCCCAGATTTACTGCCCTGACACAGGAATCCATTAAATGCTGTTTAGGGATCCCAGGCCTGAGCCCCTCTGAAATTTCTTTCATTATAGCTCCAAGCTACCATGGAAGGGGAGCGGCTCGGCCAATCAGCAGTGCCACCACATGTGTTCGTGTTTAGCCCGATGGCTGAGAGGCTTAAGTGGCTACTGCACACATCTCCTCCGCTGACTTTTATGGAGAAAATGGCACTTTAACTCTTTGTGTTTTTTTTTTTTTTTTTGTAATAGAGTGCGTATGTGACCGAGTGTGTATATGTGGGTGTGTGTGTCTTCCCTGGACGAACACAGGCCCTAAATGAGGCCAGGCCAGCCACACGTTACATTCCGCCTGTCTGGCTGGCACTGCGTCGGCTAATCAAGACCGGCTTGGTTGGCCGTCCTAATGCTGCCCTCCTTCCCCCCCATTCCCATCATTCTTTGGGGCTTTGAGGAATCTTTCCTCACCTCTAAATATTTCCTTCCTTCCTTTTGTCATTAATTCCCTTCCGCCTTTTGCTCTTGTGTCTTTTTTTTTTGTTGCCTTTCACACGGTAGGTTTCTTACCATTCTTCACCTTTTGTGTCTCTGATTCTTTTTTTTTTTTTATCGCTCCCACAACCACAACACAAGCACCGCAAACACTACAGTCTTATCTCCTTAAACACACCCCGTGCATCGCTCACTTTTAGGGTTGTAAAGAGCCCTTTTCTCAGTGTTGGGCTTTGATAATGTGGCTGACTTTAAAAAAAAAAAAAAAGAAAGGAAAAAAAAGCAGAGAAGTCAGAGAGGTGGAGCTGAGCCGGTGTAAAAAAAAAAAACACATGCTACAAAAACATGCACGAGTGCTTGTGTGTGTACAGCAACACATAGAGACTGAAGGACGATTTGAGATATTGCCAAAAAAAAAAACTAGACACGGGGAGGTGTGCGGCGCCATGTGAGGAGGTAAATGGACAAGGGGTGTGAATTAGAAAGTGAGAGATAGTGTTAACATAAGTGAACATGCGCATGCAGCCAGAGAGGAACATATGCGTCGTAGTGGAAGGCATGTTAATAAGTGGCCTGGGGCAGATTTGGGCTCCCATGGGGAGAGTCCTGCCCTGCTCTGTAAAGCTTCTGTCTCTTCTTTAACCCACCCATTAAATATGGTACACAGGTGGCTTATTAAACCCACTTTGTCAGACAACTACAGCGCACGCTGATCATTCAACACCACGCAATAACAAACACAATCACACGCACAACACAAATGATTCACGTCGCTGCTCACATCTTAACTCACAGAGCCTGCGTAGCGTTTAGGTCCAGTTTGATAAAACACCAGGTTTTCAAGATTTTTTTTATTTTTTTATCCCTAGACCCAAATTTGACAAATTTTGCCTGAACCCTAAGGGTCCAGGCTCATTAAAACAAGCTGCTACTCATGTCTTATGGGGGACCCAATAGACACAGACCTGCATCTTTTCTCTATCAGGGTCCAAGACGTGGTTTTATGAAAACGTGTTCCTCAGCAAGAAGGCCGTATTGTGTCTAGACTCCGTGTTTATCAGGAGCGGTGTACCTCTACGCCCCCGGGTCCACTTTTCTTGTTTTATCACGTTATGCTTTGTGTCTAACTACATCCACTTGCTGTGTTGTTCTCATTAACAGCAAAACTTCAACAAGTATCCCATGAGCATGGGCCCTCGAGATCTCGGCTACGGGCTTGATGATGATGAGCTGGACAGTGCAAGCAAGTAAGTCCTCACAAACGTTTTGGCACTGAAGTCGGTTCCATGTTGTTTTAAGTGTGTATGTCGAGCTATTGGAACTTTTGCTGGCTGACTGATTCATTTCTTTTTCTTTTTTTTTTTAGAAAAAGTTGATACAACGTTGAAAGTCGCTTTGCCAAACACATTCGCTCTTTGTTTTACTCCATGATCATACTGCCCCCAAGTGGACATATTTAGTAATGGCGTATGATAATAGAAACGTCACACAGAGATTGTAACTCCTTTTTAAAGTGAATGGTTATCACAGCGTCTTTGTAGCCTCATTCTCAGTGATATTCACAATAATAAATTATATTTCCACTCACAAACACTTGATGCTCTTTCAAGTTATCTTATGAAACGATGCACGAATGACTGTTTCTGCCTTTCTCAGGATCTCTTCAGAGGACAGCGGGGATGTCCCGTCCTACATCGGGGACAGCGACGACTCTTACTCACTGGAACTAGACATCGACTCCTCCCGCTCAGGCCAGATGAACCTGCTGGAGGAAATCCTGGACTCTCTGAACACCACGACAGTGGAGCAGGGCAAACTCAGCGCAGCCAAGAGCCTGGACTTCTTCAGGTCCATGGACGATTTACTGGACTACAAGGACTTGGTACTAAAATACATTATGGCATCACATTGGGACCCAGAATTCAGTGGGACAGGTCAGGTCTCTTCATAAATGTGTTTAGTTCATCGTATTTCCTCATTTCTTCCATTGCAGAGCAAGCCCACACCTCCCAGCGAATCCAGACCTGCAGATGAGCGCGGTGGGGATCAAGGAAGCTGGAACTTGGGACAGGATGACAGCGCGGTCCACGGAAAACACCTTCCCCCGTCTCCACGCCGGCAGCCCAACAAGAGCAGCTTGAAGCTGTCAAAGAAACCCACGTCGGCTCCCGCAGCGCCCGTCACCACAGAATCCCCCTCAGCCCAGGGGGCTCACGTCTCCAGGTCAAATCCTCATCCGCTCAACTCGGACCCTCACTCTCTACTACCTCCAGGGCGACGACCAGGAGACCGCTTCTCCTACTCGCCTTCGGTGTCCCACAGAGTTACACCTACGCCGCCATCTCCCACTCTCTCTCACACCTACAGTTCTTCAGTTTCTTACCCGAACCATTCCCCCGTACCAGTGGGCCGGCCTCGGACCGTCTCAGACCCCCAGGGCAACGTGGAGCCTCCTCAGGCCCAGAACCAGACTGCCTCCACCAGCATCCTGAGGAGGAAGGTGCTGTCCAAGGAGACGGTGAGGCAGTACCAGGAGAAGGCTTTCTATAGGCAGAGCAAGGCCCCGGAGGGTCAGGGGAGCCCGCCGAGGCACAGCCAGACAGCAACGCAGGTCCCCTGGGAGAAAGAAGTGTCCAAGGAGGGGCTGCTGGGGCTCGGCCTGTGCCTGGGTCAGGGTAAAGGCTCCGGGGCGGCCGTGGTGCCGGATCAAGGCCTCCTGGAGGAGATTGAATCCATGTGTTGCCTCGGCTCGGTCCTCCACACCAGCCTGCAGCTCTCCCAGGTTCACTGCAACAACAGTCACCACCAGGTCCAGAGCAAAGCCACAGACGAGACATAGGGGCGTCAAAGACCAATGCCATAGGTTGCACAGAAATGTATTCACCGTCTTATTCTTCTATTACAAGTCACACTCTCAGAGGACATGATCTTTTTTATCTCAACAAGCTATCAGGAAACATTAGGAACAGATTTGATGTCGTGCTGGCAGATGCAGACAGAGAGTCACAGCCGCCACAGCAGGAAACAGGAAGGAATGAATTTGGGCACTGCACGACTCTTTAAAGACATTTCTGTGTAGAATACCTTATTTTTTTTTAAAACAAGTGGGGGAAAAACCTGCCAGTGTCAGTGAGCATATTTTAACCTCTTTCCAATAAATGAGAACTTGTATTTTGAAAACGTGCAAAAGGATAAAAACAAGGTTACTACTTGAAATGCATTGATTTGCTATGGAAACAGGTTAAATCATCTCACTACAGTGGCAGATTACTCTTATAAAGTTTCAACATCATGGTAGTTTAGAAAGTTATTTCTTTAAACCACCTGAAGCCACAGTGCTGCCATGTTGTTGTGTGTTTAATGAAGTGCAGGGAGATTTTTCACTTGTTTTACGAAGAGTCACCAACTCCAATACAAAGTTTCTCATCTTGTAATATATTCACAATGTAATACCAGAAAACAGAAAGACCCATTAGTTACATTTTGGGTAATATATAAGAAGCCAACCGGCAGTGGAGGATTTTTTTTTTTTTTTTTTTTTTTAAAGACTTAGAGGGTTGAGAAGGGACTATATCTCCTCAAAACATCACTATGTCTTTTACTCACAGTGTTCCCAACATTTCACGTGATCAAGTTCAAGTTGCACTTTGGCCACCTGGTACTAGAATCATTTCAGCAAAAAAACGATAAAACGAGCCGCAAACAAATTCTACACTGTGTAATCCTAATGTTTCTGTCACAATGCCTTAAATGGACATGTGATTTGTTCTTGTTACTCCGGTGTCTTAATCCATAGATGCCGTACAGGTACTTTGTAATCAGAGTCTGTGGTGCTCTCAGATCTTAAATGCAACAGTCAGTAGTACTCAAACAGCACTGTATTTCTCTGGATTCATAGAATAGTATAGTAATATATATATATATATATATAAGATGTGCTTTAAGCTGCTGTTTTATTTTCAAATAGCATTCCAGATGATGAGATGTTCACGTAGAACCCTCTGTCTCTCTCTCCTCTTCCAAATTCATTCTGAAGAGACGCAAAAAAGTTAAAGTGGGCCATCTGAAAACGCCATTTCTGTCTCTCTCTCCCCCCATGTCTCTCCTAATGGTACGGTCCTTTCAGCGCATTTTACCTCCACTTTGAAGAGGGTTGCCTCATGTGTTTTGGGGTGGAAAAGGTGACTTGAATGATAATTGGTGGTATTCTACTTTTTCTTATTATGGACAAGTTGCATAAAATCCTTCTTGCTGAAAACATAAACGTTCCTTTTAGCAAGTTTAGCAAAACTTGTTCATATTAAGAAAATGATACCGTACGATCCCACCAGACACATCAGTGTTTGTCTTCCTCTCTATCTGTCTCCTTTCTTGGCTCACAGGAGGAAATGCAATCTCTGTCCTCCCAGGTTCGAGTCCCACACTGTAATGTAAAGCGTCGGTTGATGATTGTACTGTAACGAAGCAATACGGTTCTCCTCAGTGAGAAGCGACATGGATGTAAAGTGTACAGAAAGTATTCCTCTAACAGCTCTCCCGTGGAGAGAACCAGAGAGAGCAGAGACCGGTGGGGGGGGGGGGGGGGGGTTCCCACCGGTCTCTGCTCGCCACAAACCTGGAGAAAAGAAGAAAGCTTCTTTTTTTTTCTGCGCTTGTGTTGGGATTATTACATTTATGGTTCGTTGTTCTTATGATTTATGCCAGACGCCAGTCGGTGTGGCAGTTTAATAGCAGCTATTTCTCCACTTTTTGAGTGCTGCTCTGCGTTAACGATTTGCTCATAAAGTCTCTGGCGTGCTTCTAAAAGCCCAGGAACCGGTCCTAGTCATTCCAATAAGGAGAAAAACGACTCCAGTACGATCTCTGCGCTGGCCTTATTCAGTGTAAACACTTTTAAAACTTATTTACTATGCAAATTGTATTTATTTTAATTTTAAAGAAAGGTCAGTTTTCTTTAACAGAGAAATTACATTTTAATGGGCGATTCTGCTTGAAAATCCTGCTTAATCAATCTAGTGTTGTAGTGGGAGTGAGCGTCACGCGTCCCTAAATGAGTAAATATGACGTGTGTTTGTCTGTGGGGGAGCTGCGGTGCGTCTCTGACAGAACGGTGTGCCTTATAAAGTCCCAGTTCCACCCAGTATCATCACAACAAGGTACAGTATTATAGGATGGAGCTGTATGCAATGCTTTCAGAGCGCCGTGAATCAATCTGGTGTTTGTGTGATAAACCAGCCTGGTTCGGTCCAGAGAAACTCACCTGAAATGAACTTTGGTATTAGCTTTGATTTAATGGCTGCATGTTCAGCTTCAGTTACTCTTCTTTCCGTTGGTCGGCCTGTATTTAATGTAAGATCTCTGATTTCTCTGGGTTATTTTACTTTTTTTTTTTTTTTTGCAAATTAGGTTCATTATTTTAATTGTGCTGAGGTGGATTCCTTGTATAGTTTATGTTCTGTTATTTCTTTTCTCTCTTTAAAAAACAAACCCAGAGCTAACTGTTTAAAGACGTTTTCTCTGAAGAGTAGTTGATTTCATATTGATGACAAATTATTTTCAACTGAATAGATGTGTATTTTTGCTGGCTTGAGTTTATTTTACATGGAAAATATATGTCATTGGTGTTGTTTGTCGTAAAAGAAAAACAAAAAGAAATGACATCTAATATTTGAATATTTTAGGTTTTATTTTTGGAAAAAAGAAAAAAAAGAGAATATTAACAAATGTCTGATGTAGCCATTCAAGCATTTGACGACTTCTAATCCCGATAAGCAGACTGACGCATGCTTGTACACGGTACGATGCGTATCGATGTGTCTGCATGTTTGTACCTGTATGTGTCATATGCTACCATTTGGTGTTTGTTTGTTTAGTTTTGTGGTCTCTTCTGTTGATATGAATTATTATTTCAGTATTTAGCACTTCCATCAGATCGAGAAGGATGGAAATAACTTCGGACCATGCGCGATACAGTCACTCTGCGTTGGGTTGGGTGTTGTGGAGTAAAAACGTCATCTGCCTAGACAACATTTCTAATTCGGTTGCCTGGCTACTGTGATTCTAACGTTGAGCTTCGTCGGAGGAAACAGTGAGTCAGTTAGTAACAAATGCTTGTCAGGGGATTTACATTTCAATGTCTGCAGGCTTGAGATTACTAAGGAGAACAATACTTTGAAAGTCATCAAAAATATAGTCGTATAATTGTCCTGAAATTACACATTTTGGAGTGAGTCGGAGGTTGTAGCAGCGTTTAAAGAGGTACTGTGGACTGAAATATATTAACATCACTTCCCCTTTAAACGCACATTAAAAACAACACATTCTCTGAGGGGTGACAACGTTGGGCGAGTTACAGCGAGCATCTTTATTTCAGTCTTTCTCGGGTGTTGTAATGACCGTTAACTCTTTAGGATGCCACTAGTTTCTGATTCTGTGCATACTTGCATGTTCGTCTGCAGAGAAAAAACAACTGTCTTAAACAACTCGGATCAGTCTAATGTGCTTTTGATGAATAACTTGGTACAACTGCACACAATGTATGCACTGTGAACTGAAAATAAATTATACTGTTTCATGCTTACGCACCTCTGGATGGATTTTTATATCAAACTGATGCATTCAGATAGAAGGAAAGAGAGTGTTATACTCAGGGTGGCGTGTTGTGTGTCCACACAGAATTTATTCAAACGGGTTTATTTGATCCTGTGTGTGTGTGTGTGTGTGTGTGTGTGTGTGTGTGTGTGTGTGTGTGTGTGTGTGTGTGTGTGTGTGTGTGTGTGTGTGTGTGTGTGTGTGTGTGTGTGTGTGTGTGTGTGTGTGTGTGTGTGTGTGTGTGTGTGTGTGTGTGTGTGTGTGTGTGACCACTGTTCCTAAAAACATCTAGAATATTTGTTGATTTAATAATTTAACACAAATAAATTCACTTTAATTAACAGGACATTTCCATGCATGAGTTTCCTTTGATTAAAGGTAGAAATTAATTTCACAGTTAAAACAAAAAATAACACAATGACCATTACTATAAATATATACACTTAAATTTATACGGGTCAACCTAGAAGACAAGCTACAGTGTGGAAAGTCAGTAGGAATGTTCAGCGATAAATCAATCAAAACCAGCAGCAAGACATGTCATATCGAAGAATTAGAACAATGCGTTCCAGAAATAGAAACACACAGATGGAAGTTCATGAATTTTAGGTATGTATTCTATATTTTCGTTTTTTGTCTTTTTTCTCAGAGCCATAGAGCTCCATCCTTCATTACGAGGATTCTGGGCAATGTAGTTTATTTTGAGGCGATCCCCACAAACATTATCCTGAGGCAGTAAATACTCACTTGAGCACTAAGTGTGTATTAATCCACAGCTGAAAATAGTCCCCAACAAATGCATGTTTTACTGCCGTTCGAGTAATGTTTGCTAAAAACTACAGAAACCAGCTTAAATGAAGCAGCTTTTTTTTCCCCTCTTGTATTTTAAAGATGTATATCTTCATTCACATTGTCGTCTTTAATCACGGCATGACATTGACAAGAGTATAGACTAATTACCAGCCTTATCTTTTAAACGAGGAGCATTCTGACTCATTCTACTCATTTCCACGAGGCTTTAACATGCTGCTCGTCTCAAATCGACTCCAGTGCTCACCGGTCCATAAATCCTTAAAAAAAAAAAAATGGATCAGACACAAAGTGAGCCAGACTCGATACGTTGTGAACTCAAATCTCTGCATTTTGATGGATATGCTGCTGGGTGGTGAAGCCAGGTGCAAAACCTCACAGGAAGATGGATGAAGCACTGGAATTATTTTTGTACGATTACGCAGAACTGGTGTCAAGATGTCAGTGTGTGAAGAAAGTCAGCTGGACTCTGAGGAGGAGGTGCTGTGAGGGGGAGGGGCTGTATTTCTAGCATTAGCTCCTTCATTACTGCGACAGCCACACGGCCCGACCTGCATGTAAACACGGTCTGCGTCTCATATGAGTCTCTCCATAGGCGGCGGCTGGGTGATGCTCCACATCTCCACCCGGGAGCCCTCCTTCTCCTGCCGGCTCGGACTGTAGGTGCCGTGGGTGGCGCGGCGATTCAGCGCCACCACCAGGCAGACGGAGGTGAGGATGAGGACCAGCAGCAGGAAGAGGGACACCAGACTCACGGACAGCAAGAGGTCAGAGGTCAAACCCTCAGAGGTCAACTAGAGGGGAAGAGGCAGAAACGTTGTTGGTTTAAAGAAGCTCCTTCACATGACGCATTGTTTATTCCTCTCACACACACACACGCACGCACGCACACACACACACACACACACACACACACACACACACACACACACACACACACACACACACACACATATACATACACACACACACACACACACACACACACACACTTCTCCTCACTGCTACAGCTACACCAGGCGCTCCACGCGAGCTGCCAAAGTGCTGATGGATGTGTTTCCCGGCTCAGCAGGTGGGTTGCGACCACCAGGAGCCTCGAGTCGCCGCGGACTGAAACCTCCCTCCGTCTGCCGCCTCTCTTGCAGCTTGGCAACGGCCAGCGCCAGCCCCAGCATCGCCACTATCGCCAAGACAACCAGACACGGTGCCAGCACGGCAGCCATCCGCGAGCTGTATGGAGCACGCGCCGTCTGTGGAGGATCACACACACACACACACACACACACACAAGCAAGACGCTGCCTGATGATCTCATGAGCATGTACACCACCAGAAACACACTCATGCACCAAAATTAGCTCTCACACACACACACACACACACACACACGATTCTTTTCAAGCAGGAATAAAAGCTGCTTTACATGAGGTGTTTTAATGACCTGTGAAATCTGCTAAGATTCATTTTTAACATACAGCCCTCTTTGATCTACATCACACACACACACACACACACACACACACACACACACACACACACACACACACACTAGAGCAGCTCCACTACCGACCACAAACAGAATTTGCACAAACAGAATCACCCTGCAAGCAAACCCAGATTTTTGACCTCGCAAGTCAAACCCAGAGAATCAAAGCTCCCAACGCAGAGTGATTGTTCCCGTTCGTTAACCAGCAGCAGGAGCCGGAGCAGCAGATGCACTTACATAAGTAGTTCTGGTCGGTGTGCTGGTCGTGACTCTCGGAGTGGCTGCTACAAGGTTACCAACGGCAACAACAGCTGTAAGTATCACTCCATTACACTTCAAATTTTCAGCTGACACCATCTTCATAACTTCATCCTCTTTTCCCGGCTTGTCGGGTTTTACGCATGACTATGAAGAATGGAAATCTCAGCAAAGTTTACACTGAGCAATCAACATGGAAACATAATTCTTATAAAAAAAAAATACCACCATCCATATCCCGAGGCAAAAAATAACTTATGCACTCGTGCTCGACACTGTAGACATCACACTTCCTTCCCCTTGCTACAGGTTCTTTGTTGACTCCTGGAAAGTGCTTACCTGTCACTGCAGCACAGTTGGCTGTCAGAGTGAGTGTGACACAAGCGAGCCGGAGCAGCCTGCAGCCAGGACCCGCCATCAGTCACCGACTGCCACACACAGACACGGAAACGTCTAACTAACCAGTCTCTAAGGTACAAGGCGAGGCCACCCCGAAGCCTCGGCAGAGCGCTTACACACGGAGAGACGGCAGCGATGCTTCCCTGCTGTCAGCACTATCAACCTGCTCTGTGTGTGTGTGTGTGTGTGTGTGTGTGTGTGTGTGTGTGTGTGTGTGTGTGTGTGTGTGTGTGTCTCTGTGTGTGTCTCTGTGTGTGTCTCTGTGTGTGTGTGTGTGTGTGTGTGTGTGTGTGTGTGTGTGTGTGTGTGTGTGTGTGTGTGCCTGCCAGATAAGCTGCCCTCATACCTTTCTGTGAAGCAGACCAAACTTCTGTGAATGCCACCAGCTCTCTGCTGAAACTGCACTTCAGCGCCAGATGCTGCTTTTTCGCTGGCAAAGCTCATTTCTCTCTCTCTCTCTCTCTCTCTCTCTCTCTCTCCCTCTCCCCCTCTCCCCCCTCTCCCTCCCTCTCCCTCTCAAAGGATGGCCACATCAGAGCCGACACTGAAAAACTGCTTCCCATTTCCTCCCTTTCTTTCCCCAACATCAGGGGAACAACACACACACACACACACACATACACACACACACACACACACACACACACACACACACACACACACACACACACACACACACACACACACACATACATACATACATACATACACACACACACACACACACACACACACACACACACACACACACACACACACACACACACACACACACACACACACACACACACACATACATACATACATACATACATACATACATACATACATACACACACACACACACACACACACACACACACACACACACATACATGCACAGAAATGCGAGAAGGAGTGCACTTGGCTGCCATTCACACGCTGATGCTGAGGTCACGGCTCTCTGCAGGCCAGTCAACTTCTTCCACATCAAATTCTGATTCAGGTTTCCCTAATTTATCATATCTGTCTTAAATCAATATTCAGGTGCCCGATATGAAATTATTATTTGCTTGCTGTTTTTTTCCCTCTTCTCCTCCCGCCCTTGATTCGTGCAAAAAAAAACATTTGAACGCTTATCTGAAGCTAATATCAAGCTTCAGACAAATCAAGTGGATATTACATGGATGCAACGTCCCTCTGTTAGTGACCTGTGAGAACTACTGCAGCAAATTTGATATTATATGTAGTTTAGCTTTAGTAAATCTAAAACACAACTCTGCCCTCACCGGTTCTCCTTTTTATATTTATGCGTTGTAAGGTGACCTTGAGTGTCCTGAAAGGCCAAAATAAACTGTATTTTATATATATATATATATATATATATATATATATATATATATATATATATATATAGTATATATACACTGTTGCCTGTCCACCTGAAACAATGAACAACAACCTGGCTCCAGCAGCACACTGCAGCCCTGTGCCTTGGCTCCGTGTTTGTGTCACAATGAGCGTCAATGAAGCGGAGCTATTCTGGGATCTACCCACACTACATCTCGTTAAGACGGATCAAGCATCTCCGTTTGGAGTCGCGGTATAGCCGGCTGACCTCGTCCTCTGCTCCTTAAGTCACAAACACAGTTAGGAAATCAATGAAAGGATTTGTACAGCAGTTAACCTTCAGCTGAAGTTTGTCGTCTGGAGGAGAAAATGGAGGGAAGAGAAAGAAAGACAGGAGGAATGTGTGGTGGGCGAGAACAGTTAGTTGAAAGATGGAAAGGGGACAGAAGACAGACAAAGGCTGAGATGATTTTCTTTTTTATTCGACAACGACAAAGACAGAGACAGAGGCCGGATTTCAACCCCAGACAGGACATTTGGACAGAATATGATGAAGGAAAAGACACACAAACAGGAAGTTACTGTCAAAAGTACATGGATCATCCAGCGTGACGTCACCACAATGAGAACAAAAGAAAAAATCACAATCGTCCAATGATTTCTAGCGTTATGACATGAATGTTGATGCCGGGGAACTTTAGGCTCAGTTCATCTCCTCACGCAGGAAGGTTTACAGACGTAATATTGCTCTTTGGACACAAGACGACACACAGCAGTCAGTCAGTTACCGCGGTGATCTGAGCGCATGTCAACAACAAAGTGAGACACCCTGTTATCTCTTAGCCCCGCTGGGTGCCTTTGTAACTACAACACTGTTTTTGACGCGTTCGTCCGCATGGAGCTCCGTGAATCTGGTTCACACGAGACAGACGGGATATCTTCAATGAGAAAACGTATCAATAAAACATATTCCATCACGTCTTCATCAGAAAAGGCTTCATTCAACAGACCGTCCCTCCCTTTAGACCACAGTCACGACGCCGTTTACTCGACTGAACAGTCAGCTTCAATAATAAATTCATCTTTCAAGTGATCGAAGAAAGCAAACAATCCTGTGATTTCACGTCATTTCAAATTGGAGTTTTGGAGTCTGAATATAGAAGAAGTGTTCCTTTGGACCCTGAGAACATTTTGTGATCAAACCAATGAATTAATCGATAATGAATATAATCTCTAAACTGTTTAGTTTTTTTGTCTGTGTTGGTTTTGTGAGCGATCATTGCGTCTGTGATCTACAGCTACTAAAATAAGTCAATACATTTGAGCAATATAGTAAATAACTATACTGAATAAGGTGCTTCTGATGACCAAAGTGTAATTTTAAGGCACAGAAACAGCTCTGGAGTTAACATGACGTCGACTAGAGAAAACCCTCACGAGAAAGACTCGATCCCCTGTGCTTCGTATGGGGAAACCCCTTATCATACTCATCTTTTACCATCCATCAATCACCCATACACCCATAAACACACACACACACACACACAGCACACACACACACACACACACACTCATTCGTTGCCTCCCCAGTCCACCTCCGGCTCGTCGTCCAGCCTGAGGATGAGGTAGGAGAGCAGCTGGAAGAGGTTCTGCCACAGCAGCACGGCCACGTAAAAGTAAATGTCGCTTACGTCCGTCTGACACGTGTCTCCGGCGTAGCTCATGTCGCACACGCAGATGAACTTGTTGATGAGGTTGCGGCAGTAGCCTCCGTTCTGGCAGGGGTTGGACTTGCACTCGTCCACCTCCTGCTCGCACCTGCAGAAACACAGGATGGATCACGAGGAGGATGCCTGTGTGTTTTGTGTGTGTCGTGCTCTGAATCCACAAACATTATTATTTGACCATATTCATATCTTGCCTACCGGTGTCCGGTGAAGCCGGGCGGACAGTCACAGGACAGCTCCCGGTCAGTGCAGTTGCCCCCGTTGAAGCAGGTGTAGTTTCTGGTGTCGTCGCCGCACACAGAAACAGGCAGTTTGGGCCGTCTGGTGGGAGACAGTCAGACGTGTGTGAGGGTAAATACATGTGTTGTTTGATTTAAAGCCGGAGCGTCAGAGGTTTCGGTGCAGCGGAGTTTGACGTCTTTGCGTCTGCGGGAAGATGAAGGATCAGCTGGGCAGGAGCTGTATTGTTTGGCTTTCCTGCAGCTCCCCACAGGGGAGACAAAGAGGCTTAGGAGAGGAGCGGGATAATAACATTAAAGACCTTTGGCAGCTACTCACCAGCAGGGGGTCAAATCACATGTACAGGAATGAAAAGGCCAGACGTTTCTCTTTGACCTCTATGACCTTCTGTTTGCCTGAAGCAGCAGCTCCATTCCAAAAATGTCTTTTTATCCCTTTTTTATCCCTCAATTGTTACAAAATACAGGGTTGAGTTGTTGTTTTTTTACCGAGGAAACAGAACAATTTATGAAGGTAAAGTTTTAATTTAGATGACAGGAATCATTTTTGAACTACAGCTGTCAATCATTTGAAAAAGCGAGGATCTCATTTCAAGACTCGCGGTGTCACAGGGAGTGTTAATATTAGCTTTGCTTGGCATTTTGTTGCTCACGGTTGAACACGGAACAGGAGACATCGTACGTCACATGTGAGAGATCAATATCTAAGGGGAAACAAAAAAGACAGCACCTGAGAAATAATATAAAAAAGAAAAAAAAACTACTTACACATTTCTGACAACAATGTACCACGGAATTTCTTCAATGCGTTCACTGGAGAGGAACAGAAAGAGAGGCGGGGAAAAAGAGACACAAACAGAAAGAAAAAGAAGTCATTTTGATGAAAACTTTACAGCGTAGAAGCTCCCAGTAAAGGCTGATGTGCAGCTTGTCTTAGCGAGACACTTGCAAAGGGTTTTTTCATTGTGCAAAAGGGGCCAAACGCGAGAGGCTGTGAGTTTACAGGATAAATGCTCGGAGGCGTTCCCCTGCTGGTTCTCCCAGGCAAACGGTAGATGACAGGGGGGGGGGGAGAAGCTGGCGCTGAACCAGAGGGGCTTGTGTAGTGAGACACCACAGCAGACTGAGGCCTTTTCTGGCTGACACTAGAATAGAAACTCAGCATCTGAGACGCTCGCTGCAGGCGTGGTTGAAACGCGGAACAAAGGCGAGCGATGTGGAGACGTTTTACATCGAAGGGGGGTTCGGTTTGTGTTGCAGTGCGGTCCCTTGTTTGTGCAAATTTGGAGCGTTTATTTGTGTGTTTACTAACTAAACTCAAAACTGTTCATGGAAGAGCAAAGTGGTCTTTGAAGCATGAAATTCTCTTCTATCTGTATCTCACACGAGCCTCTTGCACCCGCCAGAAAGCGTCTACGCCGTCTTATACCACTCTATTGTCCTGCTCTTCTGTTTGCACCTGAACTTACTTGCAGAGGGCTCCGGTGTAGTTCTCAGCACAGAGGCAGGCGTACCTGTCGGGCCCGTGCAGACAGGTGCCTCCGTGGGCACACAGGTGATTCTCACACACATCCACCTCCTCCTCGCAGTCCACGCCCGCGTAGCCGAACTCGCAGCTGCACTTGTAGGTGAGCCCGTCCACGCTGCAGTTGCCGTGCACGCAGGGGCCCGACGCGCAGGTGTCGGTGAAGAAGGTGCAGTGTCTCCCGGCCCAGCCGGCGGCGCAGCTGCAGTTGTGGGCGTTGAAGAGGTCCTGGCACTCTCCTCCGTTCAGGCAGGGGTTGGGCTCGCACACGGGGGCCCCGCTGCAGCCCAGGAGCGCCGGTTGCGGCGACGTCTGGAGGAACTGCTCCTCCTGCATGCGTGGGAGGTTCACGTCAGAGGAGCTGAAGTAAGGCAGGGCGATGCCACCCAGCTCTACTGTGCCCAGGCACCCAACCAGAGACCACCCGACGTGAGGGGCCAGGCCCCCTAAGAAGATGTCCACCCCCTGCCTGAGGAAGTTCAGGTTTCCTCCTCGACCCCTGGAAGTGCTGGCTTCCTCTATGTCTTCATCCAGCACCAGGGTCCAGCGGGAGGTCTGGGCCCAGGGCGCCGCCATGAACAGGTGGACGCTGTGCCACTCGCCATCGCTGACACTCGTCCTGCTGCTGAGGCTGACCGTAGACACATCCTGCTCTCCCTCCTCCTCCTCCTCTCCGCCGCCTCCCGTCGGGCTCTGGAGCTCCATGAAGAGGAAACCGCCCTGGACGGAGAGCGTGATGAAGGCGGAGCCCTTCTCTGCATGGAGAACAGCTGTGTTCCTCTTCCGTGTGCGTAGGTTGAGGGAGAGGTTAGTCAGGTTGCGGGACACGTGGCCGTTTCCCCGGAAGGACAACACAGAGCTGTCGTTGAGGAAAGTTGCATTGGAGTAGCCTGGGAGATTAGAACATATGTTGTGAACACACTGATTACAAAAACAACAGTTACTGCATGGCATTTAGCTGATCTGATAACACCATCGTTCATTGAGGCAACTCGATGGCCTCGTGTCGGAAATACCCGTAACAAGCACCATCAGGTATTAATCACCAAACATGGAGTGGTTTACAGGACGGAAGGGCAAAGCAGCAAATCATCACTAATCCCGGCAAAAAAAAAGAAAAAGAAAAGGATAAGCTGGCCTCGGGCCAATCCTCCTCTATGAGCAGAGTATTGTGTATGGGCAGATTGAGGCCAGGAGGCCTACAAGCATGTTGTATCATTCAGTTACATGGTGGCCAACAGAGTCACCGATGACCAAATCCACTAACAAGGCCAGAGATTAGGTAACGTAGCCTGCAAATAATGTAATGTCTGAGAGGTAAACAACTCCGTGTGTGGGTTTAAGAGCTTTGGTGTTACAAAGGAACTACTTCAAGCAGACCATGGCAAATAAACCACTAATGACACGGGTCAAAAGTGAGCTCACTGTGCTTTTGGGAAATCCAAACTCTTCATTATTAGCAGGAAAAAACGTAATGGGTTGGAAATTAAATCAAAGCTTTAAATGTAACAGTAAGGTTATGATTATTGACATCATATGACTCATATGTGATTAAGTAAATACACAAGCTATTAATGTCATGGACAACTTTAACATTTTTAACCCTTACAGAAGGTCAAGTAATTTTAATGATGACCTACAGGATCTTTTTTATTCCTCACGGAGGTGAAAATAGTCCACTTACATTCATATCCGTGGTGCAGCATCCTGCACTCGGAGTCCGTGGGGCAAGGCGACAGCTCGCACCACCTGACCTCTTCACAGCGCTGCCCCGTGATCCTGGGAGGGCAGGTGCAGGTGAAGTGGTCCCACATGGAGTAGCACATCCCACCGTTCAGACAGGGGTTCGTCTGAGGAGGAGACGTCGATACGGGGGCTTACTTCCACCAAACAATGTCTGATTCCCTCGTAATTAATATTGTTGTACGTGAATGCTTTCACGGGCATGAGTGAGGTCTCATTTTATGCATACCCTAAACTACTTCAATCATTAAAGGCTTATATTGGGTGAAGAAGATGACATTAAACACATTTTTTTACTCACTCCACAGGCGTTGTCCCCGGAGCATCCAGTAGTCACGTTCTCCATGAGTTCCAGAGGGAACGACCTCACTGAGGCGTCCAACCCGAAGAACTGCAGCCGCCTGTCGTTGATCCTCAGGTCCTGGATGCAGCCTTTAAAATATCCACCCAGCATCGAAGTGGTCCAAGTGTCCACCAGACCCCCCACATACACAGTGTGTCCCACTTGGACATCGACCGTCCTGACGTCCACATCACCCTGTTTCTCAGCTCCGACGTACAGGGCCATGCGACCCGCCACCACCTCCACACTCACAAAGTGGACTTCCCCGTCATCGATCACCGCGCTCTCCGCCTTCAGGCTCTCGTAGCCGTTCAGCTCAACCGTGACCCTGCCCTCCTCCAGCCACATGTGCAGGTACTGGCTGCTGCTGTTGCCGAGCGCCAGGAGGAGTCCGTAGCGCCTCCGGGTACGCAGGAAGAGGGAGACGGAGAGGTCGTGACCTAGATCATCGGTGACGGTGAACGCCGCGTAACTCTGATAGTCCTCATTGCCGAAGCGTGCCGTCACGTGTTCTGCAACGAGGGAAAGAGGTGGATGAGATGAGATAACAGGATGTCTCAGGTTAGAGAAGACGAGAGAAAAGGAAGTGAGCTGAAAGTCAACATCAGGAGAACATCTAGTCTCTTCAGTTTGGCCAACATGCATGTTCAAAAGGGTTTGATCATTTCTGGAATAATATTTACATACAGGGTCGCCCATAAAGTTGGAATAAGTTGCAAAAATATGAATTAATTTCCTTAAAAAAGGGCTACACTCCCAAATCTATCAGACTAAAATGAATAATTTGTATATTTTTTGTCATCTGATCATGGAAACAAAAACATTTACTATTAAAAAAAGCTTTATAATAGCTTTGTTTTTTGTTTTGCAGAACAAACTAACTGGAGAAAACAGGCGAAGGGAGAGGAAATGTAAGCAGCCAGCAGCCCTCATGGTCTGTACGTTCTCTGTCCTCTGTCAGCACTTTCCACTGTGGGTCCGTCACCTTCAGGGTGAAAACACAACGCTCCAGCAGAGAGCACACAGCGTATGACAGGTTGCGTATGGATATGATTTTGTAGGTGTGTTTCTGAGTAAAACGTGTGTTAGCTATTCCATATTTAAAGGGGAAACAGATTCAAACTACACTTTTCTACTCATTATGTTGTCTCTGCTGTATTGATCCCAGCATGCATCTGTCGGGCGTTTCCTCGCATGTTCAGTGTATTTCCAAAATAGAATCCCTTATATCCTTAATCCAGTGCGTCAGATAAGAGGATCTCACGCCTCTGTCCTTTACTGAGGCTTTTGATTGGCCTCATCCCCCCCCCCTTATCTTCTGTTACACATCATCAGCAGCTGAGGATGTTATCTAATATCCTGCTTAAGAAATTTGGAGAAAATGACCTGGTGGTATTTGCTGAAATCTCAATGAAAGAAGTTATCTTGAAGCTTAAAGTCCCATATCTGCTTTTGGTTATCGAACAAACTTTTTGTCATTTTTTTTTTTTTTTGCAGCTATTTGACCGTCCACCTGTCAAATCTATTACTTCACGCCTATGAACATACCCTCCTCGCAGTCCTGCCCCTCATAAGGCCGTGGACATCGACACTGGTAGCTCTGCCACAGGTTGACACACTGTCCTCTGTTCTGGCAAGGTGCGTCCAGGCAGCGGTCCCTGTGACTGCAGCCCGGGGACACATTAACAGCAGAGTCGCTCAGCCACTCTTCAAGGACGATGAGCTGCCAGTCCACAAACACATCCCGCATGCAGCCAATGAATGCTGGAAGTGGAGCGTCCTCCTGCAGCACTCCTCCAATAAAAGTCTCCTGAGGAGATGACACCAGCCCGGCCAGGGTGCTTTGGACCGGGGCCTCCTTGTGGCACGGCTGGCTCCAACATTTCCCAGCATCGTCCAACAGTGTCAGACTCAGCGTCCAGCTTCGGAGCACGGCCTCCACAGAACGCCACTCTCCATCTGTGACGTTGTGTGGAAGCTCCAGCACCTGGCTTGGGCTCTCGGCCTCGGCCTCCTTCCTCAGTGTGAGACGAAGCTGCCCTTCGTCCAGCTCCAAGCTCATCAGCAGCCCCCTGCTGCTCCGCTGGAACAACAGCGCTCTGGGCAGAGTGGTCTTGAAGCTGAGGGTGACGTTGCAGGACACCTCTGCGTCCACCAGGGGGTTCTGCAGCAGCAGGTAGCCTCTGCGTTCGAAGGAGAAGGTGGTGGAGGTCTGACAGAGGGGTCCGGTGTGCCCGGGTGAGCAGGAACAGGTGTAGCCGTGGGTCCCATCCGACAGGAAAGGAGAGCAGGAGCCTTGGTTCTCGCATTCGTGTCCCTCGCAGCCCACGAGCCTCACATCGCAGGTTACACCTCCGTAGAGGACGCCGTCGTGACTCTGTTCCAGGCAGTGGCAAATATAGCCTCCGACATGACTCTCACACCTGCCCCCATTCTGACAGGGGCTGGGGTCACACGGGTTTATCACCTCCTGGCAGAGGGAACCTGTTAGCAGAAAAATAGAAAGTCACACTAAGCTCGTGTTTTTTCCAGCAAGAGCTGACACAAACACTTCCAACACGTTATACCCCGAGCTCATTTTAATGATTCTGCTCACCGAGGAGGGAATACTTGTCATCGTTCAGTGGTCAAGTAAGTAATAGATTTACTAGCTGCACGTTTACCACAAACAAGCCATATTCATACACATGCATTAGTGCACCCATTTTCCTCCATCTTTTTTCAGTGCCTTATATGTGTATCATGGTTCCTGTTTTACTTTGGTGCCTTGCACATGGGAAGTCAAGTTTGACCCACCTGGAGCCTAACTGTCTTGTATTAACCCCAAGTTCTCTATGCTGCTGGTGTGTTTTAATGTACATCACCCAGATAGAAAAACGGTAGTTTAAAAGCTAAAAGGAATGAGTAGGCACACAGCAACAGCTGCACATTATATCATACAACAACAATGCTGAAGAAATACTGTAAAAACAGGTGTATTCGTTGTATATTATACAATATTATACACCTATTATACAATATATGCTAAATATCTACCAGTAGGTTAATTGTCTTCTGATGTTACCTGTTCCAAGCAACAAAATTCCCCAGATCCATGGTGCGGGTGTCCACATCATGCCGTCACTTTTCCCCTCAGGATAGCCTCAAACGCGTCTAACTGCACCATATTAGTTTGCGTGTGTACATGCCGTCGGAGTGGAGGTCAGCTCCGTGTCTACCTCTCTACAACAACGTAGGGCTGAGTGGCTCCAGTCAGGAGACCAGCAAAGCCAGATCCCGGGGATTAAACTAATGCTATTTGGCCACCTTACTGAGTCAATGCCACAGCGACTGGCAGAGAGTCAATTTTTAGAACACAACTCTCAGCAGGCAGCAGCTCACAGTCTTACATTGTTAGATCAAGTCTTGTGTAAGCAGGAAAACGAGCACTTTGCTACTTTTTGAAGTATAATTTGATGTGACATCCCTCCAACGATGCAAAGCGTCTCAGGAAATCTATACACCAGCAACATACTGTGAAACTGAGTGTGTTTAATGATGACACAGGTCAGCCACTTGTGGGTTGTATTAATTCAATCACACAATACTGCGCTGGTTGTTGAAAATACACCTGGCAGAGATCTGCATTAATGATGACACAGGTCAGCCACTTGTGGGTTGTATTAATTCAATCACACAATACTGCGCTGGTTGTTGAAAATACACCTGGCAGAGATCTGCATTATTCTGTGCACCACTTTAGTTTTGTTATTATTTTTGGAAATACATGCATGTAATATTTAAAGTACTAATATATATTATTGAGTTCCCATTTTTGATTTGCCCTTTCACCCTGCTGTTACTCTAATGGGAAAAAAAGGAGCTAATTCCCATTATTGCACACCTGTGTGAGACATAATGAATTCAGTTTGGTTAATTAAAACACATTACCAGTTGTTCCTAGAGGACAGCTGCAGACGTAGCCTGCAGCAAGCTGCTGGTCATAGTGTTCAGGCAGCAGAGGCTCGCTGCCGTACAGAGCCTGCCAGGACCTCTCGATGCAGCGGCCTCCGTGCAAACAGGGGCTGCTGCCACACTCGTTGATGTCGATGTCACACTGACGCCCTTCGAACCCTGGAACGAGGAGGTGACAGTGTTTCTGACTAAGAATATAAAACACTGACGGCATCCTATATGTTGATGAAGTGAAAAAGAGTCGGTGTTTGTATCTCCATGCATCTGTCAGCTTGATTATTATTGGAGTACCTGGCCAGCATTCACAGCTGTAGTTACCCTGGTTGTCCTCACAGGGGGCGCTGTTGAAGCAGGGTTCGGAGAGGCATGGTGGTAGTGGTGTCTCACAGTGTCTGCCACTGAAGGCTGTGTGAGAGCAGTCACAGCTGTAGCTGAGACACATGAATGGTCATATTTACAAGATATCCTCAAGTCTGTGTAAAATCGAATTCATTTTTAAAACACTTTGCTTTGTATTTTCATCATCTGGAGCCGAGTCACTTACCCGTTGACTGCGTCTCTACACAGAGCGCCGTTCTGGCACGGCTGATCTTGGCACTCGTCAGTGTTGATTTCGCATCTGTGTCCTTGGAAACCGGGCAGGCAGGTGCAAGTGAGACCCCCGGCGTAGTCATGGCAACCGCCGCCATTGAGACATGGCCGTGATTGACACTCATCAATCCGGGCCTCACAAGTGGCCCCTGTGAACATCAAAGCAGGACAGATGTCAAAGGGCGAGGGAGCCCGCTACACCGACTGAGGGCGAGGGGGCAAAAAATAAGCAACGCTTTCATGTGCTGGCTGTGATCATGTGTGTGTCGCTCACAGAAAGGCTTCTGCAGCTGTGTGCAATTCTAAAAACACTACATGGTAACCGTCCAATATATATTTAAATGTATCCCTGCAGTAAAATCAATCTTTTTATCTCTAATGTAGGAAAAAGAGGATGAGAACGAAACTTTAACACGAATAAATACAGTAAAACAAGACCTGATGTAGGCCGCCTAAATGCCTTAAACCATGTGAACAACGAAATGTGTGTCACTCAAACTACTTTGCCTCTATGTCATAATGATATCAGGCTCCTTCCAGCTGATTGATACCTTGGGTTTAAGTTCTATTCTTCTATCTAGTCTTTATTGGAATGGGTGGATTTTATTATTAGATTTAAAACATACAAGTTAAAATAAAAAATAAGATCCAGACATCCAAAAACATAAATATGACTTAAAAACAAAACAAGAGTCTACAGCCATGTCAGCAGCTCTGCGCATTCAAGGATGACCTATGTTTTCCCTCAATGAACATTTCACACAAAAACAGAGGTTAGACAAGCACATGTAATAATCTAAAATGGCTGTTAATCCGTGTCACAAAGGCATCCGTTCCTTCCACCCACCGGTGAATCCAGGAGGACACAGACAGGAGAACCTGCCCACCCTGTCCTCACACGTGGCTCCGTTCCTGCAGGGCTGAGAAACGCACTCGTTCACGTCCAGCTGACAGCGAGCGCCCTGGAAGCCGGGCACGCAGAAGCACGAGTAGCCGTCCCCACGCGTTCGGCATAGCGCCCTGTTCTCACACGGGTTTGGAGAGCACCGGTCCACTGCTGAAGGCAGCCCATCAGGAGATGCACCTATGAACAGACCGCATTTAGAAATATCGTTAATATAGTTTGTTACAACCTGAAGTACATATAACATCTGTTTGTACTGACATTCTTGTAAGAATGATCTTATTATTAAGTATGAAATTAGGAAGGTTGCTCCCTGTCAGCATGTCAAGCTCCTCAAGAAGTCATGTGACTATTATAGTCCAAACAATCCCTTGAATCAGCTGTTTTCCCTGTGCTACATAACAACCGTTTTCATCAATGCACATTGAAACACACATGCTCTTGACTGCTATTCTAGTTTGCTCATGTCTGGCATGAAGCCCCATTTTATTTCTGTTTACATTTGATCACAACAATCTAGCAGCTGTCAGTATAAGGAGGGCCTCTCAAGGTGTCATGGCTGGCTGCCATGGTAACCATTTCACTGTTTGCCTTCAGCGTTGAATTTATTTCCACGGCGGGTCTGCATCCGACCAAAGATTTGAGCCGTTTGCTTCATTACACTCCATGTGTTTTAATCAGCGGGACACTTAGCCAGCTGCCAGCGCTCCGGGTTCAGGTCTCATTTCAGTCGATGCATGTAATACATACTAATGAGAGGACAACCAGTTGATCCTCTCCAGTAATTACAACAAAAAGGAATCATGTGTGTCTCAAATATTGCTTTTTGTCATTTTTTTCAACTTTTTCATGATCAGAAATCGTATCACAAATGTCTATATATAGATATTAATCTTGGCTTATATATAAGACCTGCTCCCTCCAACTCTTACATATGCAACATCAACAAGACAAATCTAGAATGAGCCATCCTCCAGGCAGAACAAGTGGGATCATAACAGAAGCAAGAATCCTCAAAATCCACGGAATGTGCATAAGACCACAGAGGCGTGACGTCGCCTCTATTAGACAATATTCAGACTGCGCCACATTTCTAAAAGCCTGTGAGATTTTTGGATGACGGGTGCAAGAAATACTCGACATCTCTACCCAGCCAGGGGCCATAAATGTAGCTACACTGATATGAAGAGAGATATTCAGATAACATTCTTCACAGATGATTATCCTGCACATTAATCACGCCTCGAGAGCACAATCAGGCCGAGTGCAGACTATGAAGATGTAGAAGAGTGCATTTTACATTTGGTGCTCCTTCTTCACCACATCAGGCACCAATCTTCTGTCATTAGTGGAGGTCGGGCAATTTCACAGACAGTTGGCCGGCTTCTCCACGAGCAGCTTATACATGTCTAGACTTGGACTTGGAGGTATGGGCATATTGTAGCGGGGGTGTGATGGAGATCATCGGTATCAGTGGTGATGCTCTTACCATTTGCCTTTATTAGCTCTCGTATCAGTGAGGTAAATTCAGACGGAAGTATAGTATATATGTTACAAAAACAGACATGGAAATGCCTAAATATGTATTTTTCTTTCAGGAAATCCTGACAGGTGGTGTCTGTAAGATTTGCTCTTTACTGAATCCGCTGGTCCCCTGAGGCAGAGTTAACAGGATTCAGAGCCTGTTGCCTATTTAAGGCACAACTCCATCCATCCACACATCCCCTCCCATGCAGCATGTAAGGCCTTTTTTCATATGCAAATGCCTCTAAGAGTCTTTTTGTCTGGTCCTATCTGGAGGCCCTCCAATGGCAGCGTGTGCGGCCAGAACAGATGCATGTCCTGTCTCTGTCTGTCTGTTTGTTTCATCGGTGATAAGACGACGTGCTATTGTTGGGTGTTTTGTAGAGCTGCAAAGACATACTGTGCCTCCCCCCTTTAGTCCTGTCACTTAACCCTCCCCCCGATCCTCCCATCCCCTCATGGGTCACTGCACTGTTGTTAAGATTTCTTTTTGTACATAGAAAATATCACTAATGATGTCAACTCTCTCACTCTTATATTCCAAGCATGCACATGATGTAAAATGCATTACTCAAACACAGAAGCTGGTCTTTGCACACTGTTCTGCTTTATTTTAAGGTTTAAGGGAACTTTAGCAGCAAAGTGTTAATAAAACAAACATTTAGTGAGTTGAGAAGGCATCCTGACGGGAATAAACCAACAAGTATTTCTATGTATTTTCTATTAATGTACTTCTACAAAAGACACACGACTAATTATTAGCTCCAGAAATGTTTACAGCTCATCACAGGCCGTTTCATAGTAAACTATATGACTGAAACTCAACTCAGAGGTCTACGGGAGCCGAAGCAGTCACTTACCACTGATCACCAACAGCGATGAGAGGAAAACTGCGCATCGAAGAGAATTATGAAAGCGAATTAAATCCATAATCGCGACAGGAAATCATTCTGATCGTTATGTTGAAGTCTTGATACACGCGAGATCTCCCTTCTCCCTGCTCCTGCTCCTGCTCCTGCTCCTGCTCTGCTCCTGCTTCTTCTCCTGCTCCTGCTCCTGCTCCTGCTCTGCTCCTGCTTCTTCTCCTGCTCCTGCTCCTGCTCCTGCTCCTGCTCCTGCTCTGCTCCTGCTCCTGCTCCTGCTCCTGCTCCTGCTCCTGCTCCTGCTCCTGCTCCTGCTCCTGCCCGCTACACGACTCGTCTGTTGTCAACTCCAGATCCACTTGATGCACACTTCTCTTCTTGCTGGAGCACCATCAAGAGCCCCCATCACACATGGAGTAATAAAAAAGACCACAGCGCGGCGTTTAACAGGCCAGACACACACACACACACACACACACACACACACACACACACACACACACACACACTTACCCCCATATGGGGAGTCACAGCAATCACATCAGTTGAATACCACAGAAACGGGTTTAGATCCGCATAATCTACCCAAATATTATAATTCTACATGTAGCCTCGGTTCTTTAGGTACAGCAAGTTTCTGTCATATAATAATGGATAATATTTAATTTATAGAATATAATTCTAAAAAGCAATAGGCCTAGTTTAAAATGTGTTTTAACGCTTGACATCAAGTGTTGGGGATGGGAATGTATTGTTCTGATACAAAATCGTTGATATAAAGTAGCCTAGCCTTTGATATTACACTTTATTAAATGACAAAACGCCTCGTTTGTTCAACGTGATTTTGTCCTGTAAATATTGTAGAATGTAGCTACACAGGAAATAGGATCAAATAAAAATATGTACATTCTAGATTCATTAATGAATCAATCATTATGTGTAATGTGTGCCCCATTTATCAACTGGATACAGATATTTATTATACAATAAAACCTGTATACAACAGGAAAGACACCTGCATCACTTGTTTTGTAATTAGTTCTTACAAAATAGACACAAATATGTCAATGAATTAATTTAGAAAGCAAACACATACTTTATTATATCGTATTTCGCAGCTACACACTGTAAAAAGTCTACGTCTAAAACGAACAGCTTCAGTGTGCATGGAGAGCGCTGGGTGTTTCCATGGCAACGTGACCAGGAAGTCGATCCTCTGGAGAGAGTTGACAGGACGGTGTCCGGTTTTGGCAAATATAAAGAGCTTCTCTTCCACGTGAGCCCGTCAAAGTTTCGGAATTTGTTTGCCAGAACCCCCGCCCCGTCTCCACCTTGAGTCCGGGATGTCTGCGTCCATGAGGGCTTGTTCGGCGCCAAGTTCATCGAGGCCGGAGAAAAGCCTGGGCGCCACAGGTGACGTTCAGCCTACAGTCAGTGGGGGAGGCTAGCTTAACGGTACAGCGCTCAGCTAACAGGGGGGAGTTAAATAGTTACTGTCATACAACTAACTGTGTTTAATACAAGTTACAATAGTATTATACAATACAATATTATTCCTAAATTGAGTCCCAGCACCCCTTAAAAATATTTCATAGATAAATGCAATATAAAAATAACAGTCATGTGTTTTTTTAACGCATGTCCGTGTTTGACAAGCTTAAACATGGTAAAAAACAAACAAACAAAAACAGACAGTGTATGGTTTACAACTAAAATACAACAGACCCCACCCAACCCCTTCATGGTTTGGTATGATCCACTTTCTCTCCCCGCCTGCCCCGCTGTTATCAAATCCCCTACCCCAAAACTCTGATGTTCTTCATTCACAAATGTGCGAATGAAAGTCCAAAATAATGGTAAACTGTACAGTTTTTAGTTTTTAAAACAAGGGAAAATATTTTGGGATCCCCCCTAAAGTTCTGATCCCACAATCAGCCTTGCCACCATGTATATGATGCCGTCCCCTCATACGGAGGTGAGTTATACATCTATGAGTTTGTTTGAGTTTGAGACCTGAATATCCAAGTCCCCACAGAGAACAGGAAGACGGCAGCTTGTCCTGTGGACAACCACGTCATCCCAGATGAGCTGCTGGTCAGCCTCACCTCCACTGTCAACAGCAGGAACACACTGGGGCATACTGCACACCATCGCCACTGTAAGGTACATTCAACCCCCCCACCCCCCCCATTATGGCTAATAGGGTTATTTCTGTGTGGCACTTCACTTCAAGTGATTTTGTTCACAGGGCTGTGGCGTCAGACGGCCGGATGCTGTTTGGCTTCACCCAGTCAGACGGAAGAAATACAAATTCTTCCTGGAGCAGCCGACGTCCCTGACCGGAGCTGGCAGGTCAGCTGGACCAACAAGACATAAACAATGTTGTTTGTAACCATGGAGTTTGTCCAAATAAACTTCATGGTTGCAATTTGAAATATATATCAATCTGTGATGTTTTGTTATCAAGTAAAATGTTACTGTCATTTATGCATGTTGTTGACACTGATACAGGGCAGAGTTAATACAAACCCAGCTATATTTTGATCTTGCATTTTCATCACTGGATACCTTTCAAAGCCAAATAGATGTTTAAGTTCTGACTGCATCGTAATATTTAATCAAATAATGATATTATTGCTCTAGAATCTACATAAGATGTATCATAAGATCTTAAATGTGACTTTCTGCAATCTGCAGATGACCTAAGAGACAGAATATGCTGATTTATTTCTATTTGGATGATACAGGGATATTTCATTTCTGTGTGACGCTATGGTAACCCAGAGAAAGACAACACGCCTCCCACCACTGACTGACAGACGTGGCATTGGAGACACACAGGTAAGATGTTTCAGCGGACCGGGTTTGACTTTCTTGCCTTGTAAGCTTTTATGGCAAAAAGGGCCTGAGAATGTGACTTAATTTCCATTTTTACATACAAACACAAGTTTAGAGTAGGAGGTGATAACCACAGCCACTCTGCCTTTCAGAATTTGAGCATCAGAAAGTCTAATCCCAGAAGAATATCACATCGTGAAAAACAAAGGGCTGCGGAGCCTTGAGCTCTTTGAGGAGTAAGTCTGCTTTTATTATGTTCATCCACTTTATTCATGTTTACTGTGCACCCTCATATTATCATTGCGGTTTGAATTTTCTATCAACTCTCATCTTGGTTATTTTCATCAGTGCATTCACAGTGCAGCTGCAGGATGATGAGCAGAAGCTACGGGTCTTCCCTTCGCTGTGAGTTAAAAAATATGAATCTGTCATATTTTACAGATAAACGTTACTGGAGTTGTCTTCGCTGAGAGATTTTGTTGTCTGAATTAATAATGGTACAGCTTAATAGTAGGAAGTGATAGTACTGTGTACATTTAGGTGGGGGCAAAGCGCTGGTGAGATATGGGATGTGTGTATGTTGTGTGTGTGTGTCCAGGAGGCCCAGTGGCAGACAGGAAGTGGTCCAGCTGATGAGGATGATGGATGACATGCTGGAGAAGGCTGGAGTGGATCAGCAGATAGAGGAGCTGACAGAGCTCTCCCAGGTAGGCAGAGAGGCAAGCAAAAAGTACACAGGCTGCTCTGTGGCTCTGTGGCTGACACTAGTGCTGTCTTGCATTTACTGTAGCTACAGAAGAAAATGCATGCTGGTGCAACATCAGGCCTTTGGACTGTAAAATAATGTACAATGTGAAAAGCAAGTTTAGCCATCTTTACATAGTAGAAACACTGAAATGAAATATCTTACAGATGGAGGGTCTGCTGGAGCTTGTGCGGGTTGAGCAGAACATCTACAACATTGTTTTCCATGAACTGATTCGGCAGGTCAGCGTGGGCTGTGCTGAGAGAGGACAGCTGCTTGCCAAGCTCAGGTTAGCAGCCAATACATTAGAACGTAACCTAAATGGGAGTTTCATGGCCCTTAAAACCGGATGATGTAAATATCAACTCTAAAATGAAGCACGATTCTGTAAATGTATTACATTTTTTGTTACTTCAAGTCAATTCCGAAACATATTTTGACAGATGGTTTAGGAGACATTTAACATTTTCATGTCACGGCAGCTCTTGTGTTTGTGTGTCCAGACAACGGTACCAGTCCCTGCTCCAGCGGATCCCCAGGCGCCTGAAGGCTCTGCACACTGAGGCGGTGGCACAGCGAGCTCTGGACCGCCGGCTCACTGAGGAGATTCACCACATCAAGACATCCATCCAGCAGCTCAACACGTACGTAGGTCAGGTGTCAGGTTGGCTCACGATGAATGAAATTACTGTACGTGTGATAAATAATGATATGTTTGCTCATTTCTCTGTGTGTTTCTGGGTGTGCATGCTCTCAACAGGGAGCTGTCTAAAATGAAACACCATGATGCCTTTGTTTCCCAGCGGACGGATCATGCTCACCAGCAACTGGCTGGGAGACTCGAGCAGACCAACACCAATTCAGAGTTAGTCCCTCCTACAGTATGCCTCACTTGAACTAATTCAGTGCAAAACACATTTTCATCAAGTTGATGCATTCCAACATTCACCACCGTGAACATTATGAACCTCATTTATCTGTTTATCTGCAACTTATAAAGCAATTTATTTGTCCCTTGATTAAAACAAACAAACAAAAATGCAGTAAAGAATAATGTTGTAAAAGCAATTACTTAAACATGTACTAGATACCTGGTACCGCTATCATCTGCATCGCTGTTGTGATGCACACAGCAGTGGTTAGTCCATGTGCTCTTCTCAGTGTGGTCCAGGGTTACCATGAGCTGTATGAGCTGCAGAGAGGTCGCCTCGAGGCTCAGCTGCTCCAGATGACTGAGGAGAGAGACTGCTGGAGCCAGCTCACCGTCTACCTCGCCCTCAAGGTTTGTCAGCCATGATGTCGTTTGTTTTCTTAATTTCTTTCTTTTCATTGTGTAAGTCAGTCATCATCACCACCATCAGGGATTCTGAATAAATAATAGATGACCTGACTTCCTTTGCAGAATCAGAAGGAATGGTTAGTTATTCATATGGTTTCATTGTATGGACAGCTATCGCTCACTTGTTTCCGTGACTGTCAGGTGATCAGTGTGAAGAAGCTGCAGCTGATCAGTCAGCTGCATGTCATCCAACAGAGCTGGTTCAAGACAGCCGAGCAATGCACCCTTTACATCACTTTGAAGGTAACAATGACGTTTCTATTTTCTTGACACGTTTGAATTGCTCATAAAAACTCCAAACGCCCCAGATGACTCTTTGGAAATATTCAGTGGTTTAATCACACTCTGACTGTTTTACCATATTGCCGTATAGGACACGGAGGACCTAAATATCCTCATGGAGCTTGCCGACTACTGGAAAGTGGAGCTGACTGCTTTCATTTCTCAGCTGAAGAAGACTGAGCATGCTCAGTGTGAAGAGATCAGTGCAATCCAGCAAGGCATCTGCAAGTGGCTCGTCTTCCGCACCGCACAAAACAAGTAAGGGCAAGCTGAGATAACCAGGTAGATTGTGTAAGCTTTCATGATTATCTATTATTACACAGCACCATCAGTTAAAGAAAATATACATTTCTGGAAAACTCTCACAATCTACTTTACGCCCAGAATAGTGTTGATGATCAGCAAAGTAATCGAGAGCAACTTATGGAATAAGAGAATGATCTGTGTGTTTATTCTGCCAAACATGCTCTGACTCTCTTTCAAGTTGTCCCCACCCAAAATATGAGAAAGCTTCATTGGAAAACATTCTTGCTGATTTAAAGGACTGGTCAAATGTAAGTCAAGACTTTTTCTTGTTTTTCTCATTGTAGTAATTAATGTTTGGGCCATCTGATGTTTTGAGTACTAGGCTTGATGTTGTCCTAGACCAGGACAAAGTCATGTTAAAGTTTATTTATTCTGCCTCATCAGGTGATGTCTCCATCCTTCTCCTTCTCCATCCTGTGTCATATATGTCATATTTATGTCTGTTACAGACGTTGGCCCTCCAGTGTGACTGCTGCCAAGGTGAGAAGCTGCTTTGCTGCCGTGAGAAACTGGATGAGCTTGGCCGCGTCCAGCAAAGATGGCTGAATACGAGTCTAGGGCTGTTCAAAAGACACCCTTCTCCTGATGGAGAACGCCGTGGAGAGCTGGACAGGCTCCTATCTGAGCTCATCGAACAGCTGGACGCCCACGCCAGTGGAGAGAGTGGTGAGGGCCGAGAGAGACACGATTTTGAATAATTAATAAAATAAGTTAAAAAACTGTGGTTTGAGGTCTACAGAGAGTTATATAAAGTCTTCACTTTCACTTGGCACTGCTTTAGCTTTTGCTTGACAGTATTCCAAATGGATATCTGTAAACAAACAGAACTGCTGACAGCTGCAAAATCCGGACCTTGTGGAGTAACACACACACACACACACACACACACACACACACACACACACACACACACACACACACAAGCTATAGTTACAGACCTTTCATACATATGTCCATTGTTTTTTCTTAATGTTGTTATGGGTGTCATTGTGGGATATAATAAGTGTTGAAACTGATTCCATCCATGCTGTTTCAGGGATCCACGGACATATCCTGTCATTGCTCGGGCTGCTGGACTCCCAGGTTTTCAAGCTTACTGCAGTGTGTTGTCGACCAGAAATGATGTCTGTCTCTGACTACCTGAAGCTGGAGAAGGCCCTGCGTAATGGGCAGAGTTTGGCTGAACAAGCCATTCACGAAGTTTCAAACATGCAGACACAGAACAACAAGGACAAAAACCAGCCAAACATATAGTGAGTTTGGACGCCTATTTATCAACATTTTTTAGATACATTTGCTGGATGAAACTTTTTGAATGTTTGAATATTCTTCAAGACACATTTAATGAGCTGATAGAAGAAGAAAACATACAACTAAGAATAACATTAAGGCTATATGTGTTTTAATATTGAAATGTAATAATCCCTCTTCTGTTGCATGTGTTTGTGTATTCAAACAGTACAGAGACAGAAAGGGTGATAAACAAAGTGCAGCAGTTCATGACCAGCATGCCTCACTTCACTGATGGTGAGAACCAGAGACTCAATGAGGAGGTCAGTAACTGTTGCAAAAACTCTAATGTCACTTGCATTTCCATCAGCTCCATGAATGTGGAGCTCAGATGTTACAGAATACAACACAATACATCTGAATGATCAAAACAACTCCTAAGATGTTTTGTCTCAGCAAATCATCTAAGTTACCAAAAATACTGAATTCACGACATTATTATATATTTAATAAATGTTAGATGTAACGTTACATGTTGAGTTTTAATGTTTTCTCTACTACTAGGTCAGTTCTATTCACATGGCTCAGACACGCTGGATGTTGGATCTGTTGCTCCTCGTGGTACCTGACCATAGCGAGGACCACAACCAAGACCAGGAACACCCCTACATTAAAAACGTCTCACTTCAGACACTGGATGCGGAGGCCAAGGTCCTGGCTCAGAAACTAGACTTGTTTTCCACATACATCAGCAGGTAACATAAGTTTTTAACATCTTTTTTTCAACTAACAGTTATCCAGATGCTGTTAAACCACGTAACTAACAATAAGTGCATAGTTGAATCAGTAAACTTTGTAGTGTTACACAAATACTGAACAGAATCTTACTACAGAGGGTCATAATCTCTTACATTCTAACAATATTTGTGATGATGGCTACTGTATGTTTAGTTAGTTTAGATCAGTAAATTCTCCAGGATTTACTCATCAGGAAATGTTTGTTTTTGACTCTAGCTCATGCAAACTGATTTCGGAGGAGCGGATTCTGCAGAACCCACATGAAGTCGAGGGTGAAAATGGGATGAATGAGTGCAGAAAGCTGCAGGTAAACCACGTTCTGATACAGAATCAGATAGATAGCGCCGAATTGAGAGTAACACCAGAGCTGCATGTTTTAACATTTCACCGGTAATCATTACTTTAAAGTGACACTAGCAAATAGATTTCTGAGGCCAAACAGCTTGTGGTTTGGTCCTCAGAGGGAGTGCATTGATTGGGTGGAGACCTCTAGGATCCTGCTCTCAGGAGTGACAGATCGTCCAACAGAGCTGCCTGTCCGACAGAATGAAGCCGCCTCCGGCACTGAAGTACCGCTCTCTCCAGCAGACAGCATGGACGCTCTGGTAGGAGGCAATTAAAATAAATCCTATTTGGATTAACCTAATTTGTTATAATTAATTTGCTGAAAATGAACATGGTTGATGATGACTATATTTCACTTAGTTAACAAAATGAAAGCCTGATGTCTGGTGACTGATAGTGACACTGACACTACAGTGAAGAAGAGCAGACATCAGAGGAGAGATTGCCGTTGATTAAGTATCAGGTTTTATTGTAGTTGAGTTCTGACGTTGGCACCAGTTACCCAATTTTATTGTGATCACCTCAACTCAATATTATTAGGATCTTTTGTCTGTTCATAGGTTGACAAGGAGGTTTCAGCAGAGTCTACAGCAGATAGTGATGTCAAAGATGAGACCGAGGTAGAACTGAGAGAGGTGAGTCGTATAAAAAGCTGTGGAGTATGAATGAAAAGCTCAATAACAACTTTTAACCATTTACACTATTCTTGTGCAAATAGAAGAATGCAAAATACATAACTGATTTTGGATTCTGTGTCTTGTTACTGAACACTGAAGATGTGCAAACATCCAAACTTTCTATTGAGTTCTATTGAGTTAAATGTTACCAGCAAACAACTGTAGTTGAACAGTGTTTTTGTCCTGCAGGGAGAGCTAGCGGTTTGTGAGAGCCCAGCGGTGAAACTGATCAGCTATGATGGAAACATTACACAAAGACAGCTGGGAAAGAGCCGTGTCCACCTGAATGGGGTCAGACAATTCAATCACACTATCTTTTTTTCAGTGTCCTGCCTTTGACTGTGTATAGCTGAACAACCTGACTGTCTGTCTCTCTGATCATCCGTCGGTCCATCAGACTGAGGAGCTGGTTGTGTCTCCAACAACAGATGAAGCCCAACAAGCTTTTAGTGATCTGACCACAGTAGGATTACTGCAGCAGGAACTTCAGTAAGTCTACTTTCTTAACGTTGAGTGGAAAACGTGTATTTTTTGATCATAAACATGAATCACGATCACATTTTTCCCCCTTATGTTCACCTGAACCGTCAATGTTTTTTGTTTTTTTTCATGACTGCTCCAAAAAGGATGTCTGGCCATAAGCTCATTAATGCCACACAGGAATTTATCTTTTATGTTTTTATGCCTCTCATAGAAAGAAACTTAACAACCTGCTGAGTGCTTCAACGGGATTAAATATATCTGATTTCCTGCTGAGTTCATTAACCATCAAGCATTGTGGAAATAAGTTAGTTGAATGTCCAAACATCAGCCAAGTTTCTGTTTTTGGTCAGAAATGGGGATTGGATTTGTGACCTGTGGCTGTGCAAAGGACTTCCAGGTTAGATTTCTCTCCGTGTGTGTGTTAGTGATTCAGAGTTGCAGGTCCAGAGTGCCGAGCAGCGAGCCCTCGAGGCTGAGGAAGCCCTGCAGGCAGCCTTGGAGAAGATTCAGGACCTGGAGAGACAACTGCAGGGTCGGCCCAGTTTGGAGTCCAAAAGCAGTGAAGGTACCGACTACACAAAAGATTCTATACGCAATAATACAGGATGAAGACATAAAGGTGGTTCATGTCTTTGTTTGTGTTACAGAGAAAAAGGAAACACCACCACCTTCCCCACTACCAGTAACAATCGTAGCTCCCCCAAAGAAAACCACAGCTGAAGCCAAACCATCAAGCAATACTAAAAAGACCAAGAAACGGTGATCTGACATGTGATCAGCAGTTATTTATGGTTCATGTATTTTCAGTGTTGTAACAAGACTCATCGCACTCCATCACAGTCGCATCCATACAACCAGTAAAGGAAAGCCATGAGGGATTATGTCTTCTGGCACATGACCAACACATGTACCGTCCTAGAAAGTTACAATTTAGTGTAAGGCAGAGGCACAAATAAACAAGAAGCACCATTCACCAGCACAACAATGCAGATTTACAGAAAGATATTTCCAGTATCAGGAGGTTGTCCAATATTCTGCTTGGCTGTTGTATGACAATGAATGTAGTGATCCTACCATTTATATCATGGTTTGTTGTGGTTTTGTTTGACATTGTGATATGTCTATGGGGGGTTTAGCTCAGGAGGTAGAGCGTTCGGCTGGCAACTGCAAGATTGCCGGTTCGATCCCCGGCTCCTCCTAGCTGAGTGCCTGGTGTCCCTGAGCAAGACCCTCATTGCTCCTGACGAGCTGGCTGTCGCCCTGCGTGGTTGACTCCGCCGTCAGTGTTTGAATGTGTGAGTGAATGGGTGAATGTCAGTCATTCCTGTAAAGTGCTTTGGAGAAAAGCGCTATATAAATGAGGCCATTTTATGTCTGAGTCCAAGTAATGGCTTCTTCGCTTTTGTTTCCTCCTGAAAAATAAAGTTCCTGCAGACAATACATTTACAAAAGTTGTATTTTACCTTTTATTTTTTTACCTTTTCTAATCAAATTGTTACACAAACCCTAGTTTACCCAGAGTAGACGCTCTGAGACCCTTCGGTGTTAAGTTTACCAGCGTGAACCACTCAATACAAAGCACTGAGGAAAACATTGATTGCAAACTCATACTTTAAATTGTACTTTTACTAACAATAATTTGGTTTGAAGGTTACATTCTTTAACATGATAATAAACTTTCACGTCATAACATTCTGTCACATCATTGGCGAGTCTGTATCTTGTTCCCCCTCTGTCATCTCTCCCTCTCCTCCCACAGCAGGAGGAGGAGGGGGTGGTAGGGATGAGAGGTCAGTGGTCACGCTGAGAAGGTCAGGGGGGAGTGGAAGGACCAGGGCAGGATGGAGGAGACGGAGGGAAGCCCTGAACCCCTCCCAGGCATCTCTCTCCCCTTCTGCTGCTTTTACCTGGAGGAGAGAAGAAATGGAAACATGTTTGCTTTACAAATACTGCTGGAAATACAGAAATGATGGCACTGGCAGAGCTAAACTATAAAGGCTAACTGCCCAGAAAAGCATAAATATTAATGGCATCGGAGCAGAGATCAACCACTTTTTTTCTGTCAGCTACATTCTTTTATACTGATAGGATTCACCAGTTAAACAAGGTAAAGATTCTTATTGTAAACTTAGACACTTTACTTTGAATTTTTACCCATCAAAACATTTTGTAAATAATGCTGATAATAATAAAGTTCCTGAGTTAGTTTGATCTTTACTCAAACGCCATATTTGACACAGAAAAACCCTGAAAATTGATTAACCATAAACGCTGAAAATAAAAAATAAACAAGCATTGAGGTGTAGAACTTTTTTTATTCATTTTTTCTTTATATAAAAAGCTGCCATAGTTACTCATTCTGACCTGGTGTTGCCTCTTGGCCGCGGTCTCGGCAGCCAGACTCTGCTGTAACTCCACAGGAAAACTGAGCTCGTCTCTGACAGAAAATCAAACACAGGCCTGGTCAGCAGAAGATCACAGTGCACCACAAATCTCTACGTCCCTCTTTGCAGTTTACATGGAAAAATCAAAGCTTTCCGAGTAAAAATTCAGAAAGTGATTTTTTTTTCAGAAGCACTGCTTACCCTTTGTATCGTGCAAATCAGCCTCTTAACAGCATGCAGGAGCTTCTTCCTGCAGCTACTGTTTTGCACCATTGCAGGGCAGACTACAACCATAGTACCATAAGGTAGATCACATTGCAATGCTGCCATAGTGTAATGTGCTTTTTAGATGTCGCAGGAAGGCTAATAATTACAATAAATTATCTTTTTTTGAATCCTCAGTCTTACATGTCTGCTCTCTCCACCCTGATGCCCCAGCGGCAAGCGACAGAGTCAACAGCTGCTTGTATCTGCTGTCCAATCCTTCTCCTGTGCAGCAGGATGTGGCTGAAAGTGTGCTGGGCGAGAATGTCTCTGACCATTGCCTGGACCAGAGTCTGCAGCACTGTGGTCAGACTGGACAAAGCTGTGCTGCACAAAGCCACGTTCTCTATCTGGTAATAACACACTGCACTCAGCTCCGGCCTCACCAAGTCCTTTGTCACCACCTGGGTACAGACGTGTGAGAAATCAAATGGCAGAAGCAAAGTTCACCTTCTGTACGGTCATATTTCTTGACATATGGAGCTAAATGTGAAAGTTTTTCTCACCGTGTGAGAAGGAACCTTCAGCATTTTCAGTCGGATGTCGACCTTGTGACACACATCAAGGAGTGGGAGGTAGAAAAGAAGGCCTGGGGAGAGGTCGGAGAAGGGTTTGAGCTAAGGACGTATTTAAAAAAAAAAGGTTTTCCTATGACGTCTGTATGATACAAAACATGCAGATAACTGAAACATTTCCACTAATTGTGGGGTGTCCAAACATTACATGACTCAGCCAACCAAACCCAAAAGTAATTAATACACATCCTGAGAAATGGCAAGTCAACTATATGTTGCATAAAATGACAGTAATTGGTGACAACCTGGTCCTCTGGGTCTTCCACGCAATAGGTGACCCAGTCTAAAGATCACAGCTCTCTCATGCTCTCTCACTACCTGTCAATCAAAATGACAGACAGCAGTCAGTCCATGTGAACGATAGACAGTAATGGGACAGCTTTTGTTGGTCTCATTGTCAAGTAGGCCAGTTGTTATACAATCCTTTTGTACATTAACAATGTGGTCAGAAAGTATTAGAACATCAACACATTTTTGTGTGAACAATGGATTAGAAATAAAACGATGGAAAAGTCTGACTCTAAAATAGTACATTTTCATGCTAAAAATCTACAACATTCACTTATTCCAAATATTTCTCTTACAGACAGCATTTTAAACATAAAGCGACAGCTCAGATTAATACAATTGTTCACCCTTTGACTTCCCTTTCACAAACTGTATGTCTAGTCGGTTTTCTTTTTTAAGTAGATTATTGTGCAGTGTTTGGTTTCGGTTCAGTCTGTGTTGTAGTTCATACTTTGACACAGAACCAGATGGATAAAGGGAGGACGAGGAGAACCAGAGCCAAGACGAAGACCATCAGCAGCCACTCAAACACTCCCAGGTGCTTGTGCTTCAGACCTGCAGATGTATATAGTTTGAAGAACTCCAACCGTGATACTCATGATAGTTTTTTTTGTCAATGCCATGTCACTGTTAAAGTTGAATTTTACTTATTTATCTAACTTATTTTACACATTTATTTTGTGTGAGTATTTGCTTCATGAAATTGAAAACAGAGAAAATGTTCAGGTCACAAGATAACTAAATAAAGATAATACATGTATTTATCCTAAGAACAACAGAGTGGGAAAAACTGGACAACCCATAGCAGAAATGAAACCTCTTAAGCTTTGAATTGCTTTGACTTACCCTCCTCCTGCTCCATCGCTTCCAGGAGCCCCAGGTTCTCCTCCTTGACCTCATCCTCTCTCACGCTGTCTATGTCCACCACAGTGGATCTCACCTTCACTTCTGTCTCCTGCTCCACCTTGGCCTCATTTGTCTCTAGCGTCTTCTTCTGCAGCCTCTCTCTCCTCCCGGATGATGCCTCAGGCAGCCGGCCGGCCTTTGATGGCCGTTGTCTGTGACTTCTTCCGCTCCCCTTCTCCTTCCTGGGTGTCATTCTGGATGTCGGCGGGAGACCAGGGTGATCAGAGGGCTTCTCCATGCTGGCTGGAGCCTCTGCAGTTAAGAGCATAGATAGGAGTGATGGCTGTTGGGATGTCTCTGCTCGATGGGTAAGTGGATGGTTTTCTTTTTGGGTAAAAGCAGGAAGGAATGAGACATTTAGTGACTTTTACTGCTGTGAGTTGCTTCCTCTGGCTGGAGGTCTGTAACGGTTATCAAACAGAATACATGGACGGCAAATGAGGCTGACTGTTTGAATGTGGGAGTCAGGACAGCAGTGGGAGGGATGCTCACCACCTCCTCTTTTTTTTCAAATAGGTTCAGGTCAGTGAACTATTCTGAGCATGATATTCATATTCAATATACTTTATGTCGTCAAACCAGCAAACTAAAAGTAAAGGTTAGAATAATAATGTAGAAAAACCTCAGATAGTAATAATGATGAGTTCTTATACAGGTCATCTCCTGATCTGTGAGCAAATCCTTTCCTCTTTTTTTCCTCACAGATTCAGAATGGCCTTATCGGACATAAGGATTTGTTTTTTTCAGCAATTTATTAGAAGATTATCATTTGTTCATTTTTGTCCAAAAGCTCAAACAGGAGTTTAAAAAAAATCTGCAGTATCAAGTTTTCTCAAACAGACATTTCTTTAGCTATTAAAGTTTGGAATCCCTTGATTCTGTCACAGAAATATCAACAATAACAACATATCTACTATGAAGGTATACATGCTCATTGCTCACTAAAATCACCAACATCATTGCTTTGGAAAGTTGGTGGAGGCTCGTCCCAGTATTGTCCTGTATAGGGAAAAGTTAAATTTGTATGCAATAATGCCATTAAATCATATAACATACTACTTGTTGTGTCACTGGGGAATTGTTCTGAGTATGCTTCTTCAACTGTAGAGCCATTCGGGTTTGCTGCTGGGACAAACTGTCAGTGTAGCTCAGGGAGTCACAGTGTCTCCAATGGGAATGTGCAGACTCAGACTTCTCCTTTCCAAAGAGCTGATGTAGGGTTTTCTCTGTTTTTACGGGACAAGACTCACAATATCCTCCCTAATAGATCCTTAATTAAACTGAAGACTAATTATTTTTGCCCTGATCATGCAGTGTAGCCTTGGTTGAACTAGGAGCTACTGATTAGTCATATTTATTGGCATTACTTTATACTTCATATTTTTATACTGATTTGACTCTCTTTCTTCTCTTTCTCTTATGTAGCAACTGCAGCTGTACAATTTCCCGAGGGGTTACTAACGTATTCTGATTCTGATTTCCACAGATATTTATGAACAAATATAAATAAATGCGAATGTGGTCGCAAACTACAGATAGCCTACAGATCGCGTCCAACAGGATGTAACTTTTTCTATGACTTCCTGTCAAATCTTCGAAAACCGATGGAAACGGTCCGACCGTTTTAGGCCCCGCCTCCTGCTGTTCCGCCTGCTCTCGTCTACTTTCCAGGCGAGGCGAAGTTCATCTCGAACGAATCTGTGCTCGCGCGGAGCTTTCGGGGTCACGTGACTACACGAGTTCAGTTTGTGTGGCTCTATTTGAACTTTAGGAAGCAGATCGCTGAAAGAAACAGCTTCATGTTTTTATTTTTGTAAATCATATTTGAATAATTTGAACAACTCGTCCCTTTTGTTTGTTTTTTGCTGTTTTTACCTGCGCTCGCGCTGCTTCGTGCGGTGGTCTATCAACAGGTGTGGCGCGCGAGGAGGTCGGGTAAACGAATGGTCACGTATCGTGGCAGGATGCGGCACAGATATTGAAGACTTGGGGTAAGGTGCACATTTATATATAATTTGACGGGCCGTTCTGGTCCATCTCATTGAATAATAACGGCATTTCGATGCTAATTGGCGTTAATTAATTAAATATTTCAGCAGCTGCATGTAGCTTGCTCTCCCAGAGCGTTTCTGTTCAGCAAGTTGGAGGCTTTTACATTCATGTTTGCTAATTTAACAGACAAGACGCGTTATGTCCATTTGGCGGCCGTGTCGGCGTAGCTAGGTTTGCTTAGCTAGCTAGTAGTTAGCCGTGGTTATGACATGTGTGTTAACATTACGTCAGGAAGGCTTATTGGAGCTGTAATGGCTCCAAGTGACATCAGCTTCTACTGTACAAGTAAAGTAACAGGTTAAAGGGGGCCGAAGAGGTTTGATTTCACGTCGTCATAATGTCCCGACAGTGGACTTGCGATGAGCTAGGCCTGTGCAGAGTCTTGTCCGACTTGATCCCGATTTGCTCTGACGTCATGCGCACGTGGGCAACGATTACTTAGCAAGATCAAGGTGGCGGCAGGTTTTGGAGCCATCAGGCGACCCGGGAAAGCCTGGCTGCTGCCTCAGTTTTGACAACAAACACCACTTTTAGTAGAAAATGCTAATTTTCGGTGTACTTCTCACATTCAACACTAGATTGTAGGCCATCAGTCTCATGTTATGCCATACAGGTTTAATCTGTTAACACATATATCTTGGTTGATAATAATATTAAAAATAACAATAATACATGTTATCTATACAGCCCTTATCAAAATGAGCAGGTGCAACTTGCTTTACGGGGCAGACGCAAAAAGAACAGCATAGAATACAAAGCCAGATCCACACATTTCCACAGATACAGTATCTGCAAACGAATATAAATGAATGGGTTGCAAACTACAGCCAGCCTGCAACAGGGCTATTCAACTATATTGTTCAGGGGGCCGTATTTTCAGAAAGCTAAGGGCCCCCGACCCACTCGACCACTTTCTGGCCTTGTGGACCTTTTGGTCTTTTTTTCTAGTTTGTGTTTATACGTATAATTTCTGACATACACTTCAGATATAACACACATTTCTTTAAAAAAAATAGAACATAAAGCTCCGTGCTACTTACCCATGGTGCCTGTTTATGTTTCAAAATGGGGGACCAAATAGGGGGATACTAAAAAAATATTGAAATTTAAAAAAATATTTTTTATATTTGTAAACAGAAACTGGCCGGTCAAGCTTGATTGGCCGGATTTGACGCGCTGGCAGCCAGTTGTATAAGCCTGGCCTACAGATTGCATCTAACAGGATGTGTCTATTTCCTTGACTTCCTTTTAAGTCTTTGAAGGCTGCCGGAAAATGTCCGACTTCCCGGCAGGCTCAGGATATCTCGACCAATCTATCAATTTTTAGATGACTAAGTGAAAAATTGTCGATATGATTTTGTGTTATAAATAATGAAGTGAAAGTAAGTAATACTCCAGCATTCATAACTTTATTTTAGTATTGTGGACCACCTGCTTTTGTTCATGATGTACATCAACGTTACGTGTCGTTCATGTGTTCTCCAGAAGTCGGCAGTCAAGATGAGCCAGGAGGACATTTTGGCACAGCTGAAGAAGGATGTTCGTTCCTTGCTCATTTCTTCTAAAGTGGGTTTAGACGCTGATCAGCTCAGGAAAGACTATTTTGCCATGTTGGGACACACTATGCCCCTGAAACACCTGGGCTACAGACACATCATGGATATGGTGAAGGAGATGCCGGAAGTGGTGTCCGTTAACTTCAGGCAGGATGGCAGCACATTTTTAAAGGGTAGCGTCCTTTATTTCATTTGAGTTTGTATTTGTATTTCAACACTGTATCAATACAGCATTGGTGGAAAAAATAACTAGCCTAGCAGTGTTCAATGCATAAGGCCTCTAAAACATTTGCCTATGAAATACTGAACAAGTTCTTATACTTTATACTCTGACATATTTTTTATGCATCCGCCATGGCAGCTATTGGTGACGATTCCACCCGAAACATCGAGGAGCTAGTAGCTAAGCAGCGCACCTCTAAGAGCATGAAGAAGTCCAAGAGGGGGGGTGTCAGCTACTTTTCGCCCCGCTACTGTCACTCGTCCTCTGCTGTGGTCCTTCCTAGAAGAGGTTGTGCTCCTCTGGCTGTCCCTGCGAATCTGAGGGCACAGCTCCGCATACTGCTCTCCCAGGTATGACGTATTATGTATATTTTCATTATAATGTAAACTGTGACATTTTGCTTTTTCTCAACTCTTGATGTCTAAACTGTTGATGAGTTTTGCAGTTCACTCTTTAAACACACCCAATGTAATCAGAGAAGTAGATCTCCATATTCTCTTTTTTATAACATAATCATGCAAGTCTGTTACTGTAAGATACTTTAAGTAACGATGTGGCCGATCTCCCAGGGTCCAGTCAGGCTGTCTGACCTGGAGACCAGCTTCCTGCGCTGCTTCGGCCACCCGCTGCGTGTCCAAAACTACGGCTTCTATTCCACTGGAGAGATGCTTGAGAGAGTGGCAGACCTGGTCCTTATCCAGCAGGGCAGGCTGGGCTCAGTTCTGACCCTGAGGGAACATTTGTTGCCCAGGCCGCTGCTCAGACCGACCTTCTCACAAAGGACTGGACCCATTAAGTCACAATCACCTGGAACTGTCAAGTCAGCGTCCAAAGAGCATGACACTAAAACCCAGACACCAACAACACCCCCAGGTGATGCATTTATGCATTTTGAGCACCTAGCTGTAATATTTCCCTAAAAAAGCAATCCATATACAGTGTCTTTTGGTTGCATAAAGAATGGGGATTGGATAGCTGTTAAATCAATTTAAAAGTATTACACTGTTCAAACTCCATTATGCAATTTCCACAGAAAAGCATTGAGCAGGGGTTCTTCATATTTGTAGCATTGCAGTTGACTTGAGCACCAGTTTGAATTTATTTTAAATATCTTTTGTGGTTTTCTCCAACCAAAGTCCCAATGATGCAGAGTCCTCTGAACCAGCCTGCCACCTTGGGCCCTGTTCATAAAGAGGCACCAACTGTCAGTAACAAGCCACAGATGGTTGAGAAGAACCAGGAAGAGTTCTGTCAGGAAGGTCAGCTCTTTCAGAAACGTGTCCTCAAGGTAAGAAGGCATAATACCTGCATCTTGTTGCTTAGGGCAATGCATGAGACTGTGACATTGGGGATAAATAATACACCACACTCAACTAGAGGTGGGCGATATGGCAAAAGTATCATATCACGATTTTTTTCAGGCAGGATCACGATCCACGATCTTATCACGATTCTTTTTCATGTTGGTATTTAAGAATATTTTGCAAGTTACTGAACAGTACAACCAAACTTATTTCCCGATTTAAAAAAAAAAATATAGCCCTACAAGGTAACAAAACTGAAAGAATAACAGACCATTTTGGCCAAAGTACCTTTTTGAACAGATTTTAATCAAATTTGCAAGTGCAATTCTGCATGAACATTCAACAAGCATTTCAAAAGGTAAAACAACACAATGAATGGCTTATTGAAAAAAGATATATAAATAAAAAAGGAAACTAACTCTTAAGTACATTTTTTTAAGTGAAATGTGATTCAGAACCAAAACACTCAAACAAAGGTGCAATAATGTCTGAATCCTGACTATTGAAAACCCAGCAGTTTTAGAACGTATCTTTCACATCTTCTTACAACTTACATCTCTTTCTAAAAGAAGACAAAGTATGACAGATCACAGTCACAGATTTTTAGCCAGGAAAACCAGCTTATCGACTTTATTTGGCTTGAGAAACCAGTTCCATATTACAGATGTCGAATTCTTTTTAGGGACCAACTCCTCCGTGTTGTCCTCCATGCCGCTTGCACGCCCTATACAAGCGGTCCGTAATCCCTCAGCGTAGGGGCAGAGGTGCGAATTAGGGCAACTGTAGTTCACTGTAGTAGCATCCTAATAAAGTAGCATATCTGCGACTTTTTTCTCTGAATATTGCCCTTCTTTTGGCTCCGTTTTTTTTCTTCATACAGTGGCCCTGATACGCCGTCGTACAGAGGAGTAGAATACCTGCTGCAGCACGATCCAGCGGCCCAAACGTGCAAGACTTCCACACTCACACAAAAAAAACGTTTCTGTGTGGAAGGCGAATGTACGCTGTAACACGATACTAACCATCTCTCTGTAAAGGCAGATCGCGGAGCGATTTGAGACATTTTAATCGTTCACGATCTAATATCGTCGTATCGCACATCCCTACACAACTATTTAAAGGAGCATGTATCCAATAATCCATACCATTCAATTATTTATATTAAGCACAATTATCGTCATTCTCCTTCAGCTGGAGGAGGAGCTTCGCCAGCAAATCCTGGAAAATGGAGTTCCTGGCACCATTAGTCCAGAGCTGAAGGACAAGCTTCAACAGGTCAGACGTCTTTATCTCACAAGTGACTACAAGCCTCTAATATGCTGTCCTTTTAATGGCAAAAAGTATTTTGTACACAATGTAACCAGACCATGGTTTAGGCTTGGGCGGTGTCTGTACCTTCCTGACATTATAGGGTGTATGTTGGGGGGTGTATGTGAGTTATTATATTACTGTTAATTTAGTATTCCCTCCCTACCAACGGTACCGGCACATCAGTGGGCTGTGATCGTCTTTTCCAATCAGCCTTTAGAAAAGGCCACTGATCACACTATCATAACAAATATCAGCTGATTGGTGGCTGCACCTGTAACCTCATCAAAATGCAGCAATAAACTTAAGGAAAGCCAACATAAAATAGAAGACATTTACAACACAAAACATTAAAACTGGATGGATATAGCTCTTCATTGATTCAGTGGAGCATCAGAGTACAAGGAGGGTGTCTCTGTATGTCACATTAGTTTGATTTTCCTGACATCCAACAACACCAGTCTTTCCAAGTTCAGCTGCCAGTTATTATATAGAGAGGACCTCTGGTGGCAAGTGTTGTGCACTACACCACCACATCAATACAGCATCATAGAAAGTGCAGTGTGTATGATTGTATTTAAAATCGTACCTTCTGGGTTTTTAAATATCCTGGTTTACTGAAATATGGCCCAAGCCTACCATTGTTGCAAGTCAAGTAATTCATATGTTAATGACTCTCTGCAGGTTGTAGGTCAGAACGGTGATGGATTATCTGTGCACGATCTGCCTGCCGAGTACAAGGTAAAAATGAAAAAAATAGTAATGCAGTTCTCCTGTTCACCATCAGCACGTTAGACAAATATTTTTTTAAGCAACTTGCTGATGTAGAAAGTAACTCACTCACATTTAGCCTACTTGCCCCTAATGGTAATGAGAAGACAAGCAAGCGACAAAGCTGTTCTTCAGATCACATATTAATGAGAGATGTATTTTTTTTCTCAGAGGCTTTTTGGTGAGGATTTCCCACTCAAACAGAGCGGCTTTGTCAGCGTCACTGAACTGGTCAGTGCCTTGAGTGACATCTTCCACCTGAAACCTGTAGTGAGTGAAACTGGGCAACACTGGATAGTCATGGCCATACAGGACATGGGCAATACACAATCAGGTGTGTATGTGTTTCAGATACCAGCTGTCGATGTCACCCTAATTACTTCATGGTGTGTGTGGAATAAGACTGGCTTGATTCATTTTGTGGTTACAATTCTATGCGATTACTGATTAATGTTGTAAATATAAATGTCATGTATGGAGGGCAACCAGGTTTCTGCAATCAGTACTTTTTTTTTTAATCAACAAGCTATTGTAATACATGGTGGTGTCTGAGGTATCATGTGACAAAGCATTCTTGAGGAACTTTCAACTAAACAGGAAATGTATTTTCTAGACTCGAAGGTGACTGAGAGTTTTGATGACAGTGGGGAGCCGCCAACTACGAGCTACTTTTTCAGCTGTGAAGAGTCTCCCTGGGAAGGAAACCTGGAAGGGAGCGATAGTAGTATGACAGCAGATGATAACTACGAGGAGCTAGAGACCAGTAACGATTCCAAGACCCTCGAAAAGGTTCGGCAATATCTCTTTCATCTTATTGTTTTACATTACTAGGCTTTAAGGACCATCTTCAAGAGAGAGACCTAATGCCAATGTCAATGCCGTATTATCAGTGTATCTGTAAAATGTTGATTGTGTCCATATTTGCAGGTAGGAAAACAGGTACTACTTATCAAAACTACTGTCGAATAATACTGAACATAGAGTAACACTGCTATGTAACACTCACCCCTTAGCTGTCTCAGATGTACCCGGCCCTTCAGGTGCATTGCCGCCCTGGGGTGCCCCTGGACGCCCTGAAGAGTCAGCGTCTCAAACCGCCAACACAGCGTGGTGCTCGAGAGCTGGTGGAAGTCCTGGTGGAACACGTGGAGTCGCCTGGACATTTCTTCATCCGCTTCAGCGAGAGTGAGGAGGCCCGAGCTATGGAGGACATGATGATTGAGATGAGGTGTTGGACATGTTAGTGGCAACTAAGTCGAACGATAATGGACTAAATCTGTACCTATTAATACTAAAGGTCCCTTTGAAATTGCAGTATATTCAGTAATATAATGCATAATATCTATAATTTTATCATGCCTGTCACAGTCACTCCACGTCGAACCGTATTGCTCTACAAGCAGTTAAAATATCTGTATATTTTGTAAGTGGGGTTCATCATTATGTGAGCCAACATAGTAATTAAGATTGACCAACATCAGTTAAGAATAATACAAATATAAATATAACTGTTTATTACTTGTATACATCTTTGAAATGTGTCCCGTCACAATTTTAGTTCCTTTTGAGGCTTGACACAGTGAGAAAAAAAGTTAGTTTAATAAATTAACGCAACTATGCTGTAATATCATAAAATGTAATAAACCACTCCTCCAACACTGCTCAACAGAAACCTTTAAGATTTAGAGTGTCTGATGTTTTTCTTTCTTCCTCTGTGGCCTCTAGACGATGTTACACCTGTCCTAAGGTGTCTGAGCGTTACCAGCTTTCTGAGGGATTTGTCCGACCGGGTCAAGTCTGCTGCGTGTCACCGAAAGGAATGTGGTTCTACAGGGTGGTGATCCATCAGATCATTAGCCCCAGTCAGGTCGAGGTGTACTATGTCGACTTTGGCGATATGATCGTGGTACAGAGGGCCAATCTCAAGTTCCTTAAGTAAGGGAAGCGCAAACATTTAAGCAGTTGAACAATCCAACTAGTACTGCTACGCAGGTGGTTAGTGTGTGTGATTTGCTTTGCTTTGTTTCCTCAGGTCGTGTTACTCGGTTCTTCCAGCACAAGCGATTCCATCATCACTGGCTGGAATTAAACCCACCACTGTGAGTCTGACATCATATTTAATAATATAGTCACAGATATAAATGTGACCCCTCTTGCAAAGGCCTGCAGTAACGTCTTGTTAGTACCACACTGGTCATCTGTATCTGGCAGCCATACTGTATTAGTGCGATACAGTGTTGTATTAATATTTATAGTAATATTTGCCCTTGACTATTTAGTAAAATAAAAAACCATCATTGTAGGATTTTCTTTTTTTTCCCTGCTTTATGATTATTTATGTTCAATTTTTCCACAAGAAATAAAAGCACAAAGTCATAATGTTGTTTTTTCAAATGTAGTGTGTTTTTAATTAATCTTGCTTCTGAAATTCAGACTTTCAAGCTACAGATGTTATAAAATGTTCTGTTAGATGGGGTTTTATGAATAAGAGTGTTGTGGTTTGCCTCTTGCAGGGCAGCTGGACTGCTGAGGCCAGGGCTTCCTTCCAGAAGCTGTGCTCTGATCGCACCCTGGTGGGCGCTTTGGATTGTTACACTGGAGATGTGCTTCACCTCTACCTGTGTGACACACACACCGATAAGGACGTCTACATCCACACTGTCCTGCTGAGCCAGGGTCACGGCACAGCCTGCAGCCCTGCAGCGAGCGCAGCAGTAAGCCAGACACAAACAGCTTATACCACAGACATTAGGGGTTGGGGAAACCATGTATACAGCATAGCATCACTATATTTTGCATGGCAATATTGTATCTGTACACAGATGCCAAGTATACACTTCTTATTATTTAAACTATAACTGTAAGTAAATGGTAAGCCTTTTGGTAATAAATGCTTCCTCAGTCCACTAGATGGTGCTGAGGTTTTCCTGGCGGGGTCATGGGTAAAGTCAGAGGGATTGAATTGAGGCAACATTTATGACAGATTTTAACGTGTTGGTCAATCTGTTGCTATTATCTTATTAGATAAAATGGATAAACTGCATGATTTTAAATTGAAAGTTAATAAATTGCAACATATGATCACATTACATTAGTCAGGATATTGCAAAATTTGCAACAAGATCGTATTGTGACTCGCGTATCGTGATCAAATTGTATCATGGGGCCTTTGGTGATTCTCACCACTAATGGTCATGATAAAAAGCAGTTTTTGTTTGGCTGTCGGCTGTCTTTGAAAAAATAATATATACCAACACACCTCAAACGTCAATGGATGTAGTTAAAACAGTGTGCATTAGACTTGGTAACAAAATGGCTGGCATCATTATTATGATTTGAGTTGGTTATGAGTTCATTCCTAACTATGGGTCAGTCTGACTACAGACAAATATTAATGTGACCGTGCTATGAGTATGAAATACTGTGTGTTTATGTTGATTAATATTCAAACGTGATCCCTACATTGACTTTTGCTTTTCTTTATTCAGCTGCGTGTCCACGTCTGCCCAGTGAGTCTCTACCTGGGCGAGGGAATGGTTGACCTACCTGAGGTGGAAGAGGTCGTCACGTTTTCACCAACCAACAGCCAACACTCCATGTCGGCTTTAGCTAAGGTACTCCAGAGACACGCACGCATGCACACACACACACACACACCACTAACTTCTGCTGTTGCATGTAAAATATTTTGGGGTTGCAGTACACATGACATGTAATGCTGTAAGGTTCTCAGGCATTCTGTTTTGCTTTAAAATAAGTATTCTCCTGACATTTTCTTATCTAATGTCAATATCTGCTGAGTCGGCACACATGCATCATTTACTCTTCCCTCCTATTTTGTGTGCTTAGTTTGGGGGAGTAAACTCTTTTAAGTGTGCTTGTGGCACTTATTCACCACAATAACACATTAATGTCTTAATGCTAATGCATTCATAAACCACTGGAATTTAATAGCTTATGTGTTTCAGTAAAATCTCTGCTCATCTTCTAAACTTGCTGCACATTCAAAACACGTCCCACATATCTGTGTCCTCTGAAAAGTCGAAATTACAGTTGTAATATTTTGAGGGAAGCATAAACATAATTGAATGAGAATAAAGTCATAATATTTCAGGGAAAGTGATGTCCTGCCCTATAGTCTGCTGTGCATTACGCTAATGCTCTGCTGATGATGATCAAAATAGTTCTAGTCTGTTCGGTAGTCGCTGGATGTTGTTGGGGAGATGTCCCACTCTCTACCATCCTGACTAAATTCTACACCCATGGCTGCTGCTGCTCCTCTCTGTTATATGATAAAAAGAGTGATGTTGTTAATACAAGCAGTGAAAGGATTGAAGTATGTATTTTTAATTAAATATACCAGCTGTGAGAAATTGTTAGCCAATGTCACTTAACGTTACTTGTCAGACAAGTTGTGTTGTCCACAGCAGACGTATCCTGAGGAAAATGCATTCGTCCTGCCTCCTCCTCCTCGTGTGACTGACGAGCATGTTCACACAAACATGCAGTCAGTTGAGAGTTTAGCTTTCACGCTCATGAATTAGGAGTCGCTTCATTGATTCAAGGAACCTGACATCAATGGGACGAGAAGCAACTCGCTATAAAAAAAAAAAATCATTAAGTATAGTCTGCTGGAAATGTTTTTAAGTGGCAGTCTGTGACATTTCCATCTATTTAATTGTCTTCTAAGTTATCTATCAAAGAGTGAGTCAAAACGATGGTGATTGATCATGTGACCCACTAATGAAAGTGCTTGTACTTGCTGCTTTGCCCAGAAACAGGATCTCCGTGTCTGTTGCGACATTCCCGCGCAAAATTCAAAATTATTGACGCCTTTTAAGTCAGTCAGCAGCGGTTGGTCTGCCCAGGTGGAGCTACTCACGGAAGCATGCTGTGTTTACTTGTAATCGGAAATCAGTAACTTCCAACTGCTCAGTGAGGCTCCCTCTAGTCTAAAGTGTTTGACCGGTGCAGCCAGGTACATTTCATTACTGCTGACTCACAACGGAGGATCAACAGCCAGAGAACGAAAACCATTCAACTTCCAGTCCAAAGAAAAAGAAACAACAAACTAATGGAAGTGAAGAAGGAAAGTCGTCAAGAATCAAAGTGACCGCCAACGAGGGAAAACGACGGACCTCCTTTCAGTGTGGAGCATTTGAAGGCATCATGTTGATGAGACAGTCCACACTGTTGGGTGAGGGAGATGAGGTCCCAGTGGATCGCCTGCAGTTCCATCTACCGCCAAAGAGGTCGCTAGAAGCAACTGATCTCAAATCTTATGGACTGCCACTTTAATATTCGGTCATCCTGCCAACAGCTGGCACTTATGGAAAACCCTGAATTCTGCCAGTACTGGGTGACTTGGATATTTGTGGATTTGCAGCTTTATTTTCCAATTGTTTCTTATCTATGAGTGCACTCTCTTTGTCTCTTCTCCCTCCACCCCAACTCACTTCCTCTTTCTCACCCAATCTTTTAATGTTGCTGTAAAGCTTTGATTCTCCACTGTCCATAGCTCTTATCTTACCGGCCATACTGTCAGTGCTGCAGGCCCACTGCAGCACCACACACCCTCTGTACACACAGACACACACACAGTCAGTGTACACACTCGCATCAAACACACACATCCTCTTGCCAAGGGAGAGGGGGGGGGGGGGGGGGGCAATCCAATGCCCCTTAATGTATAGCTGCACTGTTCAGAAGGTCACATCTTGTTGTTGGCCAATAAATAAGATGAGACCAATGAATGGCCTGTTTAATGGATATTGGATTGCAAGACTGTGTTGCTCTTATGTTAATGAGTGGATAGATTTTACAGTGTCATTGTCCATGACTGCAAAATAGAAAGTACAGATTCAAGTACACCGAAAGATAGTGGCAAAGCATTGAATTGATTAAGGAAACGAACCAAACTAGGCAAAAGTAAACCTCCCTGTTGACTAATCAGTTTCAAAAACACCTTTTTTTTAAATATGGTAGTTAGCTGTACTATGTTTGGGAGGGTTTAATCTAGTTCAGCACAAAGATTTTCGAGAGATTCACACCCCAAGCTTTGATTATTGACAGTGACAGTGCTTTTGTACGAGTAGATGTGCCTCGAAAATAACCTGCTGTGGAGCAGGTCTGACTTAACATTGTCATAAATCTATGGCAATAAATGAGCACCTGCAAGGTAACAGAACCAGGCCTTTTTATGTTCACATATGGAATTCCACCTCCTGAAATATGTCCTTTCACCTTTTAATGTGTAATGTGACAATTACAGGATTTGTTTTTATTTATTGATTTAAATATGATTGTGAGGTAAACCTAACCTTTCTTGATGTCTCAGGTTGAAGAAGAAAAGCTGCCCGACTTGGAGTTTATTGAGGACAATGAGATCAGTCCCCATAAACAGGTATGACCACCTGACATTGACCTTGTCAACATCCACACCACCACTGCCTTCATTCCATGTCTTAACTAAACGGAGATGCTAACAGTTTCACACTTGTGTTGGTTTGCTCCTGTAATGCAGCACTAGCTGAAATCTGAGTACAAGTAGATGTATTAAACTGCAGAAATCTTTAGGTTAGGTAATGAGTGCACACCAATAAATATAAATGAACTAAAGAGTTTATATGTACAGTTTATGACCATTTTAGCAGCCCTGCCTTGATTGGGTTTAGACTCATCAATGTTTCATCTTAACTTACCTTTGAAATACAACGTATTATGTTTTGGATTGCTGGTTCACACTTTTTTTTTTTAACAACTGCAATCACCTCATGTAAATAAAGGCTAATTGGGATAGAATAGAATACAATAGAATATAATAGAATATATAAGGCAGATAGTTTTGTTTGTATGTGGACAAAAGGCTTTGTTAAAAAAATCTCAATGTGAACAAACACTAATGCTTTGTTGTTTGTTTATTGCTGTGTCTTGTTCAGGGTATGGGCACCAACCTATTAAATGCTCTGAAAAATGATGAAACCTTCAGCTACAGTGCATTGGAATGGGACCTTCCCAACATATCGTCTCCTACCAACCCTCCGTGTCCAAACTCCAGCCCTCTCGCCCCTCCCGATTTAATCCAGACCCAGACGACGACGGCTCAATGTAAAGCTAATCCTAAAGTGAGAAGACATCGGTGGCTTTTATGGAAGAAACATCTCTTGATTTATGTTTCTAAAAAGAGAATAATAAGTTACTAATTAGTTGTTTCATTGTCCACTAAAGAAACCACTCTCTTCTCGGACACTGAGCCTGACTCCTCCAACAGCTCCACCCAGCATCACTTCCACCTGCTTTCCAGCAAGGAAAGTGGAGCAGCACTGGTCCAAAGTCACTGCCCCCTCGTTATTCGGGCCTGCCCCCCTGTTATTCAGGCCACCGCCAATGCTGACGACCCTGGGCCTTCACTCCCCTGCCCTGGGCCGAATTCATGACTGCACTCCAGGTAAGTCATGAACCAAAGAAACCAATCAGATAAAGTGTTAAAGAGTCAAAGTGAGTATAACTACAACACATTAAAGTAATGTATATATAAATAACATACAAATAATTTTTTTGCCAGTATTCTTTCCAGTAGATTAGACCATGGAGCGGAAAATGACTCTGAAGCATTTAGTTAGGCAAACTGCTGTTACATAGTAAATGTTTGATTCTTACAAGTCATCACATAAAGTTTAAATAATTTAGGGTAGGTATTGTTTTCTTAGAACTGTAGAAAAATCACATTGGGGAACAAAACTCCTGATGTAAACACAAAGGCTTGTCCTCTCTTGCACACGCACTAATTTCCTAATATGATTATCCATTGACCTTCATTAACCTGCACATGCACACTTACACAGAGAGAAAGAGAGAGTGACAGAGAAGCCTTCAATGGAATTAGACTGTGTCCATGGTTGCACAGAGGACGTATTGATTTCCGTCCTGCTGCTTGCAGTGGTGGATGTACCTGCAATGAGAACCTGACACTGATTCAATTAGACTTGTTACCAGAGCTATTTGACCCAACAATCTGCTTTCATTGCATTGCATTTGTCCTGATATCGATACACTGCTGTTCCACCATGCCTCTGCTTTCAGTGTTAATGGAAAAAAAGCAAAACAAAGTGGGTCAAGGCAGATTTATCTACAAATCACTTTTGTGAACTTTAGCGTTACAAAGTGGTTTACACTGCTGCACAAATACAGATAAAAACACAAGATAGGAACCAGAATTAGTACAGATTAGAAGATATGCTGTGTGTTTGTGTGTGACTACTTACGGACAGCACAATCGACTAACAGTTTTCCCTGTACTTTCCTTTCATACTTATAATCTGTGCTCTGTATTTTATTTCCCAGCATGCCCTGAGACTTGTATGCTGGCTTCTCTCAGAAAGCTGACAGTGCAGAAACTTGACTCATTTTTTTTTTTAAATCACTTTCAAACGTTAAGTTGGCATTCATCCCTTGTTGTGATTCTCTGGTATCTCTTGATGGACTTACAGCTGAATTTTGTCTGCTCAGCATATTTGTTACATATTAAAGGGTCAGTCCTTAGCTTGTTGTTGACAGACAAAACCTTGTGTGGAATATCTGCAGAGTGTGGAAGAGAACTGCTTTTTTAATTTCTTGATGTATTCAAATTATGTGAAACATGGTGGAAGTTTAAAGGCAATTTAACACCAAATGAGAATCTTGCTTTTGCTGACCTCCACTGGTGGGAGTTATTCTGCTGACATCAAATCACAGTAGGGAGCTTCAGTATAGTGAGTTCACTTTGAAAATGTGTTTATAAAGCTCTGTTCTTACATGTATTCACCTCTAACAGCAATACATGTCTTATATTGACTTTAATTATGTGTTTGATTCTGTTGTCAAGGTGTACCAGTTTCTCCGCTCCACCTGCGAAACTCTGGTATCCTGTTTCCTCTGTTTGGTGCCAGGTAGGTCAGAGCCTCCTCCATCCAGCCCGAACGCCTGAATGAGTGAAACCCCAAAAGAAGCAACGTTTATTCTATCAGTGAGCACTTACTGACTTAAAAAGTTTGTTTTAATCTACTTCCAGATTAGTTAAATGCTATGTTCGCTTCTGTTTATCAGTTTGGTATTGGTGTCATTTTAGCACTTTCCAACATGTCAAGGCAAAAAAAAAATACAGGAAATGGATGGCTGTTATTTTTTAAATAGTAAGTGGATGCTTTTTGTTAAAAAAAAAAGAAAAATGAAACTGTTGCCATTGTGTGCAGCGTTTAATCATTTACTCTGAAGCCATCAAGATGTCTGTAATGTGTTAAATGGTTAAATTTCCTTATAAATACTGATATTGCTGTTCCGAACAGGGTTATTTTGGAAAATAAATCTTATTTGATAGAATAATTCAGTATTTTTACTTGTCTCCTATCATTCTTACAAGCATGACACGGGAGTGGATTTTCACTCCCGTCCCATCCCACTCCCAGAGAAAAAATCCCATCCCATCCCAATCCCGGGCCGGAGTAAAAAAAAAATCCCATCCCGTCCCACTCCTGTAGAATGGCTCCCATCCCGCTCCCACTCAAAATTACTCCCACTCCCATCCCACTCCCATCCAACTCCCATTTTTTTTTTTTTTTTTCATCACATTCAACTCGCATGAATCTATGCAATATTTGCGACTTCCCAATAAAGTCAGTTAATCTCACCGACGGATCATTGTGTCAGACTTTAGTCTATAGCTCTCGCTTCCCGGCTTCATCGCCTCTACCTCCCTCCCCGCATTTAACTTCCGGTAGTGGCCGGCCCGGCCGGAAGTCAAAGCACTGTTGGATGTGTAGTTCTTTTGACTTGCTAAAGCAAGTCAAAATAGTTTTGGCTCACTGAAAGATGACTACAAAAATGGACGTGTCTGTCCTTTTGGTTGTTTAACACGGCTGAAAATCATCATCTATTAATGGCGTTCCCGCTCCTGCCCGCTCCCGTTGATTTTTATTCCCATCCCGTCCCAATCACGGGATTAATAAAACTTTGACTCCCATCCCGCGGGAATCACATGACCCGCGGAATTCCCGAAAAATGTCATGCTCTAGTCCACATATAGATACTCAAGCAAAGTCAAAGCCTTTTTTCTTTTATCTTGAAATATTTGAACACTCCTTTATTAGTGTGTGGGGAAATGAATACAGCATGAATATTGTTCTTTTTTTTTGTTAATCTTCAGACCAGTAAGTTGACATTGTTACCTTTTGACCTTTTTAAAAAAACAAATGTTAAAAAGAAGAAAATCCACTTTGAAATGCTGCGGGTTGTTTTGTGATACCGGAGGTGTTGCTCCAGTAACGCTGCAGCTCTAGTGCCTTCCCTCAACTCTGGTTCTACTTACCTCATCCGGACAATGTCGATGTGACCTTCACAACGGCAATTAATCCGTAGGTTGCCTCATCCTGCTGAGTCACACAGACTCCTCTTGTTTATACAAATCGGTTTTCCTCGGCTCTCCAAGCAACAGTTAAAAACACGCCTCAGCGCACAGAAACAATGAATGACACAAAACAACAAGGACACCATCTCTAAACTTAGTGGCGCTCATTGCCTTAGGCGGCAGTCATAGAGCTGACATGTGTTGGTGTTATTTAGCAGAGCTGCCCTCGCAACCCAATATAGATTCAGTGTCGCCACAGAATCTTCCTTCACTTCATTTTCTACAACGAGTAAAAGAAAATGTATTCTTGTGAAACCCGTGGAGAGGCTTGGGCTTGAAACTAGAGCTCGGTTACCAAAAGTGTGCTTGAACTTAAAAAGGTTGAGGCAGAATGTGGCGTCCTGGATAATTAGTCTGCATCCTGCTGGGCTCCCTGACCTTTACTGGCTGAGCTATGAAACTTTTTAAAACGGCTCCAAATGAGGGAATGGCTCCCACCTCACCAACACGGCAGTTCATTGAAGAACATTAACCTATACTGTTTCCTCTACAGTGAGACAGTGTGAGGTAAATGTACCTACACAATGCATACAAATATGGGAAGGTACACAAACCTTCTCTAATATCTAATTACACACACACACACAGAGTTGTTTTTGTAAGCCAAGTGCATGACAATCAGAAATTATACATACACACATAATATGTGTGTGTGTCTGTGTGTGTGTGTGTGTGTGTCAGTGTGTGTGTGTGTGTGGCAGATGCACACATAAACCTTATTAAGGAGGAGAGTAATGTGGTTGCAGCTGAATTAGCAGCTAACAGCCGAGCATCAGTGTGCTGAATGAAGCATGAAGATCTGATGGCTTTCATTTACAGTCGAGACCCTGAACCAGACTGTCGGGGTCTGAGGAAGGCTGCTTTGTTTCATAGGATTTTGGTTTGTTTAATAGATGACTAATACTATATCTGTTTTTACATTTACATCCATATGTTGGGCCTTACTTTTCTTTTCATTTTTAAAGAAGCCAATGGGTGTTTTAATACTTAAAATACAACGTTGAATCGCTAAATAAATAATGCTCATTATAAATAAAAGATAATAGACCCTATAGCTCAGCCAGAATAGACCTAGTTTTACAAAATAAAAGCCCCAGATTGTAACTTCTTAGCAGGGGAATAACACTATTGGTATTATTAAAATAATCATGGATATTCATATAAATTAAATCCATCCATTCCATATTTCTACTACTTCATTGCTTACACATTTGAACCAGTAATTCAGCATAGAATCCGGCATTCACTCTGACATATCTTCATAAATTGTTCTTCTGTTTTCTGTTTTGTGTGTGTGCATGTGTGTGTGTGTGTGCGTTTGCACACCAGGGTGCATTAAATTACACTCATCCACAGAAATGATTCGTAGAAGAGGCGCCTTTATTTTTATCCCTGTGTCAAAATTCTTATCTGCTGTATTAATGTGAGGACAATTCTCCTGCTAATCCCTCATGCCTCTAGTTCTGCTACTACTACTACTACTACTACACACACACACACACACACACACACACACACGTATCGGTTGAACCAGCTCTCCAGCTCTTAATGGAGTGTTTCCACACATCATATTTCTACGTCATGCTTTGTTACAGGAACGGTTCCCTTGTTCCTTCTAACACCAAACAGGACTTTAACCACCACTACAGTGCAAGGCTTTGTCTTGCTGGTATATTGGTAAGATTATTTCTCTCTCAACCCAAAGAATAGTCTTAAATAACAGGGCTTCACAGGTCAATACAGGAAATGACATCCTGCTCAACTTTATAGAAATGCTCATTAGGAGTGGTTTCACTCTTTGTAAACAGAGGCTTTAGTGCTTTCTAAAGAAACCGTGTCCTGCTACCTGTCGTGATGACCCTCCCCTTTTAAATCCCAGCCCTGCCTCCTGTCAGTGTGACTTTGAGGATGTGAGGCTCCGTGAAGTGATGGAGGTCTTGAGGAGACCCTGGGGGGGCGGAGGAGACCTGCCTGTTGGAAGGACACAGGAGGGATGAAGACGAATGCTGAATCCCATGTCCTTGATGGCCCCCCTCATGGTTGGTGGTTACAGTTTGCTTTGTGAAGTGACTGTTTAACCCTCACTGCTTAGAGTCAACCAGGTTTACAGGAGGCATTACATGTATCCAGTGTCATTATATTAAAAAGGACATTACAAGACGCTCCGGGAGTTAATTAGCAAGTTAATTCAACAAGTTATTAAAACTAAAATCTCAAAAACGAGTTAGAATGTGGAAAGGATCACTTTAAGTCACAAAGGAGTGAACATTTTCAATGGAATATTGCATTTACAGTTTTAATACAGTTTATTAATAAATGAAAGCAGTTTTATTATTTTTGTATTCAGAACGGTGGAACTATACAGGGCAGCTGTTGAAATTAAAAACACCTTATACACCAAATACGGTCCATATTCAAGTCGGAACAGGTTCCTCAGACCACGTGCTAGGCTCCCTGTTGTTCTCCAGCTGGATGCAGATGTGGCCGGCATTGTTTGGCAGCAGCATCCAGCTGCAGCTGAGCTCCAGCCTCCGTTAATATGCGATGGCACACGCTGACAGTTCCATTAAACTGTATTTATATGGCAGCCACAAGTAATCGATATGCAGATACGCAAGGCTGTCCGCATTCGCAGAATTGTCTTTGGTCCAGCAGTGCAATGCATCAAACTGCCATGCTCAGTGACAACAGAGACAATATACACCATCACTGGGTATTGTTTGTCCCCATAGACCCCCCCCCCCCCCTTCTCTGTTATCCTGTCTTTCCTCCTCCACCAGTCTTCTTTTCCTAATCCCCCCCTTCCTCTAATTTGCCTTCTTTATTTGAAGAGACACTTCAGCCGACTCTTTATTCTACAAAAGATTATAAAATACATCCATTAAACGGGCGGAGAGATTCATTCTATGTATGACTGTTGGTGTAAGGAGTGACCTCCAATAAGTACTGTGAATCTGTAGTTAAAACCCTCCCTGTTTCCTCCATTGTCAGGCCTTTGGTGCATTAGCCAGGGTTTGTGTAACAAGACCCTGAGCTATACAATATCTGGGATGAGCGGGCTTAAACCCATTCATATACAGTAGGCGATGTCACAGCAGCGGGACTCAAACAACCTTCACTGTAGACGTTCATTACATGAAACTACGGTCTGCAGCGTTTGCTTCACAGACGGGTTCAACACAGCAGCAAATCAAGCAAGTTGACGTTTCTATATCCATGCATGGTGGATAGTAAAGATAAGGGAAAGACCGTAATTAAACGGTTGGTGTAAAACAACTAAAATACTTATTTATGGTTGGAGAAAAGGTTAGGGTTGGTTAATCACTGATCCGTGATGTGGCACACTGTCTGACCTCCTTCCTACCGCAGCAACCTGCTCACCCTCGCTTTGCTGCATCATTTTCTCCTTTGGCACTACATTTTGTCAATGGACGTAAATCATGCACTGCAGAGTTGTCCAATAGGAACGTTATAAAGATTGTGTTCATACAAGTGTTGAAAGCCCTGATCTGCCACCACAGTTACCCAGCTTCACCTAGCAAGGCAACGGTGCTCCAAGCTCGGCCGGGCGCCCCATTAAACCTGCTTTTTCATGGTGGAACATTGCCGGAGGGGGTCCTGTCCTCGTCTGTGCTTTAGTGACCACTGCTGCTTTTTTTGACACCAGAATCGAGGGTTTTCTTCTTCTTCTGTGTTGGGAGGAAATGTGTGCTCTAAACGTGCTGCCACCACGACCCGGGCCCATGACAGCGGAGATAATGGATTCTAATTAATTAGATGCAACATCTCAGTGGGGTGTAATGTATTGTGATTTGAAAAGTTGCACATCTGCACTCGAGATGGCGTTGATGGATATTGATGCCAACTGGCGGTGTGTAATCGATCTTAAACCGACCGTTGTCAGCAGTTAAGTGATGAAACTTTGTGTTTCGAGAAAGCAACGTTGAATGAAGAGCAGGCGGAGCAGCAGGTCACCTGATGAATGGCTTCACTTACAGCCAGCAGCATGACACTTATTCATAATCAATCATCACCCACATGCCTCTTCTTCTCTCCTCCCTTCTTCTATTTCATCCTCTTCTCGCTTCTTCCCATCTCTTCCTTTTTGTCCTTGCCTCCTCTTTTCTCCTCCCCTCATCTTTTCTCCTCCCTTCCTCATTCCTCTAGGTTTACCTTCCTAGGGACGGAGGAAATTGAAACGTCACTTGTAATCACTGCGTTCACCAAGTTACACTTTAAAGTAAAATCGACCAGCTGAAAATGAAAGCACTATATATAGAACAACATGGTAACTGGTAGGAATCCCTGGAACATAACGTCAGCGCCCATCTTAAGACCTTGCCTCTTTTCTTATGTCACAGCTAAATCAAACCAGACACTCATGCTTTGCCTCTATCCCAGTTTAGTTTAATATTCAATTTGTACTTGTGCTGTTTGCACAATCTGTCACGTGAGCGCCTGTTGTCTGGGAAAAAAAGTAAAGTGCTGTGAAGATGCGAGTGTTGAAGATGAGGAACACAGAACCCAACTTATGAAGCAATTTTCTAAGTGTTAAAATTAAGCATTTGCGACTCCATGACAACCAGAGGAAGGCCTGACCACACCTTGGCCGCTGATAAGAACCATGGTGCTGCTTAGGGAAGTGGAAATTCACAAACTGGCAGAAAATGTAGAAAAGATGGCCACACAGAAATATTCTTAAAAGCTGCAAACGCCTGAGAGAAAAGTTGTTTTTTAGTAGTTGTTTTTTCAGTGTGAATGGCAAAACCTTAAGAAACCTATCTTAAGAAGTGTGTTTGGAACATTTTGACATAGTCACATTAGTGTGGACATGGCCACAGAGACGACCAGTCAGTCCACTAAAATATCAGGGATGGGCAGAGCCAGATAAGCATCAAGTCGGAGCTGCCTCCCAGCACAGGAAATGGCATTAGCTTTGTTGTCACACGCACGCACAGTGACCTCTCAATCCCCAGGTTGCCATAGAGACGCTGCTCCCTCTTTCCACACCAAACAGCCGGCGTTGTGAAGGCTAGTGTGGTTGTATGTTCATCTGATTTGATGTCGTATGCATACAGAACCAGATACATTAAATAAAGACATTTCCTTTATTGCATTTACAGAGGCTCCAGTGTCAGAACTCACTGAAGGGCGTTTCAGCACTGCATTTCCCAGAACCCACCTGTCAATCAAATAGTGTGAGCGGGACTTTCTAGTTCTGTTAATGTACTTTTTGGTAGAAGCAATTCTTTATTTTGTCTGTTAACCCATAGTGGTGATCACAGTAATACTACCCAACGTGGCATCATGACTTTTTCGTAAATATACACGCCACTTCCTGTGGCGTGTTATCGGCACGCAATTCGAGCTATCCGCGAGTTTGTCAGCACCCTCTAGCGAAACGACCCTTCACATCCGCGTGTATGTAAACGCCCTCTAGGGTTAGGGTTCGGCGTTGATAAACACGCGAAAAGGCGATTGTGCGTAGTGATAACACGCCATAATGGCATACGAGTTGGCGTGTCATACATTTCTCTTCTTTCCATCTCCTATTGAACTTGACCGTGGGACTAAAACCTGTTGTTGGAGCTTATCACAGTAATGGATGCAAACCAATCGTCTTCCCACGAGCCAAAGTTCAGCTCATCAGCCGGGGCTCTTATTGAGATAAACGCTTCCGGTAACACTCATTAATAAGCATCTAAACCACCGCTTCAACTTCACACAACTCATATAACTTAAAAGAATAATGCATTGTTGTTGCTGGAATATTAGTTACTTTTGAAAGTAGCTCTTTGCGCTGTCTCATATACACCCCAAAGTACTGGCAACCCCTCTGCTCCAGTCCCTTCTGCTCTGTGGCTGTGCTGCTGCTCTTCTCCAGGTTTGAGCCGCTTTACTTAGAAATTCTCAGATCAGATTCGTTTTCGAATAAGATTTAAAACATTCATAGAGAGTTTGAAATAAATCATGTTTCAGGTTTTTGGATTTGACGGAATAGTTCTACATTTTGGGAACGGCCCCTTATTTGTCACTGCCTCAGCCAATAAATACTTCAGCAGATAACCCGCCTGTAAATGTGTACAGATTAAAGAAGATATAACATATTTATGAGTGATCACTGGCCTTCGGATAGAGCCAGGCTAGCTGTCTTACCTGTTTCTAGTCTTTAAGCTAATCAGCTGCTGGACTCTCAGCCAAAAGGTGAATGTTTGTGTTTCCTATGATGTAAAAATGATTCCTTTTAAGTGCATGTATATCTTTCTTCCATGATAAAAACTGCTTAAACGTTCGTACCAGTGATTCATTTTGAAGATAAAGCCTACTATTCCTCATCCACTGACTCGTTTGTCTGTATTTTTGGGCAGCTACGGGTGAAATCGCTTTCTGCAGCACTGGAGGCAGTTTTCTAGATCAATGAACACAGATGAAGTACGGAGCCACGCAGCCAGCTCTCCCTGCAGCCTTTTCCTCTGCTGTGTAGCTACCAACGATCATGAACAGAAGCTGCTGTTTCAGGAAAAGTTTAATCTCCCTCGTCTCTAACTGTGTTTGCAATATTAGCTTTTTTTTGGAGTGTCTCGGAGGCTGATGGTCGGACGGGTGTGGCTGGGAATGTGAGGCGGGGAGAACCAAGTCCTAGCAACGGGGAGCAGGAAAGAAATGGTGAGCTGATGAGTGTTGGGCCTGCTCCACATCAGCCTGACAACATATGACACTTTCTCACCTTTCAGACACTTTAAGTTTGAATCAGATTCAAAATACATCAGAAAGCTCAGTTGGCGTATTGTTTCAGCATTTTCCGAATCGATCACTCTTCTTTTCCCCAACACGTAATAGTAAAGGTGTGTTTGCTCTCTTACCCCCCTCACTCCCAGACCCCCCCTGACTCCCACCGCTCCCTCATCATCGGTCCCGTGACTCGGTGGTATGAATCTTGTCGTGTCTCAGCTCTGTGGTGCAGCGCAGCCGTGTCTGGTCTGCCAGGCCTCCCCTCTCCGTCGATATTTGTGTTGACTTGGTTGCAACAGTAAGTAGATTAAGGGACCAGTGATTGAGGGCAAATCAATTACTGCAGCTCAGTGGTCTGTGTTTGGGGGGAGGGAGGGAGGAGGGGGGAGGGGGGGCATTTATTTACTGTGTGCTGCTGGCACAACCACATTACTCAGCATCCTTTTCTAATGGGAACATCCTGGACCAACCATCAGGATGATATTCAGGTTACTATGTGTCCATAGTGACTTTGTAATCGCCTCATAGAAGGTTGGCTTTACTGTGATGTTATATGTCTATATATAATAGTTTATATTATTCAGTGTATTATGTGTATATATATATATATATATATATATATATATATATATATATATATATATATATATATATATATATATATATATTTCCCCATGTAATCTAGATCATACTACACTTTATGATACTTGTGGTCTGATGATAAAGACTCACTGCAGCTTATTTATTATGATATTTGACTAATATCTCCTCTAATAACCTTTTGTTCCAACCAATGTTTTTAATCGTAGCATCCCTCTGAAAAGTAACACATCGGCCCCTTTGCCAGCGCGGTGTTTGTGGGGCGGTTCCTCTCCTCCCACCGCCTCCTCCCAGTCCGCCCAGCAGCGGACTCCGTCATTTCTCCTCCTCGTCCCTCACTTGTTGGATGTGTCTGATTGATTTCCTGTGATTCCAAAGCCCTCCGGATGCTTGTTTGCCACCTCGGTGTCCGGAGTAGATCGCCGCAGCGCGTGAAGGTGATCGCGTGTCCACATGTCACACGCGCGTAAAAAAAAGTGCTGATCCCGAAGCGGCGTCCGCGCGTCTAACTGTGCGTCCGCTCCGGGACTATGCTCCGGTGCTCGGTGGCTGCTGGCCGTCCCGCTGACCTTTAGTCTGGGAGTGTTGGCTCGTTCCTTGCCCGCGTTGCGCGCTCTGGACCCCGGCGCATCCTTGGAGAAGTCCCGCCGCAGTCCCGTGCGCGGCGCGTCTCTGCTCTCTTCCCGCTGCGATAAGGATGCTGCTGGCTCCACACGGTCCAAGTCCACGGGATTAGCCTCGAGTTGGAACAAACGGACAATGTAACCGCATCAGGTACGTTGAGTGACGGACGATGGGAGACGGTGGTCACATGTTATGCTTGTTTTTGTGTGTGTGTGTATGGAATTGGCTCTGGGTTCAAATACACAAAGGTGGCGGATACTTATTATCTGACTCGAACCCTTGATGTGAACGAGTCTCTCACATTCACTGTAAAGGTTCACGTTGCCTGTCTTTTTTGTGTGACTTCAATGAAACGTGAAGTGTGCCTTTAAGGCTTCCAGGGGAGAGGAAGTGACAGTGGAGCCGCTCAGCAGGAGCTGGAGTCTTGGGGTTTTGCCATTTTGCTGCTGCTGTGATCTTCTTTCACTCTGGTTCAGTCTGGTCTCGGTGGCCTGCTGCTGCTGCTGCTGCTGCTGCTGCTGGCATTTGGTATAAAAAGACTGCATCATTTCTAATTGAAAAGATGAAGAGCATGTGAGGGCCAGGAGCATTAAAATGATATCCAGTCATGAAAGGTTTTAGACAGAAAGAGGGCACAGGTGAAGGTCCCGCGTTGATCAAAGAACTCACACTGTTCAGTCTTTCTGAGGCCTGCTGTTGTAAATGGGATCGAAAGGGCTTCACTATTTTACACTGACACACCTGCATTGCTTAACTATAAAAGAAAAGGGGAACAATTATCACTAATTGGAACATAGTAACAAAGTTCATCAATATTTATGATTCATCCCTTCAGACGAGGAGAAGACAAATCTCCAGTCCCACTTTACAAACATGATCTGTCAACATCCAATTCAGCTGTTTCTGTTTGAGTTTCACAAGTGACTTTTGTTACAGGATGCTATTTTTTTGCAGACGCATTGGGCATCAATTATCTCGAGTTATAGTATTTGGCAAATTTTTGGCAATTTGAATAATGAGATGAAACTTCTCTGATTTGCCTGCACCGGTCGGCGCAAACATAAAGCGAACCTTCACTGCCGAGTTAAATGGTGCACCGGGCCGCTCCGCGTGAAGAGTTATTGATCTTCCGCATCAACAGCCAGCAGCAGGTGCTGTGCTGCTCTGACCCATTTCTCACAGAGGAAGCTATATGGGAGAATACAGCTTGACTAAATAACTCCAGAGCAGCCTCTCTATATCCTCCTGTCTCTCCACCTTGCCCTCAAACACATGCACACACACACACACACACACACACACACACACACACACACACACACACACACACACACACACACACACACTCTCCTTAATTCCTCCACCTCCAGTTGCTGTGATACAAGAGGAAGTGGGCTGATTTCCCAGAGGAGTCTGCAGTCAGGGCCTGTCACAGCTAACACAGCAGCGGCAGACACAGTGTATTTAATACACAGGTTGTATAATGCTGTGCTGTGCCAACAGTTCAGAACAGGGGGATTCCAACTAGCTGCTAGCAACATTTACCCTGCCAGGGTGTCTGGCTGGGAAACTAAATATTTGATGACCTCAGTTCATTTAAGAACAGTTAACCCAAGCTGCCTCATTAACCCGGACAGAGCCTTATGGCTCATCATTTTCCTAGTTGTTGTTGTGGTTGAAGTATTTGGACCAATGAAACATTTTCAAAAACCAGATGGACAAACGCTCGTCCTGCTGTTGTTATTTCAGACAAAAGCTCCAATATGTTGGTCACATGCATCCTTGACCAGCCTGCTGATAATATCTATATGCAGACACGGAGAACTGGCCTCGTATTACTGTATTTTAAAAGTCTCACGGTCTTCGTGGATGAGTATCTTTTTTTTTAAGTCATGCTCGGGGCAACTAACTAACTAAGAGTCAAATAGAAGAGCGAGGTTTGCAGGTCAAAATGAAGTCATCTCAATTAATTGACCTACAAACTTGCATCATTTTCAAGTTTGGCATGAGCATCTGAAGGTTAGAGGGCTTAGTGACACAAATCATACTGTAATTAAATCAAGAATCATCACATTATCACAGGAGCTAGGATGTGCCCTATTTAAATAAGACATTTTTATAGAGGCAGACCACTGGACTGCTTTACTAAGCCCACCTTTGGTTGTAAAATCATGTCTTGCTTTCTCCTGCTGACACACTACTCAATGTATTTTCTGGGACAACATGCATGGAAGAGTGTTTTTAAGGTGTGTGCGTGTGTGAGGTGGGTGAGGAGCTCCTCAGGGAATGTGTTTCCATGTTTCAGGAGTGCTGTGTGAATTATTAAGAAGCCCCTCAAGGTTTTCCTGGCTTGCTGGATTGGTATTTCTTGCCACACAGTGGCATCGAGTGTACGGTAGTTACACTTTAAAGGTGAGACGGGCCATGTCCAAACTGCACCGCAGCATTAGGCGGGACAGGAACCTTCACAACTTCAGTCGGTCACACCGGCTCGTCTTCGGTCGGCCATGACCAGCCTGCAGTAATTGTCGGAACAATTTGAATCTGTGTCTGGGAGAGAAAGATACAGCCATTATCAGCCATTTATACGCAAAAAACACCAACATAATATGTTATGTGTGACTACGTGGCTTTAAACTATTCTGTACATCAAACCTAATCAAAATGTCCAAATCTTACTGGAGGAAGGATGTGTTTTTAAGTCTAATTAATCAACACTATGTGAGGATAAAAGCACCAGCATCAGGTGGGCCTGACAAGTAGTGTCGGTCTCTATAATACTATTCAAATTTCATTCCATATTTTTTTCAATATTTGAATATTTAATGCTCAAATTCAGCCTATTATTAATATTAACTACACTACACAATGCCATTATCGGCAATGTGGTTGTTTTACTTCCTGTCCACTAGAGGGCGTTCCAAAAACATTACCAATAAATATGTTGAATTACCAACAGGTGACAGCTTTCTAGATAAGTAATCATTAAGAAAGTAAAACAACCACATTGCCGTTCTCCTGGGGAAGCTGTGTCATCGTTGCCATGGTTACGCCCTCCTCTCACGTACATCCTGCCGTTGGTCTCGTTGCAGATGAATAAGCCGATGGAGACGCGGGTCGATCTAGCTAGCAGTAAGCAGCATGAATGCATCTTTGTCATGACGTCATCGCTTCTAGAGCTCCATCGGTATCTTTGTTTTCATTTCGCCGTCAGCTATTTCTGAAAGTGAGATTTTTCATTCAGAAAACTTTATTGTTCTTCAGACTTTGTGTCAAAAGCATCTGTTTATGCGGGTAGGCCAAGGCGAGGAGGGCGAGATCTGCTAACGTTAGAAAAGACCTTTCTTAAAAAAAATATACCAATAATACTACGAATACTAATTTCAGCATTCGAATGGTACTGATTTTTTTTTTACTGTTTGAATTATATTGGATTCCCGAAGTCCCCCAACGTGTGGCGCCTGGATATGAACGCAGCTCTGAGGCCGGCCAGGCCGGGTGAGGATGAGGCCACGGAGAGGAAGGCTTGTTGGCAGAGCCCGAGGCCTCTGGAACAGAAACGCTGTTATCTGCTAACGTTGCTCTACTGCTGCTGGCTGCGTGTCTGTGGTGACTCATCAAAATCACACACATACAGATGTACACACTTAGAAAGACACTTCCTGACTCAAACATGCGCACCCTTAAAATGACGGACATTTAGATACGTGTCCGTGATCAAATGTCAACCTCAGATTTCTTACGAAGACCCACGAAGACGAACACAACCGTACCACTTACAGACTCTTTAGATTACTTCACTCTGATTTCCTGTAATAGAGATGGTGATAATTTATTACAACAACATTTATTACAATTTATTAGAACAAAATTCGGAAAAAATACTTTTGTCCTTGTTAAAGGCATAAAATCTTTCCTTGTAGGAAAAAAACCACCACACTCCACACCCTTTATTTTGACCAACTATGTAGACTACCTATCTTTCTCTCCTAACCATTTATGAGCAAACACTCAGTTATTTGACTTATTTTGGTCCTAAAATAAAAAAATAAAATGATTAATGCCCTTTGTTGTTACTCCCCACCAGCTCCCGAACTTGGTTTTATTCATATCTTTTTTTAAACGTAGAACTCTTCATGTAGCAGCCTTCTTATGCAAGGATTGCTCGGAGCTTGAATCCAACATTAACGCTTGCAATAAGCCGTTTTTCTGACCCAGACTGAGCTGCAATACAGACCCTTGAAAGAAATGAGCGGAATGAAATGGAGGTTAGAGAACCCAGATGATATTACTGTGACCCGAGGTGAACGTGGAAGAAATGTGTGCTAAAATATATATTCATCATGAATAAAACATGTCACGCAGCTGAGATTCCACTTCAACGCCGCAAGACTTTCAACTGGAAATATACATTTCTTTATAACATGATATGATCATTTAATTCGGATTTTCTAAACCCACAACCTCTATCTCAATCGCCATATTTCAAACAAAAACAATATTGATCATACGTTTTGCTTATGCCTCGTGGTTTTGTCAAAGAGGTCTCTAGACACAACAAATTTGAGATAATTAATTCAGAAAAACAACACTGAAACCAGCGCACACAAACAATTACGGAATATAATGAATCCAATAAATTACATTACTTCAAAAAATGTAAACATTTAATCTGAATATTGCCTCAAAATGGAGCAAGAAACTGCTTTCCAGTTGCCATCTTTACTTGACCAGATGCAAAAGGTTAATAGGTGTCTTCAAAGACTTGTGTGATGTTCTGAGAGGAGATCTGAGTCTGTTTGTCCTGGTGACACGATGGCACCGTGGATTCGGTTTCCGTCCTGTCAGCTGAAGGTCATCGGCTCAGTGTCTTTTGCACAGCCGTGTGTTGAAATGACCTTGAGCAGCGGTCTCAGGTTCACGCCTACTCATTCAGGCTGACAGCGAAGCGTGTGGTGTTCAGGCCATATAATTACATCTAATAACCACTTTACCCAGTTTGACAGCTGTGGGAAAGGCTGGGAAGTTGAAGACGTGACTGCTTCACAGACTCCAGGCCATGTTTTATATTTGCAGTAAAACCTCATGTTTAATATTTATTTAAAGTGAGCTGTGAAACTCCAGTTTCCGGTGAGGTGAACATTTTGCACAACATGAATTGCTCATTCTTAGGTTGATGGTTTGATTCCTCATGTCTCCACCTAACCCTTTTGCTTCTGCTTTTCTGCTCCTGAGCAAGGCACCTCAGCAGCCCTGCCTTCATCCTGCTGGCTCTGCTTCCTCGCTTTATTAACTGTCACAGATAAAATGCCCATGGGAATGTATGCTAATGTAATATTCGTGGTACATTACTCCCTCAAAGATAGAAGCTGGACCGTTTCTTTCCCTTTTATGAGACTGCCCTGCTGACCAGCAGAATGGAGGTACAGTAATTACAGCGTCGGCGGCCGCCCGCTGCCCTGTACTGGCCCGTGCATTCATTGATGCTGCTCTGCAGCCAAGACGGAAAGAGAAGCTGGCATATCGCAGGACGGCCGAGGAGGAGCTGAGGAGCTATAATGAAACCTCTGCAAACCTTTTAAAGTCGGCCGACGCAGAGCTGTTTGCATCTTTAACGTCAAGTCCCTTTTCCTTCTCAAGTTCCCCTCTGAGTCTTAACTGGACATTACCAAGAAAATCAATTCAAGCAGTTTGACGTGTGATCCGTCAAAGACAGATGCAGTTGGTTCAGACTGTTTTTGAATCTAGTGAGAAACTTCCAGTTTTTGAGTTTGAGTTTTTGAAATACAAATTCAAAGCTTTCATATTTTGCAGTGCGTTTTTGGCAACTTGCGGATAGGAATGAAATAATGACTGTATGAATGGATGATTTTCCATCAGTGCCATAATTCTGTTCGTACCGTCACACAACAATATGGATCTGGATTTGTTGATCTATTTGGTCACGTAAGAATAAAACTTATAGACAACAAACAGAAATTCAACACCTGGGGAAGTATAGCGGTTGATCTCAAAAACGGTTGTTTCTAACACGTGGCTAAATGACTGATGCTGAAACGTCGTCATGGCGACACTAGCCCGCCTTCCGCTTCATCGTGGTGACATGTAAGTTTGTTTAATATGTTAGCGTTCTGTATCGATTGCATTTACACACTTAAAAAAATCATAAAAGTAGTGTTCATTTGTGAAGATTATATTGCTAAACAAAACATGTAAATACATTATTTTACAGTTATTTAACATTCAGTTGTACACAGCTCATCCTCATGTGTCACTTCTGGTTGCAAAAAGTGGACTGTTGCTTTATGATTGATTATGTCGACCAATCAAATGTGATAAGAGAAGCGTTGAGAAGAAAACTGACAATCCAATAACACTTTCCAAATTCGCCTTTTGTATCTGTCGGTTTGACCTCTGACCTCATGTTATCATATCAGTTGTTTACGACCGGTTGGGCTGGATAAAAGCATTTAGAAAGGTTTAGTTGAAGTGAAAGCTATGCTATCATACATATACTGTGCCCCTCTTCCATTGAGTTTCTGCTCTGTGCTTCTTCTCTTTGGGTTGTTTACAACAGCAACGCTTGTGGATATATTTTTTAACCGGTAAGCATTTACGGATGGGGATGTAAAGGATGTAGTTTAAACCAAAATCAGCACAAAAATCTCCTTACAGTTTTAAAGCAACAACAGTTAAAATCAGATGAATATAAAGACCCCGTTTGAGCAAAAAGGAACAGTCAGCAGTTGTGGACGAGCGCCTGTGCAGCTTCCCCTTCCTCTGCTGAGCCCTGCTGCAGGCTGCTGGGTCTACATCTGTTTAATATCTAAACGTGTTTGGGGACGTTTGAGTTCTGTGCTCGTTTCTCACACCGTCCTGCTCTACAAGTGTACACACAAACCTGGGAGCTCACACCAGCTACAGCTGTTACACCAGCACAATGCCTTGCCCGAGGGCACTCCTTCAGCTTAGACTTTCACAGTTAGTCGAGAGTTTCTGTCAGTTGTTTTGACAGGCTCCTCATTAGATTGAATCATTACTGTCATTAAGTGAACCGTGTTTTAGCAAAATCCCCTCCGTGCAATGGCTTATGAGCTCTCTGCTGCAGGCCTTGAGCCCCTTGTGGTTTTTAATGGACTCTCCCCCCAGACACCAGCAGCCTTGTAACTGACGTGATTTGAGCTGATAGATTCGGAGAAAATGTGAAATAATTATGCATTTTGTGTCGCGTGTGCTGCATGACCCCACTCCGTTACCGGCAGCCGTTCACTCAGCCGGTACTCGCGACTGTCGTAGGTAGTTATACTCGCCCTGAGCTACTTTCCATCAAATTTCCATGTGTAGCAGGATTCATGAAATGAAAGACCAAAAAGAAAGAATTGTTTGTGTAAAGGAAGCAGTAGTAGTCTGAGACAGTTTGAGATGATAAGCCTTTTGGTAGGCTAACATGTCTTTCAGGATTTTAAAAAAGAAGAAATAAAGCACAGCCAGCTACCGGCCTGGATATCTGGCGATAAGCCTTTAATAAAAGGAGGAAGTTAAATTCGGCATGTATTTAAATTTACAGACGGACGACGAGTAATGAATCTTGCGCTCGCCATGCAAGTGAAGGTATTCACCACATCTTGAGGCGAGTATGTAGAAAGGCTGAATCAGGAGCTGGCAGGCTGGAGTACAGTAGCCTGGAGAGCTGTATAATGTACACCCGTTATAAATCTGCCAGCAGCGTATACAGCACCAGAACATGGTCCAGATTGGATGGAGAAAAAAAAAAGACTGAAACTGTTTTCCAACTCTCTGTCGTCCTATCTCCCTCCATCTTCACGGGGACAGAGGCGGTTTTTACCGCCGGTGTATTGATCATGTGCTTTTATAGGGCCAAGAGGATCATTCTGGGGAGTGGCTCTTCACGTTCGTTCACCCTAAATGACCTCGAGCAAAATCAAGTAATTGAACTAAAATGTTCAACGTCATCAATCTCTGCCTACTGGGCTGTAACTGCTGCGACAGCTCCGGAGGAAAGATGGGATGACGGTTGGTTGAGCTCCTGTAGGTCTCTCAGTACACGGAGAAGGCTTTCAAGGTCACGTTTTATCGTTGGCATTTGGGGAGTTAATATACTTTTTATTATTTGGAACATTTTTGCATCAAAAAATGTACAGTCCATAATGCTATAGCCTTATTAACACATTATAATGATACTATAGCATCGTATATAAGGACTTATGATGAGGGCCTTATTATCTATTTACTAACACTCATTACAAGGGCCAAATATAAAGCATTGATAATCAATATTTACTACAAAGGTTGAATTTTAACAGCTGATGTCACATGCCACAAAGAAGAGAGAGTTTGTATTTCCAGTTCATGAAATTCTGTAATTGTTTAAGTTGAAAGACAAGCAGGCTGAATCAAATGCCTCCTATGAAACTCCAGTGAAGTTTTTTGAGATAGTCTAACCTTAGTGGAAAACCATATCTATCTCAAGCTGGTGAAAATTGGTCTCCTATCAACTTTGGTTGATTTTCAAATGTGTGTAAGAAGAGGGAGCAGGTGCACGGCAGGGTTCCACCAGAGCTTCACCACTAAGAACAACACATAAACTGATCATCCAAAGCAATAGAGCGGTGCAGGAATGAGTCCTAAAACGTACCTACGTTTCCCTCATCTCAAAGCCAATGGTTTTTTTGTGAAATGCCTAAAATAGGGTCTGTTGACGTTTCATCAGTTGATGAATTTTTAAGCGTTTACATGCCTTTTAAAAAAAGCAGTTGCTAACAATCTGTTACCTTCGAACACTCATCCTGTGCTTTAATTTGACATATTCCCGCTGATTCTACTTTAACAGTCAATAATCATCATTAAAAAGAAATGCCACAATTTCCAACCCGACCCCCTAAATTGTGTTTACTTCACACCCACGCATGCTAACAAACAAACAAACACACACACACACACATACACACACACACAGCAGCCCACGCTGGGCCGCACCAGGGATGATAGAGAAAGGGAACAGATAGAGGAAAGCCTTCGGAACGACAGATAACAGGATTAGCCAAATTACATTTCAACTGTGACCATGAATCCTGTTTGGATGTGCGACTTGTTTTCTCCCTGCTTACAACGGCAGCCATAGAGCCGTCATGACAAAATGGTGGTTTTCCAAAATAACGTGTGCTGGAATTTTCTGAGCTGCAACTGCTGCCGAACACCTGAATTTGCCAGGAATAGAAACGTTGATAAAAACAGATTCGCAAACACGGTCCTCCGTTCAGGGCTTGGATTGTTGTTGATGGAGGGAAAATTGTCAGTCCTCCACTAACCTCATCCACATTTTTGGGGACTTGGGTAAAATTAACCTTGCAAAGGCAGCCCATAATCTCTCGTGGATGAGAGAATACAGATGACTTGACAGTGAACACTTCCTACAACTGACAGGACACGCATACTGAGGGCTGGGCTGTCTTTGCTTCAAGTTTTAGTTTTAGTTCATCATCATGAAACATCCAAACGACTCACTAGTGTTCACTTATTTGTTTGTTCATCAGTTCATTCTCACTGGACTCACTTCTTAGACTTAAATATGCGACATTAGCAGCAAACTACTGTTTTCTCTGTAAAGATTGAGAGGAATAATGTCTGGGAGATAGTTAAGTCACTCTCCCTCTGTGTGTGTTGTTATCTGAGATTCTCTGGGCTTTGTGGGCATAGCCAGACATTACTCCATCCCAACTGTCTGAAGCACCTATCCTCCGGTTCCCTGTCAGGTAAACACTATTAGCTCTGTGAGGAAGTTTGTACCGTTAGCGCTGTTAGCAGCTTTAGCTTTGAGCTGCCAGATTAGGTGTGGCCATGTTGAGCACAAATTGCATTGATTCCAATCTCATGTTTACATTTACATTTACATTTAGGGCATTTAGCACAGTCCAAAGAGACTTACAATAAGTACATTTGTTGAAAGAAAGAAACCACAATATATAATTGCCAATTGACATAGCAGGTCCTTATCTGAGTAAAGTGGTAGAAAACCTTGAATCTCCAACATGTCAACAGTAAAAGTGTTTTACTTTGTTGATTTTCATACTATACGTTCATTTATATCCATCATCTACAAAATTGCGGTCTCGTTCACAAGCTGTGGACACCGAACCTGTGGCGTTTATAAGCATGGACTGTGTCTGTGGGGTGTTTTGGGGAGAAGAGGCTGACACTAGCCGACTGCTACTCTGAGGAATTTAAGATCCAAAGAATCAATCTTGTAAAAATCCTCCAGGGCAGTCGAGGTCCTTCAGCTGCTCCCGAAGACTGATGGCCGACACTCCAGAGGGAACAGTCCATCAGAGGAAGAGGGGCTGAGGGACACCAGATAGTCTCATTACTCTGATGTGCCAATATGGGAAACCTGCAGTTCTCCTCCATTATCCCACACATTTCATATATTATTCATTTTACGAATAAAATAACTTACAGGACAAAGGAAAGCAATAAACTAAGTAGAAACAATGGCTGATAAAAGCCCACAACATTTCTTATACAAAATTTTTAAAAAGTCACAGATTTGCCTCCGGGGGGGGGGGGGGGGGGGGGGTGGACAGAAATCCAATCAATATGTGTACAGAATAAACAACATAATAATCGCATACATAATCAATCCATATGACAGAAATGCACATAATGGGAGCAGCGATAGTAATAGTTATAGGAGAAATAATAATAATAATAATAATGAGATATTAATGAAAGATCGCAGGTGTAACTTTTACACATCATCAACATATTCTAGATAATCCAACCTAGTACATAGTTTACAGTATATCATAACAAAGACAGGTTCATTGTGTTTGGTTTTGCCCACACCAGTCAAGTGGATGACGATTAATGCCACAACGCAGACAATATCCTCAAAAATGTTTATCGATGCATTTGTTTTATTTTTTATGTGTCTGTGCTTTTAAAACTCAAAGGAGAAGAATTAGCGAGCTAGCTTCCTAACTAGCCAGGTGCTAAATTAATAGGAATTCAACAGCCTAATGTCTCATCTACACACCCATGTCACCCGGACCCTCATCACCTGATGAGAACTTGTTTTCTGAAAGCATGGTGGAAGTTACGCCCCCCCTCACATTTCGGCTCTCTCTTGTAGTCCGTAGGCAAAAATGTAACCCAACTGTAACAAGCTGTAATATCAGATATCACCATAAACAAACAAACATCCGCATTACTTACCGCCTCAGGATACACATAAGCCAGACGAGATGACTGACGGGTGTCGCCGTGGTAACTTCAACAGTGATGGTGGGACAGAAAAATGTATTTTCTGCCTCAGGCTAAAAAATCTAGCAGATTCAAGCTTTAAGGGGGAACAACTAAAGCACCACAGTGCAGTGCAGCTCCAGCTCACAACAACGTGACACACCGACGGGATTCTGTGAGGATTTCATCATCCACGGGGTGCGATCCACCTGAGACGAGGCTGATTTTTAAAATGCTTGGGACTTTGACAGATCTATGGACTTTTTGCTCGTTCTGTGTGTTTTTCACAGCCGTCATGTTTGTTTCACAGGAGCTGAAAAATCACTATAAAAGGGCTAAAAGTGAAATATGTGATTGACATAATGCTGCCTTCAAAGTAGCCTACTGAAATCAATTTGACTTTATATGTAACATACCGCAGCATCAACCGTTATTAGTCTATTCGATTGTGGTAATTTGTGGTGAGTGTTACAGTAGTCAATGAAACACTGCTGCTAAGCGCTATGAAGACGCGGGTGTCTGTTCTGATGGGTGTTTTATTAGGACATTCTGATTTGTCTGGTAATGCACGAGTACATGATCGCCTGAGTGAATTCTGAGTGTGTGAGAGAGTCTTATCAGCATAGAGGGCTCTTCAGGCAGTACTGGGGATTGAAGGCCACTCTAATCTGGACCCAACGGTGACTGATCCAGCTCTCTTTCTGTCTGCTTAGCGTGTGTGTGTGTGTGTGTGTGTGTGTGTGTGTGTGTGTGTGTGTGTGTGTGTGTGTGTGTGTGTGTGTGTGTGTGCGTGTGTGTGTGTGTGTGTGTGTGTCTCATTCATCTCTGTAGATTGTCAAACGAAGTGAACTCAAATTAATCTAACCAACAAGTTCGTCTGAAAGTGCTTGCAGAGCAACATGTAAACAGGGAGAAAAACAAATCTGTTTTTGTTTTTTGTCTGAGTAAAGGTTGACGTGGTGACTCCATTTTCATTTCCTCCGTGCGGTAGAAGTCGCCACGCTGGCATTAATTATGAAAAATAGTTTGGTGTACCGAGTCTGATTTTTTTTGCGCACACCGGAGAGATTTATGATGAATGACGTTCAGAGGAAGCTGTCAGCTGCCTTCCCGTTTGGTCTCCACAAATAATTGAAGGCTAGTGTACTTTGTGACAAGAAACATGGTTTACGAGCTCAGCTGCCGGCGTAGCGGTGCAGACCGCAGCCTCTGGGAGCAGCAGCACCGCCTCCTTTTCTTCTCCTCAGTGGAGAGTCTGACAGCACAGCTCACTGTGTTTTAATGGAGAAACCCATTCAGCTTCTCTTAACTCCGGGACGTATCGCCATCGGTTTGAGATGTTCAGCTCGTCTCTGGAGCTGTTGTGTGATGCTGCTTATGAAGTAATTCTGTCTTTGGACTAGAGTAAAAAATGCAGTCACTCAAATATGCTTTTCAGTGCAAACATGCGGACTAACGTGACATTTTTGAGAGTCGTGACAATGGAAACAATCATCCCACATTACAGTTAACAGAGAAAAGACAAATTGCTGAAAAACATGAACATATATGATAGGGCTGCATGGCAAAATATTATTTGTCATATATTGAAATTCCAGTATAGTTGCTCAGTATTACCGTATTTCCTTTAGGGAGCTTTCAGAATGATTGGCAATTGTGATTTAGCGGTCAGAATTGCAGGTCACCCATTGTCCCAAAAATCCTTCTTTTTTCCATGTGTTTAAACTGTTAAAAAACTTTTATGTCTCCATTTGCATTGTGGGTAAGTTGGCAACAGGTTATGAACAGAAAGAAGAAGGGGTGATGGTATATCTGATTCTGCTGCATTGACTTTGATCAGGTGGCAACCTCTGGGTCTGAAAAGTGAAGCCAAGGTGAAAGTGCCTTAAACTTGCATTCCTTCAAATGGCCAATAGGGGGCAACTCCTATGGCCGTGGTTGCCTTGTGATTGACTCCCAAAGCATTCTGGGTGTTGTCCGTGTTTTGGTCTTACAACTTTAACCTTTTCACAATGTGTTTTTGGTAGATTTTTTGTGTCACGCATTCAGTTGTGCTTAGCTCCACCCTCTCGTCTCACTTCTTGTTGCAAAAACCCAAGATGCCAAAATCCGAATTTCACGTCCACAAACCAAATGGGCGACGTCAGTGAGTACCATGATAAATTGTCATAGTGCTGTTTTAACACCTCGGCAGCCTGTTGGACTGCCAAAAGCTCCAGGTTGTCCTATTTGTAATTGGCACCAGGACACAGATGTGAACAGGCTTTCTCACTAGGAATCTCATTTATACAGTAAATGACAAAACAGTCCAACACAGAGTCCGATGCCCTGAATGACTTTGATCTCCACCATTTTGAACATTATGGGTTGGCTTCTTGTGTGTTTCTGTGTTTCACTCGTGAGAACTAATCCCAGTAACGTTTCTCAGTCAGCAACACTGAATGAAGGTTAGTTGCTTTGCTTTTCTTTCAGCTCGTGGAGATCTGGTGCAGATGCAACCGTCTCTCTGGTGGTGAGGTCAGAATAAAACCTCTTAACAACAGAGCCCTTCGCCGCTAAATCACTTTTACTGCTATACTACAGCAGCATGTGTGTCTTGGTGTGTATTGGAGTGTGGAAGAGATAAACATCACTGATTATTTGTAGCAAAAAAAAAAAAATGTTTTGAGAAGATCTGGAACCACCGTGGTGGAGGAGACGGGGATAAGAGTGAAACCTACAGAAATCCAATAAGGAAACATATTCCTGCATTGAATGTAATGACAAATGCTGTGGAGACAATTATGGTGAATGGACTTGTGTTTATTTAGTGCAATTCTAGTCTCCCATCAAAGCACTTTACACCACATATTAACATCCGCACACACATTCATGCCGTTCTTCTTCATTCCTAGTCTCTCTAGTCATTATCTAGTGGCAGTGCTCTCTGTCTGAGTGTGTTTTTGTTCTCGCTTTGCCACCTTGTGGTGAAAATGTGTAATGCTTCTTCAGTTAAACGGTTTCCCCATGTCTTTCTCTCCTTAGAGATGTCCAAACAGAGTGGCTGTCCAGTGGTGTGACCGCTCACCTCAACCAAAGAGCTGACTTCTCTTCACCCTTACAACCGCTCACTCAAACACTCTTCTGATGTAAGTCTGTCTGCCTGTCTGTCTGTCTGCCTGTCTGTCAGTCTGTCTGTCTGTCTGTCTGTCTGTCTGTCTGTCTGTATGCCTGTCTGTCTGTCTGTCTGTCTGTTTATTTAACCACCTCTGTTGCTGTATTTCTCTGCTTTCAGGTGTTAAGCAACTTTACTGAACGTGAGTACAATTATCCCATATATATATATATATATATTCATAATGCATGCTTGTATTTAAGTCACTTACACTATGTTTTCCACCTTATTTTCTTACATAATTACAGAATGACCTTTCGCATTTACCCTGTTAATGTACTTAGAAATTAAATTCCAGCCCATTGTATCTGTGCTGACTGTGACGTTGACTGCTCTTGTTAATGACATCACTTCCTGTGCCTGTGTCAGAGTTTGATGGAGAGCTGGTCGGATGACAGCTGGAACTGTTGTCATAACCGGAGGAATACTGGCCACAGTGATACTTCTTTGTATCATAGCTGTGCTCTGTTACTGTAGACTCCAGGTAAGCCTCTTATAGTGTGAGTCTGAAAGATGTTTAAATCCCACTTCAATATGAATCCATCTGCCATGTTGTATTATGACATCACCTTACAGGAGACTGCAAATGGTCATCAAATATATGAAAATGTCATATGATACTAAGCATTACTAAGCAATACTAAGCTCTAGAAGCATTTTGATTATATTGGAAAAAGTAAGTTGATCTAATTTTATTTGCAGATTTATTACGCTCACACTTAATAACAAACTCAGTTTTGTAGTTTGAAGTGCAGCCATTTTATGTTATAAATCTGTATGGAAACAGTTTGCCATGTGAAGGACGTCTCTCTCTCTCTCTCTCTCTCTCTCTCTCTCTCTCTGCAGTACTACTGCTGCAAGAAGAATGGGTCGGACAGTGGCTCCATCTCTCAGCAACACTTCGCCTGCAACGCCTGCAGCGTCTCCGGCCTGGACGGGTCGATCATCACGCCGCTGTCCATGTCGCCACCAGAGCCGCCGGGATCCTCCGACCCCAACAAACCCGCGGGGGGGCAACGCAGTTACTGCCCCACCTGCTCGCCCTATGACTCCCCCTTCTACATCCGCACCACTGATGAAATGCGCAACGGTGGCGAGCGCGTCACCTACATGCCCACACACTATGAGAACCAGGCGCTGGCGATGCCACTGCCCGCCATCCGAGGCTCCCTGCTGAGGGAGACCCAGCGAGGCCGGCCTCCCGATTTCTACACCAACACCCGAGCCATCAGCACCGAGGTGTGACCACCCTAAACCCCCCCCAACACCACCCTACACACAGACACCCCTCTCCTCACTTACACACACACCAGCACCACCACTAACGAGACCACAAACATACTTGTTCACCTGCTGCAGCTGCCAGTGAGGATCTGCTGCAGAAAGGCTCACTGTATGTGGAGGTTATCACGTTTATTTTGAGTTTGGGGGGGGATTTAAGTGTGGATTGCGTAAGACAGCTGCTGAAGACTAAAGTGTATGACAAGCAGGGATCACTTCAAACCCAGTTCCTCACTTGATACACTTATATTTTACATTTTCATTTTCAAGAAGACCGTAATTCTGTAATTAATGGGTAGATAAAACTGTAGGTTAACGTCTCTTTGTGCTCCGACATGAAGGGAACGGTTGTAAACTCTCTGTTGACTGTTACTGTGTATTTAATGACTGAGGGCTATTGTAGACAATTTATGATTTCCCCCTGCTACACATTTTCCTAATTTGCCAAAAAGACAAAAAAAAAAAGTGAGTACGATAAAGTATGTGGTAAATATGAAGCAATGTTGTCATGATTCGCAGAATGACAGTGAAATACATTTGAACAAGGTTACAAGGAGGAAACGTCTGGAGGGTTCTGCATCTCTGGAAGCACGCTCGTGTTACAGTAAAGGTGGAGGAGGGCGGACGACCGGGGCTTTCTCTATGCAACTGTCTGGCAAACTACTGCAGCTCTTCATTTCCAGTCTGCTCCTTCCAGCAGTTTGTGTCCCCACTGGAGGAATATTGTAAGGGTGGTGCACGCCCAGGAACATTTGACGATGCTGCACATGCGGATAGACATACGAGCAGAACTGGATCATGGGTACTGAAGTCCTCTTGGGTGGCCAGATCCACTTTGAACCCCACTTTCTCCTCTGAGGTGTAAACCTGTGAATGAGGAAGGACGCCTGAGCCCTTGAACGCAACAGCTTGAAATTAATTGAGTGATTTTCTCTTTTGACAGTGATGCAAAAAGTTTGATATGTAAATATAAACCGGAAAGCAATTGATCCCGTTGTGTTGGTAACGAAAAAAACAATGTGCACCCTGGAGTTGGTGTGCATTGAATGAGGGAGTGTGATTTACTAGTTTGTGCTATTTTGTCTACACACTCCTACTATACTCTAGTACTACTTTCATGTTGAATATTTGAAATGCAAATAACCATGTCATTTATTTTCATCGTTTTTCATATTGTGAGGAAGTCAGAATACACATTTATGTGAGTGAAAACTGTTTCACCGTGCTCTTTTTCTACATAACACTTACCCAGCATTGCTTGTCACACTCAATAATATTTCCTGTGATATTTGTCTTCATTTATGTGTACTACAAGATTCAGCGAGGGTGAAGAAGCGAGGCAAGAAGGACTTGCATGGTGTGAAAATGTTAATTTTACGAGATTTCCAGACAGGCTTGATGTTATCAATCAAGCATATTACATAATTAGAATTAATTGAACAGCAGCTACTTCATTTATTTCTCAATTACGTTTTCATTAAGGTTAAATAGATGCCATTACACTATACATCTTGGAACTCCTCAAGACCATTTTACAGTTGTGTTTTTTCTGCCTCTGGATTAACTGAACAGGGAAAATAAATATACAGTGTTGGCAAAATGAAAGTTCATCACTTAAGGTTGACAGATTTGATTTTTCAACTGGTGAAATCTGTCCAGGAATTAAATAAAAGTGTGTGTTTATCCATGTTTGTTGTCCACTATACAGAATAGGATCATCATTCCTTCATTTAAGCATTGTATTACCTATATATTTTATTACTTACTTATCTTTGAAAAAAGAGTAAACATTTTTTTTAGATATGTGGTCAAAACACATACCGTAACTGACGAATACAGAAACAGTAATATTTGACAGTGTTAATTTTTGAATTAAAGATTTGTAACGGCTTGAAATGGCTCTGTGTGATGACTGACACCACAACACACACACACACACACACACACACACACACACACACACACACACACACACACACACACACACACACGCACACACGCACACACACACACACACGCACACATTGTCATGAGGCAAACAACCACTGATGCTGAAATCAGTTTTCAGTACAAAGCATTTATGTATTCATTCAAATCATATTTTTCCAATTTGATTATGCAACAATAAAGGAGAGACATGAAAATGACTCAAAATTACATAGCCTACATTTTAAATGTATTTCAAAAATAAATGTGTGTATACTTTTCGCATACACGTACGTGGCAGAACTGAAGTGGTTAAAAGAATACCTCAAATTCCTAAACACAAATGATAATGAAGTTGGGCGAGTCAGACAATCTGCAAGAGTCCCGCGCATGCGCGAAATCACGCTTACGCTACAAACCGGAAAGCGTGTCATTAAACTCCCGAGTGATACATCTTCGTAAAGATATACGATCTTCGCTGCAACTCTTGTGACAGCTAGCGAGCGAGCAACTCCTTTACGCTGTAAATAAGTAAGTTGACAGCTCTTTTATCAACACTTGTGTTTGTTTCACTGTCACGTTTGCATGCAACGGGACGAGAACTGTTGTTTTCCTTCTCTAACTCGTCGTTTTCCTCCAGAAGCGGGCGGGGTGTCGCTAAGTGGGCTCGCTGCTCGAAATAGTGGTCAACTGTTTTGGACTTCGAGCTGATTAGCGTTAGCCAAACTTAGCTTTAGCTCGCAGGTCTAGTACACATAGATACTAGCTAGCTAGCTGCTTGTGTACAGGTCTGGCTGTGAAGATAAATATAATGTTACCGCTGTCATTATGTTATTATTACAAGGCTGTCGTGACTGTATGGATAAGCTAGCTTGACGCTAGCTATGTTTCCTCTCTGTCCGTCTCTCTGTTTTGTATTAACTAACGTTAGCTGCTGTGAGTTGAGTTTGTCTGCTTTACCGTACATATTTAATTTAATAACATTCTCAATGTCCGCGATGAAAAAGCAAAGCAGCCATACAAAGCTAGCCTGCTGCTGATGCTGCGAGAGGCCCGCACACACCAAACGAGAGCAGCAATATCAGTTTACCGCAGTAATTAGTGAGGAAATCTATCCTAACACAGCTAACTGGAGGGCTTTCAGGTCGTAGGAGAAGATGGACCTCAGTGACATCACTGCTGTCATGTTGTCACAGCATCCCCACTGTCTATGGATCCAGGATGTGTCTCTGTACTTGTTAGCACAATCAGTGACTTTGCTGTTCAACTGAGAGAGGAGAGACTGAAGAAAGTTGACACTTTTTCCCCCCATAAGCCATAACTGAAGCAGTTTTTCTGACCTTGAAATTGTCTAGAATATTATCTGGTTGTAATGAAATCCTACATTGATCATTACAGTACAACATCCAGATACGGCTGGTAAATTGGCTTGCTCTTTTAGCCCCTTTCTAAGTGCAACTGTCCATTCACTGGGGGTTGGAGTTGGTTTTGAAACGCCCCGGTTGATATTGGCAATATTTTAAAATGATATAAAGCTACACTTAGTTGATTAATCACAACTATTTTGACAACCGATGAATAATTTAAAAATACATGACCTTGGGAGTGGTGAAAGTGGGATAGATATTTGAATTGATTAGTTGATGTATTGGGAGATGAAATGAATAGATTTATTCATGTGTCTTAGCCGTGTATACTGGCATGGAGAAATTATTTAACAAATGTGGAACTTCTTGGCCAGCAGAGGTTGTGGATGTCAAATAGGAATAAATGGGTACTACTCCGATATGGCAGGCTTTAGCATTGGCACAAAACCAAAGTGGCCTTTTGTTGTTTGTCTTGATGGAGAGGTGTTTATAAGTCATGAAGGAGCCACTTTATTAAGAAGTAGCATTATACAGTGAACTAACCAGTATAGCAGGAATTAATTGGTTTACATTTTACATTGATTCATCAGATTTACCGAGTTGCATAGTCTATTAATAGTCACGTATGCAGTAATACAGGTTGTCACAACATTGTACTTCAGGTTTAAAGATTATACTTAAATGAGGAAGTGATTAAATGACAGGTTTAATGTTTCAGTAAAGTAGACAATATACTGTATTATGTTCACCAACAAGCCTCAAAGCAGGTTTCAGTCCCAGCTATAAAGGAGGCTAAAGGGTTTCTCTCTGTGGGGCTTTTTGGAGAGCCATCTGGTTCAGTCTCGTTCATGTTGAGACTGACTGAGGTTACTGCTAACAAGGTATGCAATGGTTGCGTTTACAGAGAAAGGTTTCCAGGAATATGTGTACAGGGAAATGAACTCCTAACCCTGACAGTGCTAATGTCACACCTTACGCAGTGTGGAGTTATTTATCCAAACACCATTTTAGCAGACTGCAAGTAATTCCAGTGACTGTGTAATCTCAAAACGGAAGAGACAAAAGACTGCACATCTGTAAATTATACTTAGTTAACTCAGCCAAACCATAACAATTTTCTTCTCTTTTATAGGCTACCCATTAAACATGCTTTCCGAAACATAATGTCATCGTTAGGAAAGATGCAGTCAGCAGGTTGGGCAGTCTTGGTAATGTTCGTCACAGGAAGGTCACCAGAGTTAGATTGAGGCAGACATATAGCCATCATATCTAAAACCAAAAGAGACGCCAAGCCAAACAAGCTAAAGAGAAAGTGTAAATGTTTGCACCAACCCTCCTGTGAAGTGTCGTATGTTTTGCACTAATGCATCTTGTACACTATTGTAGGTTATATTTTGTTTAGTCAAATTTCCTGGCGTCCATGCCAATGAAGTTTACTGCTCTACTCTCAGGTATGCATCACAGTATTCATTCAACAGTAGGGCAAGTCAACCCGTAGTAGCACACACACCCTCACAGACGTAATGTGTGTGGTTAGCCCTGTGCCTGTGGATGTTGTTCAGCCTGTCTACTGCTGGCCACTCACAGTTTCCGTACAGCCAGTGGTTGGGTAGCAAGGTTGCCAACTAGGACTGTACTGCCGAGTGCAAACTTTCTAGTTTACAGTTTGAGCCAAAGAAGGATTTACTCTCCCTCCACACAAGGCAGCAACAAGAGAGAAAGATTAGCAACAGAGTAATTGGGATACTGTTTCATGTATGTAATAACTAGGTTTGAAATGACCATGTGGCATCAAATTCTTTAATGGATAAATCAAACAAAGTCGTCTACCCCATGTGATTGTTTTGAAATTACTATTTAAAAGCCTTAATACCGTTTGTTTGCTTGTTTGCCTTTATTTAAACGACACGTTGAATCCATTTAATCAGAAGCAGAACTTTGTAGTTGACCTTTTTTTATTCACAAACTAGTGTGTTACAACATATAACCCTTCTGTATGAATGTTTGTAAGAGGGAGGTTATGGGATGTTCTGTACTTGCACAATGAGCATTAAGTAATTATGATTAATAGCCGGTTCAGTGTGGCTAGAGTTTACCACATGCTTCAAATCCAGTCCGACTTTGGAAGAAGAGACATGATGATTATCCAACAGAGCGAATGAATACTTTTGCTCTAAATGTCATAATGTTTCTTCTCTTTGCAGCGTCTTTAAGTGAATCTGTTGGGGAATTTTCTGCTTTGCGCTGCTCTGTGTAATTGAATAATGTGATTGGAGCACATGACCCTTTTGCTTTTCTCCTGTATGTCTATGTGGGTGTGCACATTCGTGTCTTGTATGTAAGTCACTGTGTGAATCAATGTCCCCTTCATGCTTTGGTTCTCGACTATGTGTGTTTGTATCATAACTGCTGTAAACATTATTTGGTCTATAAAATGTCAGAAAATAGGAAAAAATGCTCACAATTTATCAAAGATCAAAGTGAAATCTTCAAATGTCTTTTTCTGTCCAACCAGCATTCCAAACCTAAACATATTAATTTACAATTATACCGAACTAAGCAGCACATCCTCTCAGTTTAGCAAGCTGGAACCAATTATGTTTTGTTTTTGCCTTTTGCTACAAAAAATCACTCCTTATTAATTACTTGAACAATACTGCTGTTATAGTACTGTAAATTCTGTTTAGCATGAGGTAAATTGTGTTTGTGAAATCTGGAGCAATGTCTGCTAGGCTTCACTTAATTGTTGCTTAACTGTTACAAAAAAATCCTTCTGTGTGTTTTTTCTGCTCATGCTTACCTGCATGTAGCCAGCTTTCAAACAGCAGGATGAAACATGTAGAGGCAATGGGCTGATACTGTTGTGTGGAGAGGCTTTGTCAGTGCTTGTCTTTTGGTGCTGGACAAGCAAATAGCATAGAGTCCACAACAGTAAAGAAAGAAGTCAAGAAAAATACTAAAAACTTAAAAGAGACATGCTCATTTCCAGGTTCGTACTTGGGGTTTCTACAAGAACATGTTTACATGCTTTAATGTTCCAAAAACCTTTTGTTTGTTATTTGACCAGGTATTCACCCTCAGTCTCTGATTGAGCATGTTTCAACTGGATTGCGATGCTAGGCAACAGCCTGGGTCCATTTTTAGTTCCCGTGAGCTGATGTCATTCACATTAAAGATATAAAACAAATAGATTTGACATTATGCCATAATAATGGGATAACCGTCTGCCATCTTACCTGGTTATTGTTTACAATCGACAAAGTTATTAATATTACCCTAGCTAACATTTGACCACTCACCAGCTGATTTCATGCCAATCAAGTGTAAACTAAACATTAGGGATGCACCGAAATGAAAATTCTTGGCCGAAACCAAAAACCGAAAATGAGGAAACCAAGGCCGAAAACCGAAACGCCAAAATTAATATTCCCATTATTAGTACCATTGCATTTATGGTTATGACTGTGTACTAACCTAAAATCAAGGCATTGCAATTCAAAGAATAAATAAATTACAAAAGTATGAAAATATTTATTTAGCACTGACATTAAAACATTGCACAGTATATAATAGCAATCAAAATAAAATGTTTAACTTGACCCCACTCGTTCATTAATAAATAATAATGTACAGGCCTAGAACTGACTGGCTGTTCCAGCCGTGTTGTTTCGGTGATAAAATGATTTCAGCCACCGGTGCATCCCTACTAAATATACAGCACATTAATGACAAGGACAAGTGCTTGTCCTCCTAAATCCCATTTCAATATATCTCAAGACAAAGTAGGCCAATGTTACAGGACACAAAAAGTGAAGCCCTGACAAATAAACACAACACTAACGTTAACCACATCCTTGACAACAACACTAACCATTGTTATTCGAAGCTGTGGGGTCGCACCAAACAAACGTTTCTGCCTTGAATCCTGCAATCAGCCAGTATATTAATATAACTTGTCAGCTGCTTACCTCATGCCTTTACACAAATCTCCTTTTAGTAAAGCCTTAAAATATAATTTATGTCTTGATCAGGTAAAGGAATCCAATCGGGGAGGGGAGATTGGAACTTCAGCAGTTCAGGTCAAGCTTGCAAAAATTCCCACAAAAGTTCCGTACATAATGCAATGAGAATAAAAGACAATTGAGACGAGTCCTTTAGGACTCCTGCTGAAGGCATTTATTTACTTACTTCATCAACTGGAACATCTCCTCATTTCCAGTTAGCGAGGCTCTCTTTTCATCATCAAAACAAACCCCATGCTGGTTGACCAGGAAAAAAAAAAGCTGAATAGGACTCAATTTCTGACATTAATTATAATATGAATATATTAATGTAGGTGTGTCAGGAGTACTCAATCTATTTAGTATTTATACATAAAATATATCGCTTACTGAAATCCCATGAGCCATTCAGAATACCAAAGACAGTTCTTACTTGTTTAATTGCTATCTTATTTAGCAGTAAAACAATTAATGCTGTCTTATCCCTAATCAACAAACACAAAACAACTATTACAAACGAGTATGTAGAGATAATGATCCAACACAGACATTTGAGGAGTAGAAATTCGATGCTTGTTAATATGTTTGGTCACAGATCTGTCAAAATGGTGGATGTAACAATGTCAGTGCAAGTGATTGTAGTGTAACTGCTTAGAAAAACATAGTGGTTGCTATTAGCAACAGTATGTTCAACTCAAACCAACTGCTGGTGGCAGAATAATACATATTACATTTCTTAGCTCATAGTCGAGTATGTTGAATGTTGAAAGTAGAACCAAACAGATTCGGCCTGCCGGACAGACAGGCTCAACTTGCAAATTCCATGAGATCTGGACGTGACTAATCACACCCTAAGCACTGAAAACAATTTTAGGATTGTGGCATATCAGATTTGTGGTTAGTGTAGCGTCCCCGGCTGACTGATGGTCGGACTCTTTAACTGATGCTTCACAAGTGTTTTATTTTTTAGCAGAATAGATGATACCGCTCAATTAAAACCTTTGACACCTTGAACACTCTGAACACACCGTAAGAGCTATGGAATGAAACAAAAATAAAGTATTACCATCTTTGTAATAGCATGTTCAACAATATCAAAATAGTGTGTTTTTAACCTTTAACAGAAAATTAATCCTCATTTACAATCATGAAGTATCCTTTTTAACCTATTTAAGCTTTACTAAAAGCTCAGAATATTGAGCAATAAACAAACATATTTAACTTAAAAATGTATATTTTAACTGCCATTTTGCAGTGTTAACCTCCAAAAATTGTTATTAATGCACACAAAAATAATGCTGCATTTACTAAATACTAGCAAGCAATTTACTGAAATAACTGTCCCTTTCAGACCGATTGACATGCCCTATATCATGCCAAAACAGCATTATTGCTAGCTTAAAATACACTGGTATAAAACGATGCAAAACAATAAAAGGACATCACATTTTGATTAAGCATTAAGCACCACACTAAAACAAAATGATGACAAACATTGTGCCCTTATCAGCCAGGTGCTGAAACTTGTTAGTCGACATTTTCTTAACTTTTTGCCCTTTTAACAGACCCGTTTGCCGTGCACTTTACTTCCTTTTCTCTTTTCCGGTTACAATCTATCAAAATTAAAGCACCAACCTAAAAACAGGAAATAACAGTAAAAATAAACAAACACATTATGGGAATATGCTGTGTCATATTAAAGGTGATTTACAATTGTGCTCATTTCTGCTAGTATCATTTACTTAAAGTTGAAGAATAACATTGGACTCGCAGCCTAAGACGTGGTCTACAAAGGGAGCTGTTTGGCTAGTGCCTTTCTGTGTCCCAAGTCCTGGATGGGTGTGTTGTTTGGTATTGCATGCTACAGTGACAACACTGCACACGGTACTTTAACTGTGATCAAATAAACCTTCTTTTATTAGTTTTAATAGGTCCGAGACGGATGCGCTGCCGCCTGCATTGTGTATACTGTAGAAAGCACTCTGTCACGTAGATCAGTCAAGGAGAAAAATAATGCTAAATATCTTCTAAAGTCTTTTCTTTAACCAGCTTTTTTCCTGCATACATAAGTGTCCTGTATGAGATTGGATTACTATAATTTTATTTGTTTTATTATTTTACTTATTATCCATCCATCCATTGTCCTCCGTTTATCTGGGCCGGGTTGCAGGGGCAGCAGGGACATTTAATATCCCGGAATTCACATTCAGTTCAATTACGTTTTATTTACATAGCCCAATATCACACATTTGCCTCAGAGGGCTTTAAAATCTGTTGCATAGGATGAGGAAAAGCTCCCTAAAAAATCCTTAACTGGGGGAAAATAATATAGACACCACTGACTATCTATGTAATTATCATTTTCTTCCAGATTATTTGCCTGAGCCAGCTGAAAGCATGCCACAAGCATCTGTGTAAAAAAGATCAGAATGGTACCACCTCCAGAGCCAGGATACAACCCTGTTAATATTTATATCTTCAATTAGCCTTTGAGCAGCATGAGGGAGCTTAAATGTTCATATTGTTCTCATTATTGTATCCTACTTATAACATTGATTCTCAAATACAGGCTAGCGTACAATCTCTTTGTTTTACTGATGAGAGGGGAAATTAAAAGAAAGGGAGTCGGTTGACTGTGCCTTAATGCATTTCTTCATGTCTTATTTATAAAATATTTATACATATATATATGTATTATATATATATTATATATATGTATAGTCTAATGCAATGTGTTTGTCTTCCCACAGAGCTGGGTGGACAGGAGAGGGAAGGGGGAGGGAAGCTTTAACCCTGGTCTCCCCAGCCGACCCTGAGTAAACCAGCCAGCCATGGATGACCGCTCCTCACTTGGAAAAGTCAGCAGCTCTACCGAGTCCGTGGCCACCGTCACCAGTGAGGAGTTTGTTCTGGTACAGTCCAGTGCTGCAGGGTCACCGCAGGGATCTGAGGGCAAACCAAGACTCAAGGTCAGAACAACACATGGACAGACATTTACACCTGGCTTGAACCAGTACTATATGTAATATCCCTTCTTCAATAGCACACACATGAAGCCACTTGAAAGATGCTGGTCAGATGTGCAAAATGTCAAACACACCAAAAACACAGTTTCCTCCCGATCACCCTATTCCTGGATAGGCCCGTCATGAGTCCTAATTTTGTTGGATGTTATGTTGTCCCAGAAATAATTGCAATAAATGTCATTTTAAGACCATTTTATGCCACTGATATTATTATAATATCATGGCATGATAATGCAAATGCAAAGGAGCAGTGCACTTTTATTTATTAAGAAGAATTGAAATGTGAAGAAAAAAAAATGCAAAGAGCAAATGGAAACAAAGGGATCGACAAGTTTTGCTGAAGTGCTGACTCAGTCCAGGAAGCTATACTATGTCCTCATCTATCTTTATGTGTCCTTATTCTCATCCTGTTCCATCTCTCCTGGTTTCTCCTTTGTCCTCATCCCCAATTTTTCTCCTTTCTTCTCTCCTTCAGATGTCTTGGAATGGGAGCGAGCAGCTGGAGAAAGCTATGGGAGAGGTGTTGGATGATGATGATGATGAGGTGAAGGTGGAGAAGAGCAATGTGGAAAAGATGGAGAAGCACAGGGACCCAGAAAGCGGAGTCCTGAGTCCCCGACCTTCAGTTATAGGTCCATTTACAGTCATTAGTCTACTTTTCACCCAAGTATCAACACTATTGTTCTTTGTGCATACATTTTCCTTCCTTTTCCTGCAAAATATTACAGTTAAAAGGCAGTTGATCTAATTGTCTTGTGAGTTTGGTACCATACACATGCTGCAGCTGAATACTGCCTGAATTAATTTGCTAATTTTACTAGTTCAATCAGAACATCACAGTGTAGCTGTGACACTCACAGTATGCATATGTCATATTTTAAGTGAGATATATTTTTATATATAAAAAAAGTTGCAAACCAGAATGTAGGTTTCTTTTGTTATTGTCTTTCTGCATGCCACTGTCTCCTTCAGAGAGAGAGTGGAAATAACACTGTGGAAAGAATACTTGGATGAAAAATGTTTAAAACTGAGCTGTGTAGCTGAAAATGTGACTTGTCTGCATGGCATTGACATACCAAAATGAGGTTTGCTGTGTCGGATTAGCAAGGCTGGTATCTGAGCTCTCTGACATTGACTCGACTGTTCTGTATATCAGCAAGGACAGGTTGACCCCGACAGCTCAACAAACAGTGGTATAGTGCGCTGTGGTGTTTTTTCAGTGGCAGGTGCAAGGCATTAGCACTACCTATGGGGAAGCTGCTCGCTTTAAGGTGAAATGAAACGGCAAGTGATACCGGGTGTATCACAGAGGAACCGAGGAAGTTCGTTAAGGTGTGTCAAAACCATTTCATAGTGCCATGTAATTATTTTTCATAACATACACACAGTTTAATTAATTTCATATGTACGTCAGTTGTTACCAACTCTTCCTGTGTAGACCTTTGTTTCGATCACACCGCTTTATTTATGTAATTGCAGTTACTTCTTTTTTCACAGTGGTGCTGCCGTGTTGTACTTTACTACTGCCGAGTGAACTAAGAGGAAGTGGTTAGTGCTGCTGTGTAGAATATTTGCCAGTCAGCAGTGGAAGTCCAGTTGCTGTTCTCATTGTTCTGCTTCCTGTTTGCAACGTGTGAAAGTAGAAGGTCAAAGTTAATTTTGGAGAAGACCCTCAAACTTCCTGGACAGTTCTCTCTTTCATCTTCTGCCCTGTCTTTACTTGTTCTTAGTTGTATTTCATTCTCAATGCACTGGTCTGTTGTAGAGCTTTAGACCACAGGATGCCATTCTTAATTTATCTTGGTTCACATTTTCGTGGCTGGTAGAGAAACTAGGTTTGGCTCAGAATATGGACAGAAACCCCAAAGGACATGTTTCAACTTTTCAGAAAGATTAACAAGATCACAAACTTTCTGTCTGTCCACAGAATCATGTCCAGTGCCATCCAGCCCCACGGTGCTGGAGGAGGACAGTGTCCAGTTCAACAAGCTGTCCTACCTTGGCTGCACCTGGGTGAAGGCCCCTCGAAATGAGGCAGAGGCACAGAGGGCCATGGCTACCCTACGGGCTGAAAGCGCCATTCCCATCCCCATCACCCTGCATGTCCCCTGTGGACCAGATGGCTCCGTCAGGTCAGCCACACATTGAGACAGAGACATATTGAGACCTGTTTAGATACACTAAAGAGGATGTGAGGCATAACTTATTTTTCACCAGGCTGAAAATAATTTTGCTCCGTTAGACAAGAGTGTCATGGCGGCCACAGTTTTATGTTTGAATGGAAGCTTGGTTTAATGCCATTTACTGTGTGAGACAATTAGATGTTTTATTAACTCCAAAGTAATATGAAGTATCTGATATGAATTTAATATGCACAGCATCTTAACAGTTTTATTACAGGTCTATAGAGATATGGTAATCTAGGACAGAGATTCTCAATTGTTCTTCAGCCAGGGACGCCTGACAAAACAGATAATAAAGCAGGGTTCCCCTCATGTGCAGTATGTCTCTTGGAATAACTGGTTAAAAACTTCAAATTATCAAAATTCTCAATATCACAATTGATTATTGGGGGAAAATGTATTTGTTAACAAATTTAAATGTAGTATTCTTAAATCTGCTGTTCCATTGATTACAGTATAAATCTGCACCAAAGCGTAATTTTCACATGTTAAATGAAATGACTCTCCCCAGGATTGTGGAACAGGCCTCGGGTACAGACATCGCCTCATTTCCCATTTACAAGGTGTTGTTCTGCGCTCGTGGAAAGGAGGGTTCGCTGGAAAGTGACTGTTTCTCCTTCACCGAGAGTTACCGGAGCTCCGAGGACTTCCAGATTCACGTCTTCTCCTGCCAAATCAAAGAGGCTGTGAGTTGCATACATATGTTCAACATGACAAACTGCAGCTCAACATGCTTTTCAACCCGATGTGGAGCACAATCCCATAACACTAGTCACAAGTAGGCTTTAAAAGAGAGATGATTTTGTCAACATGATTAATCCAGGCCGTGTGAACCAGAACCCTGCTGTGCTAAGGGACGTAAGGCGGAACACCTTGTGTTGTGCAGTCATACTAACAAGCAGAAGATATTAAGAGAACTGTTTTGGACAGGAAGCAGAAATATTTCAAAGTATTTTGGTTAGAGTAAGATGTGAAGTTGCTAACTTGTTAACATACCAGGAGATAAGAGGGTACAAGACCATCCCGCACTTACAGTAATGAATACAGTGAACCACCATAATCAGTGTTTACTGGTCTGTAGTGAGTTCATTCTGAAGTGGCAGTATTGTGAAACTAACTACTGACTCTGCACTCCAATAAACATACAGTAATAACCCCTTCTACCGTGGCCTCATAACAGACGTTTCACTATTTTCACTGTATGCTGACGTAAAAACAGTAGAGCTTACCTGCAGTCTTTTAAGTACTCGCACTGGTAAACCAGTGGAGGGCACTGTAGACTTTTCTCAATAATGTCTGGTTCTATTCTGCTCTTGTTGTACTTAAATTATCATTTTCTGTTATAATATAATATATATATATATATATATATATATATATATATATATATTCTTATTTATTTTTACAGCACATTACTTGATCTTTTCAGCTTGCGCTTCCATTTAGATTTTATGTTATTCTCTTTTTCTTTTTTCTTCTCTACTTCCTTGTCTTTATGCCTATAAACTTAGTTTCGGTTTTCCTTTTCCATCCAGGTCAGTCGTATCCTGTACAGTTTCTCCACAGCCTTTCGGCGTTCTTCACGGCCAGCAGACATCAGGGATACAGCGCTGTCCAGTCCGCCTGATGGCGACCTCTACACATTCACTGTCTCCCTGGAGGTCAAAGAGGATGATGGCAAGGGCAACTACAGGTAATTTGTGCACACACACACACATACACACACACACACACACACACACACACACACACACACACACACACATAACAATTACATAAAAAAGGTGTCTCTGAGTATGTTAAATGCATATTTTTTACATTTTACATGAAAAATGCATGATAATTAAACACCTTTTTATGGAGGATGAGCTATTTTGATCATGATGAAAGCCCTGTTTGATAACACACATGCATAATTACAAACTGTTTGTGTGTGTTTCTTATAACCTCAGAGCTGTTGGTATCACAGATGTGTTGATATTGGAGCTTTAATATTCTGCTGTAATACTGTTTGACTGTTATTGTTTATCCGTAAACGGCTTAAAGTTTATCGGCACAGAAAGACAATCTTTCCATTTTCTAAAGCCATCATATATCAAGTATTTTAGTGATGGATCTTCATTTTCCACTCTCCTCTGAAATAAAATGGCCCAATAGTTGTTTTGAAAGCACAGCAGACACCCGTAAAAAATATAATCCACTTGGAAGACTTGAGGAAAGATATGTCATATTTATCTTTAACTGCGCTAGTCATATTAAGGTATGAATATCCAGCAAAGACACTGGCATTTAACAGCGAGAACAATAACATAAAAGACTACACAATACATAATACATTAAAACACACTAAATTGATATTAAAGAACACCACAGTACAACAATACACAAAATGAAATCCCTAATCTCCTCCTCCACAGTCCGGTGCCTAAGGACAGAGATAAATTCTACTTCAAGCTGCGACAGGGCGTTCAGAAGAAGGTCTTGGTTTCCGTCCAGCAAATGTGCAACAAGGAGTTGGGCATAGAGAGGTGAGGATCCCTGTAAAAAGAGATGATGCATGACGATGTCCTAGTCACCTTCCCCTGGGGCGTCTTTGTTGGGTTTGGGGTCTGTGTTGCAGGTCTTTTACTCCTCAGTCATTTTTCAAGAGAGATTTCATCCTATCTGCTGTATTATTATAGCTTTACCTCGGTAAATCTTTTGGCTTTCCAAAAGTTAGGAATCTCTGTCTTTACTTCCACTAATGCTTTGATTTTTGTGTTTAAATTTTGGGGCATAACTTACTATACATTGAAAAGAGACTGGCCTTTTCCACAGTCTTTGTAAGGCAGCTGTCACAGGAGGACAAATGAGCTGAACTAAAGGAGTTAATGATGTAGAGCTCAAAAACACTGCTCTGAACAAGCTGGGTTCACACAGCATACCAAATCTATAGCCTTGAAACTTAATTCTGGTAAACTATACAATGACTTTCCAGATTAAAGCATCAGACTGGCTTGTTTTCCCAAGGACAGTGCAGACAATCAGTGCCCAAATTGTGCAGAAGGAAAAAGTAAACTGTCTTAAGCCACCCAAATAAAGCATAAAAAACACCCCAACGAAGGAATAAAGGTGAACTTAAATCACTATTGACTTCCTCCAAACTCATTTCTATGTGTTAACGTGATCTAGCAGCACGGCAGCACCAAAGAACTAGGTCATCTGTATCGCTCCCCTCTTTTCTTCTTCATTCCCTCACCTCCTATCGCTATCAGAGGGAGACTGACACCTGCTCTCTTCATTATTTTTAGCGTCTCTGGAAGCTCCTTTTGTGTTCAGACCTGATCCTTCCTGAGCTGCTCAGCCCATATTTGGCAACACTTTGTTTTAGTAATTTTGGATGTTCGTAAGAGCCTCAGTTGCTAAATGCTAAATGCATCATGTGTTTTACTTTGCAAGACACAATGTCTTTCAAACTCAATATACTTCTGAGTCCTGGGTTAGTGAGGGGTTAACTGTTAATGTATTCATGTTTAATTTCTATCAAAATAATTACTGAAACTGAGAGATTCCCCTTAATGGCACATCCAACCTAATACCAAAGGGACTTCACTATAATAAATGATTATGTTGGATTAGTATGATGAACTGGACAAGACCTTAAATATGTTGTGTATTAGAAATAGTAGTTTGCCTGTTATATCTTTTTTTATTTGTACAATTCTCTCTTTTAATTAAAAAAAAAATGTATTTGCTGTTTGTCCATGCTGTCCTTTTCTCTGTGAGGAGCACAGCCAGCAGTGGCAGGAGGAGCCGAGTCTTTTATCACCCTGAAGGAGCTTAGACATGCTAGATTCTTTTCAGCTCCATCAAAATATAAATGCATATTATGGCTTTTTCTAATTGACTAATGCACAATACTGGCTCTTGAAGCCCTTTCAGAGCCAGTGTGATAAAGCATTATTACAATATTTATGAGTGTACTTTGGTTGTTTTATATATTCCAGTTTCCTTTGCCTGCCAACAACTACTCAGATTCACTCTGGTCACTGCAGAGTGTAACTGCAGTGGAATTAGTGATTTTTGATGTGTGTACCTCCCGTGTCTTCCCTCTAGGTGTTTTGGGATGCTGCTGAGTCCAGGACAGAAGGTCTGCAACAGTGACATGCATCTACTAGACATGGTGAGCAGAACACACCTTAGCTAAATCAACCAGCTTTTTTTCTTTTTTTTTTGGTTAGACCTAAATTTGCATATCCAGTTATAGACCTGCACGTTACATCCATTCATTCCTTTTTCCCAGTTTACATTTGCAAAACTGATCTTGCATGCCTGTTGAAAATGTTACATCTACCTGTATTTTACATTAATACTTTTACTTAAACCTCCATTGTGTTGGTGTTTATATGACAATAAATCTTTTGCAAGTACATAATCCATGCATTTATACACAGGAGTCGATGGGAAAGAGCTCTGATGGGAAGGCCTATGTGATCACAGGAACATGGAACCCCAACATAGCGGCCTTCCAGCTGCTGAATGAAGACACACCTAAAGGTGAGGCCAGTTATTGTGCCTCTAAATGTTAAATATTGTCACACAGACTTAATAAATAAAGGAGGTAGGTCAAAACCATGCATACAGACATATTGGCAAAATGTTTAACTGCTGATGAATTTCCTTCTTCAATAATTCTGGTGCACATTAGCAGTAATGTGTTGGCTTTTTGGGGTAATTGTGCATTAAGTGTTGCTGCATTTATGATCTGTGTCAAGCTTGTTTACTGGTTTTCATGCACAAGAAGGAATTGCTTCCTTACATTGTTGTCACATATTATTATGATATGATGTGGGACCGCACAAAGCTCAAGGTCGAGTCTGAGAATTATGCAGTGCTTGCATTGGAGCCTGGATGTGATAATTGCCTTCATCCATTCTCTAGCATAGCATGCAGTCTTGTACCTGGCCTTGTGACCCATTACTTCAGAGAAATGGATTGTGTTTTTGCACACTGAAGCATGACTCCTGTCAGGCAGCAGGGCTAACAGAGTTGTGGATGTGCACTCGTGCGAGAAATGGAATGAAAAACAGCATTCTGACGTGAATATTCTTATGCAATTTACTTTTACCTTACAGCTATTCAGGTCTTTGAGCTTCCTACTTTGCTTCTTTTAGTGGCTCCATGTATTGCATGATGAGTTATAACACAACCTGATAACATGGACCAGGAGGATTATTCTGTTCCGCACACAAATAATGATAATATACTCAGTTGATGGAGTACTTATAAATGTAGTTTATAAATTATGAATTGGAAAAAGAAGAGGGAAGCTTTATTGTTTTGGTCACATCTGTTTTCTGAATATTAACATCTAGAACCTGTATTAAACATAAAATAACATATTCATGAATTAAAAAATGTTTTATTTAAGTTTTAAAACTGTATGCGAAAAACATTTGACCGTGCGGAGTGGATGTAGCTGTTTACAATTTTGGGTTAATTCAAGTTATTATATTTGTGCTCTACAGCGTCAGTTTTTACCAATCCTCAGCAGCCACAACCTTTCCACCTCCACTGGGGAACTCATCAAGGATGCCCACTAAGCCCACTGCTTTTTGATCTCATTGAGCACTTAGCTATTGCGTCACGTAGTTGCAACGATATTTCCGGGATATGAAGGAATGGACATGAACACAAAGTGTTCTTATAAGCGGATGACCTTTTGGTTTTTATAACCAGCCCAGATACCTCTCTGCCACCCATGCTGTCATCGCTCTCCCAATTTGGCCAATTCTCAGGATACAAACTGAATTTACACAAAAGTGAACTCTTCCCTGTGAATGCAGTGGCATTTACATCAGAGTACACTAACCTCCCTTTTAAGATTGTCAAAGATAAATTAACCTACCTTGGCATTTCAGTCACAACGCATGAAACAGTACCCCATGCAATGGTCACTTCTGTCGACATCCCCGGTTGGCCGAATTAATTCCATAAAAATTAACATTCTCTCTAAATTTTCAATCTTTTTCAATCTATACCACTCTTCATCCCCAAAAGATGATTCACTTGACTCCATCATATCTTCCTATATATGGAAGGGAAAGCGCCCTCGACTAAGAAAAGCTCACTCAAATCTTAAAATGAAGGAGGCCTGGCGCTGCCCAATTTTCGCTTTTATTATTGGTCGGCTAATATGCGTTGCCTGGTCGCACTTACGAAAACCAAGCTGACTACCTGTCATGCGTGGCTATGGAATTGGGCTCCAGGACCTCTCCATTCCAGCACTGCTTGGATCTCCACTCCCATTTCCCCCGCTTAAATCAGTGGATAACCTGGTTACCAGGCACACGTTGAGAGTGTGAACTCAGTTTAGAAAATACTTTGGTTTTAACAGCTTTCCTCTTTTGAGCCCCGTTCTTTCCAACCATCTCTTTCCGCCATCTCGATTTTGCGTTCCAAGAATGGCACAGGAAAAGTATCAAGCACTATAAAGATCTTTTTATTGATAACAGCTTTGCAACTTTCTTTAAATTATAACCTACCAAATAACCATTTTTTTCAGGGAACTGCAGACGAGACACTTTCTCCATTCTCGGTTACCAGATTTCCCTGAGGCGCCTGATGCGTGTGTAACTGATAGTCTCCTTAGTCTATGCCTGTCACATAGAGTTTATTTTCTACCATTTACAGCAAGTTGGCAGGTATAAAGCATGCCCCCCTCGACAAAATCCAAACTGCTTGGGAACAGGATTTAAACCTTCCACTGTCCGACAGTGTGTGGGACTCAATCTTCAAGCCGGTCGATTCAACATCTATCTGTGCTCGTCACTGTCTTTTCCAGTTTAAAGTGGTACACAGGGCCCATGTGTCAAAGTCAAATCGTTGTCTCTATCCAGAAGTGGATCCCCACTGTGACAAGTGTAAAAGAGATGAGGCCTCACTTATCCATATGTTTTGGACGTGCCCTAGCCTGGACATTTACTGGAGGGAGGTTTTCTGAACCCTATCCCAAATTATTAATCCCAAATTTCTGAATTTTCGACTTGCTCCATCAAATCCATTACAGCGAACAAATTAGACCACTTGGCAACTTGCTGACATGAAGGCTGTGAGAGTTTGACTTGAAGGTGGGTGGCAGGGCTGTCAAAGCAGTTTGCCTCATGGGAGTCGGACACTTGAAAGCCTAACTGAGGCAGCAGAAAGGCTCACTTTATCACACATGCACACACAAAGCTTTCACATCATCCTTACTGCAAAAGGAATTTATGTGGCATTTGAATGTTTTTCATACATTTTCATGCATTTGAGTGTGATTTGGAACTGGTGGAGGTTTTAAAACCAGTTTATTTGCCTCTGGAAGCACTGGTCGACTTCAAAGTACAATCAGTTATGTCAGTAATGTTCAAGTAGTCTCAAGTCCAGTTAGTGGTCGCACTTTTGGTGTGATTTGAGCCATTGTTTTAGAGCTTGACATTATCAGAGTTGCTTATTAAGATGCCAATAGTTTTTTTTTTTTTTGTCCCTCCACAAGTTGATTGTCTCTTTTCTCTTTGTTTCTCCTTTATAATGAGATTGTCCCCAGAATAGAAGCATGAAGTGATTTGTTCGATTGAAGCTCAAATCTGTTTGAAGTTTGAAGTTCCTGTTGTTTAAACCAAACCTCTGTACTAAGAAAAAAAGTTTAACTTCCAGAGCTTAGTTAGCAGGATGCACTTTTTTTTACCAAATACATACGTTTATAGATTTCAGTTGTGAAGTTCAAGACATTAATGTTGTGTCCCAACCACTAGGGGGTGTTGCATCCCCACGAGAGAAGCCAGCCAGATGACTAGCCAATCTCTTCATCCATCCATTGTCTACCGCTTATCCTGTATTCAGGGTCGCAGGGGGGCTGGAACCGATCCCAGCTGTCATTGGGCGAAGGCAGGGTACACCCTGGACAGGACGCCAGCCGACATGTAGAGACAAACAACCATTCACTCTCACATTCACACCTATGGGCAATTTAGAGTCCCCAATAAACCTATCCCCATCCTGCATGTCTTTGGACTGTGGGAGGAAGCCGGAGAACCCGGAGAGAACCCACGCTTACACGGGGAGAACATGCAAACTCCACACAGAAGGAACCCGGACCCGTGCCCGACCCGGGAATCGAACCCGGGACCCTCTCGCTGTGAGGCGACAGTGCTACCCACTACGCCACCGTGCAGCGCAAATCTCTTTCGTTTAGTTACATTTTTTAATTTTGTTTCATTAGTTCTGAGTATTTTTTTAAATAATAAAACAAAACATCATCATCACATACCCTGGTTACATTTTGGAAGCAGTAGTGCACCTACAGGTGTTTGTCATGTGTACCTAACAATGTCATTCTGTAATTTAATAATAAACAGAGTAGGTAAAAGTGACTCATTGACTGAAAACAAGTAAAAATAAAAGAATCATAGGAGTCTCGCGTAACCTAACTTTTTTTTGCCTGTTTTGCTTATTCTTGCTTATTCCTCATTGTTGCAGATAAACAGGTCTACATGACGGTGGCGGTGGACCTGGTGGTCACGGAGGTCCTGGAGCCAGTTCGCTTCCTGCTGGAGACTCTGGTCAGGATATATCCATCAAATGAACGCTTCTGGTACTTCAGCCGCAAGACATTCAGTGAGACCTTCTACCTCCAACTCAGACAGGTATCTGTGCTGCTACTCTTACAACCCTGATAGAACCGGCACTCATTTGCATGTTTTACATGTAGTTCAAACTCATGGTTTGTTTGTAAAAAATGTCTGATTGGTTGTAGGATTGGGCAATATGCAGATTTATATTGGAAGATTTTTTACATTTGATTTTGCCATCCATGTATATACTATGGTAGCCTTTGCAATTTGGGGGTGTTGCTTAACACTGAGCAGCACTCATTTATGGTCATATTGGATTTTTTTTTAAATTAAATATCTATATTTTTACTATTATAAAAGCAATTCCTTTTTTTTTTATGTATGATTGATTTTCCAGAAAATGTCCTTGTCAGTTTACATCTAAATGTTGACAGTAGTTTGGTTACTATCTTGCAACTATTGAGGTTTACTTGAGGTAAATTTATGAAAATACCATTTTTTTTTATAGTATCTGTCAAAGTATATAACGGAGCCAATCCATTCTGTCATGATTTACACAAAGCAGTCCCACCCACTGTTAGAAAGGTGTCAGCCATATTGCTTTCACAAGGTTATTTCAGTCAAGTTTATTGATATAATCCAACATCACATATGTCTCAGAGGGCTTTAAACCCCACAACTTGGCTCATGTTTCCCACAAAGACCAGGGAAAAGTAGAGCAAGTGGATGGGCAACTTGGAGGAATTGTGGAGTGGAGGAGGAGGTCGGAGTGGGCTTTCATGGGCGTGGTGGTGTGATAGTGATTATGCTGGACCCCAAAAAACATGTGAGAGCTACAGATTTGTGCTGAAAGATGCAAATGTCTCATCGTCTGATTTCCATTCCTCTCTTTCCATCTGTGCATCTCCCACGTTGGCTTCCTCATTTTGTCTGCCTGCCTCTCATTGTCGAGCTGGTGCATTGATGCGCAACATGTTATTCCCTAAACTCTGTGCTCAACTCCAACTCAGTAATTCTATATCTTGTGAGGCTGAGCTTAGGCAGGCGATTGATAGTCCCCACAATCCACTGAAGTGATGAGTTTTGTTGATAGTACCAAATAAAAGGTATCCTAGAAGTTCCTTTATCTTACTGTAAATGTTTAATGGCAAACATCGCGCTCCCTGAAATGTTTTGCCCTCACATCTTCTCTGATTAAAAAGTGCTGAGAGAGAGTGAGTGTGAAAGCGCATTCACTTACCTCCCACCAACACAACACCCATCCTGAGCAGTTGCTGCTGGTGCTTAAAAAACACAGTTAAGCGGTTAGCTTCCTCTTTCCTGTTAAAAAGCAGCTCTCCTTTAGCAGGCCGTGGGGAGCTGGCAAAGCAGTGGAGTGTGGGGAAGCTTTGGATTGTTGGGAGCTAATAAGAGGCTCTGTCTCATTATTGGCATGTGGGTAATTAACAGCGGCGGTCTGACTCGTCCGCCTGATTGCCTCTCTAGTTATCTCCTCAGTGAATGGAAGAGTGTTGGACTGGTGCTGTGGTTAAGAGCTAATTAAAAGATAATATTGTGTGGAGGTTTTTGTGGAAGATGGTAATCAGAGGGGATACAAACGCACGTATGCACGCACACACACACACACACACACACACATGTAGTCCTATTATATTTGTATAAAAGCCAAAAACTGTATCAGGGAGTCATTATCTGTGCCAACTCCGCTTTACCTGGAAACAAACCTGCCAGGATTGTAGGCTACATCATGTGTGAAGTCCAATGTTTTTCCTTTTTCTTTGTTGTGATTTAAAGTACATAACAGGGAAATTTCAACAAAAAAGATATAGATTTAATAGAAATATGCAAGAAGCCTAAAAGGCTTGTCATGGGTCCCCCCCAGTTTTTAATGAAACAATCAAATAAACCAAAACATTTGAATAAAAACTTGTCCCATAATTAAAAAAAATACACCCAAATAAGAAAAGTAATCTAAAACAAAATGATCATTAAAGGAAAAAGAAAACAATTGGTTTCAAGAAAATAACTAAGACTTAGACTTTCAGTTGCAATCTCAAGGTTTTCAACCATAAAAATGTCAAATCACCATCCATCACCGAATGAGGCAACACAAAGGGGACCGAGCCCATGACCCACCGATGAAAGCACAAGCACAGCACATTTATATGCTTGCACCAGGATCTCCGTACACAACTCTTAACCCTCATATACCATTAAAAAGACTCCAGATGGCCAAACTCCAAGCACAAATCCTATTGTCCTCACTCAAATAGGAAAAAAATCAACCAGGACTGAAATCCCAAGTGTTGCCACCCTTCTTAAGTTCCACAATATTGTTCCTTTTTATTTGATAGGAAATTGACTGGCAAGTTTTATCAAGGGAAGTGTGAAGGTTACTAGATTGTCTTGTCTGGTAAGAATGAAGATCTGAGTTGAACTGAAAACATTTCCAGGCAAGCTTTCAATCCAATTGATGACTTTATTTGAAATTCACAAATTTGCATTAAAAAAAAAAATGTTTTAATGTCAAATGTGGATAAAATGTTCCTTTTACCAAACAAAGGAAATGTTTTGTACATGTCTAAGAGTAAAATTAAAGATTTTATCGATATGAAAAGATCAGCAGACAGGTAAACATACATTAACTGCAAGAACTACAGACTATGTTTCTGATGGAGGAAAAGAATCAAACAAAGCTTACCAGCTTGTATGCTTTTAAAATGATCCACTAAAAGTTTGAGCCAGCATTTGGAGGTTGATGTCACCAATGGCAGAGACTTATATTAACTGTTAATGCAGCCATGTATTCATCTCATAGGATAACTTTTAGCAGAGAGAGCTGTTCTTTCTTTATGTATCAACAGATATTTTGGGATAATCCCTTTTTTATCTTTTTTTTTTGTAAATCCTTAATAGATGATACTGTTTTTTGAACAGTGGGCCTTCTTTGGCCCACATTTCTCTCACAATTTCATCAGAGTTAATAATTCACCCCGTAGGGTTAAAAAAATCACCCTAAGCCATAGCAAATCCAACATGTTACCTAAGCCTCCTCAGATTTTCTCTAAAAATAGGCCAGGCTTGATATCCTCTCCCAATTTGTGCTCTCATCACTGACTTGAGTTAGTCATTAGATGCCATGCGAGTGGGCAGATCAATGCCGCTCATTGATCCAGTCTACCAGGTGGAGGAGAGAGGCAACGGCACTACAGTAATTGAATAACCCAGAAATAAACATCAGTAGCTTATGACACCCAAGGTCAAGCTGATGTCTTTGTTATCTTGTGCATTTCTTCAGTCTATTATTGTGGTTTTAAGGTGTGGTTAATGGCTCTACTCGACACATTTTATACCCCAGACTTCAAAATGAACCTGTTGCAGTGATCATTATACTGCAGCAATTTTCAATTCAAATTTAAAACTTTCAATAAAACACACACATTTGTAGTTATTTAATTAATTATGTTTTTTTCTACATTAAAATTCTGTCCGTGGTTTTATATGGCTTTTCCTTGCTGCCTTGGGGTTGGCCTGCAAACTCCTAGTTCCTCATTCATGGCTCTTTGTCTTTTATTGGTGACATCTGATGGGACAGTGAGCTTTGGCCTGACCATCTGCTTGATCAATTCAGACATTTGGTCAATGTCGGGTCTACGACTGGTCATGCTGATTGCCTTGTTGAGGTTGACCCTCACTGTCAGTCTCATGCTGACACAATAATACCTGCAGGTTTTCTCTCCGGAGCTGGAACAGCTGTCTGTCCCGGGGAAATGACGGTATGCTGTTTGGAGGAACTCTGTGCTCGTCCAAGACTGGTGCTATTTTGGCTGCCATGTCCTTAACGTGGGAAATGAACATTTTCAGACTGGATGATCCTCCTCCTCCTAGCTTCCCTGTGCTTGACGGGATTAGTCATCTGCATATGTAAAAGTGTTTAAAGCTCTTCACTGCACTTCAATTGAGCCTCTCAAGCCCCTGTAGCATCTGATTGTCTTTAGGCGCTGCCGTACCTTGGTTGTTTGAGTCAATTTGTCGAGGAATTACTGTACCTTGTTGGCTGCTCATATGCAGTATGTATGCAGTATTATTGAAGAGAATGACTTTGCAGAAAACAATAACGTTATATTATAACTATATAAAATGACTTCCACTTGAGGATTAAATGATGTCTGATCGTATATATGTTTGTGTACAGCAGGCACCAGAGAGGGTGGGTCAGAGCGACGCTGTGTATGAGGTGGTGAGTCTTCAGAGGGAGGCAGAGAGAAGCAATGAAGGACAACTGGCCTCGCCCACTGAGGAAGAGGAGGCTGATGAAGGTAAGGATGTCCCTTTTTTCTCTCTCTCTGTCTCTCTTGCTCTCTCCTCAGTTGCTTGGTTTCCACCCCTCTTACTCTTAGTAGTGTAAATCATATACAATATATACTAACTACATAATCACCTACCATATATACTAGCTACATATAACATATATACTAGCTACATAATCATATAAAATATATTCGTAGCTACATACTCACTAATCATGCAGATTCTTTAGATCTTTGAAAACCCAGTTAGGCCATTATCATTGTTAAGATGCCTGAATTCTTCATTAGAATGCCTCTCCCCTAAATTCACATACATACACACACACAACCACACAGGCGCACGTGACACATCTCAGCATACATTGTCTTCCAAATCTTGCATGATTGAAAAATGCGTCCTCACAATATGTAGAAAGCTGTACAAATCCCGTCTTTAATATCGGAGAAATACAAGACACTTCTATGAACGTTCACGGGCACAACAAAGAAAATAATTTCTCATTTACTCTACATTTCAAATCAACAGAAGTTTATTTTTCCTGGGTGGCATGAACAACCCATCTAAGTGAGTTCATATATCCAGATATTCAGTCTAAAATAGAGGTTTACCAACACTCATCTGCTCTCTGTGTGACATGAATCAACAGTGAAGTTTCATTTTCTTTAGGCGCATAAAAATGGTGTGTTTGGGCATGGGTTTATGTGGGTTGTGTGAAAATGAGTGTGGCAAGATAATGTCCTAACAGCAATGTGTATGGATTACAGGGAATGAGTTTTGAGTGTGTGTTTGTTTGCATAATGTGTGCAAAAAAAAGCATGTATTCTGTGTGCGTTACGAAATACTTTCTGCATGTGTGTGGCACGTTGATCGGCAATGGCTGCAGGCAGAATCTCAGGGGTTTTGATAGCTATTTGTATGATTATGCAGTCTTGTGTGTGTGCTCATGTGTCAAGCGTGAGTGGTTTTTGTGTGGTGCCTGTTCCCAGGGTTCGTTGGCTGATCGCAGTACAGCCCTGCAGTGTTAAACTACCATCAAACAACCCCCCACTCAACCTTTTCGGGTGAAATAAACCGCTTTCTTTCAGTCAAGCAGACCAATGATCTCCCTACCCTTCCAAATAGTGCCAGTTTTTAAATGTGACATAACAATGTAACCGTATCAAGGAAAAATACCTAAACAAAAGACAATTGTGTATGACAATAGAATTGAATAGAGTAAGTAAGAATAGGGCAAGTGTCTTGATTAAGACACTAAATTAATACAAATTTAAAAATGACCAGTTAAGGTGACAAACGAGAGCAATGTAGATATTTTCTCCGATAATGGCAGGGTTGTCCGAGGGAGGGAGGCAAAACGGCAATATCATTAAAAGCACCAGCACTGGCTTTTAGACTTCAGTGGTTTCCAAACATGACCCAGTTTCAGCTCAGTAATAAACAGGACTGGCATTTCCACCTGACCACTGGCTCGGCTGTGCAGGTGTTGCAGATTAAGCTGTGTTGGTTTGGATAAAGGTGCTCATCTCTGTGTTCATTCAGGGTGTTTGTCTGCATGAAAATCACATGGAAATATTGTAAATTACTCATTATTGACTCCAGGTCCGATTGGCAGTGGAAATATGACATCTGGGTGTTTTTTCCCTTTCTAGCACAATGCTTTGACTACTATGACCAACTCATTTTCATCTCAGCCACAAATTCTGTTTTTCTCTGTCCAAGCATTGCTCGAACATCATTCCAAATTAGTCGCAACAAGTTTGAAAGTTTGATTGAATAAGTAACGGATATAAAAAACAATCTTCACTGGCATCCATCCTGCTTAACCATGTTTTCTGGCATGTTCGTGATGGCAAAAGTGAGTGAGGTGGGAAAGGAGTCTTTTATCTATTTTAATTTTTTATGTTTTTGCAGATTTTTTTATTTTTTATTAACCTTTATATTATGCGCTAATTGTTGTGAAAAAAGCTGTGACTTCTCTCTCTCTTTTTGCCACTATATAAATGTGATTCTACGTGTTTCATCTTGAGGCACTAAAAGGCGTTAACAGAGTGGGAGGCAAAAATCGTCGCCCAAAGTCACGAGTCAGCCACCAAGGCCAGTGCTGGCGGCTTTCAACTGCCACTGTGGGACGTGTTTTTCTGTAATGCCCCTCTCCTCCCGAGGCTGAAACCTGGAGGTGCTCAGGGCCGTGGAGCTGGAGGTCAGCCTCATTGTGTACAGAAATGAATACACTCCCAATCTAGATGCCACCGCTGTGAGCACACACACATTCAATTCATATGGATGTTTTTTTCTTCTTCTTGGAAGCAATGTGGAAAATAGGCCTGGAGTGCCATCTCTTTTTTTGTTTTCTTTGCTTTCCCTTTCACAGCAGGCTCTGATTGTTGCTTATTGTGTTTTTTTGTTGCATTGTGTGGGCACACACTTGAATGAATCTGTCTATGAATGTAACGTTCCAATTTCAAATACGCTCAGACTGACACATGGCTCACATCCATTTTTATTTATTATTTTTGCACACGCATAAATCATCCAGATAATGGAAAAAATAAAAATAAGAAGGAATGCGACAGGAGATGTCATGAAGCCACAGACTTATTCTATGGACCTCCACTCAACATAAGGAAAAAACAATTACCAACAGAAGAGAAAAATTACTAAGCTAACAGAATTTAGGAAACTACAACTAAAAATATCGATCCATACAAAAATCTCTTTTTATTCAGAACGCTGGACACATCAAAAAACAAAAGGGCATTGAATTCACAATTAAAGGCTATAAATAAGATAAGAGCTAACATATAAAGGTATACCTTTTGTTTATATATATACACATAGCACAAGTAGGGGATTTCTGCTCACTCTAATGTGAACAAATCCAATCCACTAGCGGCTTCAACATCAGAGAGATCCTATTTGAAAGTAATCCTGCAGTGAATGCACAGCCCCTCTCCAGATTAAAAGGTAACAGTAATGGCCCTCGTCCTCACAGTTTCTTTCATCACCTGGTAAGTTGGCAGTGGCATTGGACTCACGCTTCCTCGCCACGTGGCCTCAGCCAATCTGAGGACAGAGGCAGCATCTTTGTGCTGGGCCTGAGCTATTTGAAAGGGCTCATCAAGCATTTATAAAGACCTGAAAAGCTCCTGCTGAGGCTGTAAGGTATAGGAGCAGCAGTGCATTGAGCATAGAGGCTGCATGTTCCAGAAGAAAATGTCTTTACTCATTATTTAATGCCAGGGCCTTTAGTAAGGGCTTCAGTGGGAGTGAATGATGGCGTTAAAACCTTTTTCAGGGCTGATGATGTTCTGACTCGTTGTTGAGAGACCTATAGCCATGCCCTGAGAAGTACATTGCCATTGTGTGTTTGTTCCAGTGTGCAGTCATCTTTGTGTGGGTATCGGTTCATCTCTTCAGCAGAAGAGCAGACCAGACGGTGAATTAGTGCTTCTTCGTCTAAACACAAGTGGTTTGCTGTGCTGATTGCCTCTTGTATGCCTCACAAGCCACCAGACAAAATAACAGTAATAATGCAAAGTGCAGGCATGGCGAAGGCACTCCTTCCTCCATTTGACTATGTTGCGTTCATTTTGACAGGTTTTACAGTTCAAAGATGCATATATTATATCATTAGAGGAGACTGATGGCTCTTGCATCAACTGTTTGGCACTCTGATGGAACACTCTCAGGTCCAAACCCGTGTGTCCCGTTGTCTGAGTGCTTAAGAGGAAGACAACACATTCAGTTTTTGACAACTTGTCAACAAAGGGTTGGTCTGGGAGCACTGTTTTGATATGGATACCTGAGACCAGGAATGATCCATTATGCTCTAAATATTTTAAAATATCTATCTCGTTGTGTCGTGTTTCATGCAGACAGCGACAGTGAGATCTCGAGTGGGACAGGAGACGTTTCCAAAGACTGTCCGGAGAAAATCCTAGAGTCCTGGGGAGGGATCCTCACCAGATGGTAAGGCTTTAAAACAGAAAATACACGTTACACAATGTGATCAATATTGTATTGGACCTAGCAGGTGCTTATTTATCTACATTAGATACATCTGAGGTATTAATGAGGGCAGAAATAATGTGTATAAGCATTGCCTGAGAAGATCTATGATTTATGCATGTAACTTGTGAATGAATCATGACAGGCAACTCCTCATAGAATACAGTGGGAAAAGGTGTTTCAACAAGAAAATGGAGCATAAATAGTGTAAATAAACCATGGGTGTCAATGCAATTGCGTCAAACATCAATTAACAAAATCACTGTGACACCAAACATTGATGCTGAAAGGCCCAACTTACCTTTTAAAGACGTTGATTCATAGCACAGGGCTGGGGTCATTTTAATTGTTTTATCATCCTATCAAAACAGTTCCCTTAAGATACAGCCACTGATTTATGAGCTGTAACACATACTGTCATTATTTTCACACTTTGTGTTTTTACAACAGCCAGCATTGATACATCCAGCTTTAGCTGTGGTGTGATTAACCGGATAAAATGTTTCTTCATTTGATTTCCCAGCCTGTTTTCGTGCTGTTGCATCAGCACAATGAAGTGAAGTAGCTTATCGGGAAATTGCTTTCATATGGCCTCAATAAATGCATTATGATGAGATTTCAAGCATCATTAGAACGAGCTGACGGTGTGTTTTCAAAACAGCAAGATATTTCCTCATGTGGGAGAACTCTTACAACACGACACACTACACTGTCTAATACACTATTGTCCTTGGTAGTGTAAATTATAATAATACGTAATATTATGTTAAAGTCATCTGTATGGTATATAATGAGATGGGTAGTACTGTGATTAATACTGTAGTTAATAATGCAATCAACCTGTATTTATCTGACCAGTGTACCCAATAATACTGAAGTTGAAACTGTAATATGAGGGTGTGTGAGGCAGTGAACCTGCTGTCTTTTTTTGGGATGCTCTCATTGTGAAATTGTGAAAAAATTAAATGCATTCTAGTCTTATTATACTTTAGTTAATAAGGACTTTTTTTATTAAAAAATATTCATGTTAGTGCAGCATAAAAACGTCATTGTGACAGGTCTGTAACCCTGCACTCGATTGATTTAGATTGTTTTTCAAACTGCCACTGCACAAAAAAACATTATCAAATCTGTCCAGCTGCACTTCACATTAATATTTAAAGTGGCTGAATTAAATTAAGTGAGATTATAAAATAATGAATTACCTGTTGGTCTTGTGTATCAGGCATGGGAACCTGTCCACTCGTCCGAAGGGTTTGCCCTCATTGGTTCGCAGTGGCATTCCTGAGCCACTCAGAGCTGAAGTCTGGCAGCTGCTGGCCGGTTGCCACGACAACCACGACCTGCTTGAGCACTACCGCATCCTCATCACTAAGGTAAGCACACACACACACACACACACACACACACACACACACACACACACACACACACACACACACACACACACACACACACACACACACACACAGACCATGGAGACACAAACACAAATGGCTTGTGTGCACTTCAATGTCCACAATTTTTTAAATGTTTATCCTGATCTCAGGGCTGTTGAAGTGTCAACAGACTGTTGTTGGTTCCCAGTGGATTTCATGTCTCGTCATTAGCTCACAAAATGTCTACTCGCCAATGTTGTCTCTCAGTATTCCATCAAAACTTAAGATATATAGTTCTTACTGGTACTTTGCTTCACAAGTCTCACTTGTTTTTCTTTGGCGATATGAATCTTTAGCATTGATTGATTATATAATGTCTCTATGATGAAAATAAAGTGGGAAATATTCTTCCATATTGTTCGTACCTTCGTATTTCCGAGAGTACCAACATCATTAACCGTACAGCTGTTCCTCTGAACCATGCGTTTGGTCGGAGAACACTCTCATTTAGCCGTGACATTTAAATGTACGCGGCGCTGTCTCGGGACTATTACAGCTCATGTCGGCCCTTTGGCCTCCCAGAGAGCGTGCAAGAACTTTTTGTCCTTTAGTATTTAACTGTTTGGTGATCAGTCTGCGTTCATATATTATAACCTAACTTGGTGCAGTTTGACTTTTTGGTCGATAAAGTTCAGAGAGTCATAGTTGCCTATCAATTTTTTCTGTTATTTGGTCATTAATTGTAATATTAACTGACATACTGTAACACAGTGATTGAACATCTGTACTACATACTATGGACCCATGGATAATTTACTTTTTTTTTCAGTTTTCTTCTTCTCCAGAATGATTCACAAATTGTGCAATGCTAAATCAAATTAACAATGTCATGCAAAATGCAAACACTCTAAATAATATATTATTAGTAACAGCTAGCAAGGAGATCAAAGTTGAGGTTAAAGGTTGAAGGTCAAAGCTTCAATTGTCAGAGAGCAGAGACAGAAAGATTTTTTCACTGACATAAATTTTGGATAATCGTGTAGAAAACTAAGAAAACGTTATGACCTTTTGATTCAGCCGAACTAAACAAGGCAGGTGTCACACTGTTAATGATTGTTATGAGTTACAATGCATGAGACTACAGCTTTATGTAACTTTCCCTAATGGAAGCACTTTTGAGTTATTGAGCTATTCATCATTGTGTAATCCAGAAAATATCTATTACTCTGCTTCATACATTTCACAGATTTATTATTAACACCTTAGTTTCATGTTACCGCTATGAATCTTTTTAGTTTCTCCAACTAAAGCTTGCATTGCTACGTTTGTTTTCCCTATAGTTATCATTTAAAGGAAAACTAAAGAAGAGAGAAAAAGAGAAGTAAAATGGGGAGAGGGAGGAATATGGACCCATAAATATGAGGTTGTAGTCACAGGGGAAGAATTGGAGTAGAGGAATGTGTGTAAATGTCAAGAGAGCTGGCAGATTTCTGTCTTTCCAGAGTCACATATCTTCAGTTGTCTTTCACCTACTGAGTACATTTTTCACTTTTACTTTCACAATCTTTATGTTTCCTTTACCATCTTTATTGGGACCATTTTTCTTTTGCCCCTGTGTCCCATTTCTCTATGTTAAAGCCCCCCACCCCCTCCTCCTCCTCCTCCTCCTCCTCCTCCTCCTCCTCCTTCTCTTTCCTTACATAAAACCAAGCTTCTGTAGTTCAGCTCATTTATTCTCATATTGGCTGGGCCATGCCCACGTCCTCTGTCTTGCTGGAGTAGTGATGGTATTGATAGGCGGGTGGCCGGGCTATTAATAGCTACACCAAATGAATGGAACTGAGGGAAGATGGAGGGGGGAGGGAAGAGAGGCAAATGACAGCAACGGTATGGGCGATGAGCTTAATAATGTCTGTTGTCCGGGCTCAGTGACAACGTTAATGCTGATTAAATTTAAAATAATTGGACTGTCATCCTTGTGGAAGGAGTGTTGGTATCGTAAATCTTTTCAGGTGTTTTGTAGTGACTCATAGCCAATGGATGTTAAGCCATGTGTGGTTTCTAGTTCTAAACCTACATCACCAAAACAGAAATCTGTTTTATTTATCGAACTTGGTCTTGATTGTATTTGTGTTTTTTCAGTTTCAGTCATTATGTGCATAACACTGGCAGCTATTTCCTATTGCTGCTCCCTCTCTCATTGTCCATCCATCCAGGGTTTATCTTTATGAAGCTAAAAAAAATTGTTTAGATAGAAAAAGGTTTCATGATTCCTATGAAATCTATTTTAGTTTTTTAGTTTCTCCAAGTAAGGACAAGCCTTTAAATGTTTGTATTTTGCATTTACATTACAATTGTTCTCTGTGACTTTTAATATGATTCAGATTCATAATTTCTGTCACCCTATGTGACATACTTTTGACGTTCAACCAAGTGGGAGCACAGGTAGCCTCAGAATATGGATGTCTTGACAAAGAAAGACGTTTAATGTCCTTAAAATTAAAGCATCAGCCAAATATTCCTATTACAAATGTATTGAGTTGTGAGCATAGTGTATGCATGCCTGTGCTGTTACTATGACGTCCATGTTATAATAACAGGAAAATATTTTCTACTTTTATTTAAAAGTTTAAAGACACAAATGTGATTCAATCATTTGTAAATTAAAGTATGGGCATTACTTTTGTTGTTGTTGTTGTTCATGTTCTGTGTTCAACTATTATAGGTGCACACTTGTAGACCTTCAGTGTAATAATGGTTAGGCATTGGCGTACACTCTAGTTTATAAGATAAATGAACTGCCACCAAATCATAGTTTACCGTTATTTAGACTCTGACTCATTTAGATTTAGATGGATGGAGGGTTGTTTTTTTTTTTCATGGTGATACCTTAAGACAATGACTGCCTTCTCATAATGTGCAGAGTGCAAGCTGGTGAAGGATTTTACAGTAGTTTATTTAATTCTTATCTGTGGAGATGGAGAGGTTAAAAACAACTCACGTATCAGGTTGCGAGCCTTCAAATGATCTTGTCACTCCTCGAAGAATCCGTTCCCAAGGTGAGAACCAGTGGGTTAGACTAGCTCACTGAGCATTTAGCAGCATGTGGCCCGTGGCCGGCTAGCTTGATATCATAGATTGCAAGTGTCATGTCCAGTGTTGTTGTACTGCTCTCATTTACAATCATCACACACACAAATACACACTCTGTCTCTCTCTTTCTCACACACACACACACACACACACACACACACACACACACACACACACACACACACACACACACACACACACACACACACACACACACCATGGCTTCAGCTGAGACATTCCCAAATACCCTCTTTCTCGGCTGGCACAGCTCTGTGTTCGGGTCGGGGTTGGGGGGGTGCTAGTGACATTTGGACAACCTTTTCGTCTCCCTAGAGCAGAACAAGCCCAAGGTGTGCTGCCGCGCTTGAACCCGCAACTTAAAAAAAGCCCAGCCAGATATTTCCACACCTGCCTTTCCAAAGACCAATCTCACTCACAGCACAGCCAGTGTGTTAACAGAGGTCAGCATCTCTCCACAGGTTCGATGGCGGTCATCAGAGACCTGGAACAGCAGGCCATAAGAAGCCTTATACTATATGAAACTGAAGGTCATCCAAGGAGATTATTTCTCCAAGGGAATTTATTTATTTTTAGCAAAAGCATTATTGCAATGCATATGTTTCTGTCCAGTTAGATGAATAGGCACTCGGTCAAATGTGGCCTTCAGTTGATAAATTGAATTGAAAACCATGTTTCGACGCAAATCCTTGTTGTCATGGTTCAGTTTCAGAATACCAACCCTACGTACAACCTATGCTTATTTGGACACATCTTCACCTCAGTATGATTATGTTTGATAGAGAAATGCTATTTCAAGCTATAATGATAAGAGTTCGGTAAAAGTTTTAAAAGGTTAAAAATATGGTCTACATTCTGAAAATCAGTTGAGCCTCTGAGACAGATTTAAGAATAGCATCTCTCCCTCCCCCAACCAAACCCCTCCCTTCAGTGTTCCACGATTGGACGAGGTAGGAGTGGGAGGGGACGAGGATCAGGGGAGACGAGGGGATTGGATGGAGGGTACGAGCCAATGGGAGCCTTACGGAGCAATAGCTCCCATTGGTCAATTTCTATGCAGGCCTACGGCTTATAGACGGAATGGATTTTTTTTATTATTCCAAATCGTAGACCACAGCTTTAACTTTTATTGCTGTGAGCATTTTATGTATCTACCGTTTTCTATTTCTTTTCTGAACTTTGCCGGAATTCCCACCCATAACTGCAACCCTGTTGAGTTTAATTCTTTACAAAGCATATGACGAAATCAAAGAGACCAGGGCTGTGAAGTGCTTCGCATTTTTTTTTTTATGTTGAATCATGTCGAGGCCAGGCACCAGCTTAGAAATGACATTTAACGTCTGTGTACAATCAAAGGTAGCATCAGCCATGTAGCCGGTTTGGAAAAATACTACACCCACGCCTGATAACCCACATACAGATACATGGAGTACAATGTACATAAGCTAGGGTGCCATGGTAACTGCGAGGGTCTATGGGCTTCTCTCTGCTTGAAGTTGTGTCCATGTGTTTCATTTTGTCCTTTTCTCTTAACTCAGGTTATTAAGTACTTGATATTTGGATAATTGGAAACTGGGTAGATGGCTGGCTACTTATGAATACACACTCCCAAATTTCACCTCTTACTTTCTCAACCTTCTGGCAATCACTGAATTCACTATAATACAGTATGTGTACACAGGCGAGTAATGGTTTTAATTTTGAATAAAAAGCAGACGGCTTTACCATCTAGTGATCTGGAGAGGTGGTTGAGTATGAGAGCGTAAAGCATACTGGTAATCTATGACGGCATATTAGGGCGAAGGTAGGTCAAATAAAACTTGAATATTCTCTGAGATTAGAAAGTCATAAATGCAAGGTTTTCTTAGTTTTGCAAACATTGACATTTTACTGATGCAAGGTTTTCACTCCTAGCTGAAAATACATTATGCATGCATGCATGCACAGGCACACATCATGCACATACATAAACATAATTCCTGTAGCTTAGTTGTGCCCTGCCACTAGTTTGAGTTCTCCCACCATTCATGGGTGAAAAGAAAATCCCTTTTGAGGAAAGTCTTGTCAATCACAGCCTCGCACACAAAGACATGCGCGCACACACATACTCCCCACTAGCCCATCCTGCTTCATAGTATCTGTAGGGACCATCTGCACCGTATGGCCACGACACAGCCAAGCAACACCACTTCCATTCTCCCCTCCTTACAATATGGGTCTATTCACAGCAACCCTCCCATCCTGACTCTGTGTGTGTCTCCATAATTCAGCCCTCCAGCTCCCATTCAAATATCCATAGCAGGAACCCAGTAGGCACTACAAAAGGACACACTGCCTGTCTCCCACAGCGTCAGGAAATTCTATATCTGGAAAAGAAAGGGGTTATGAGTATTTATGGAACACATGTATGTATGTACTGTATGTTCATTTCTCACTAAGTGAAATTTCTTCTTTCTGTGAAATGAACATGTAACGCGGAAGGTGTGATAAAATAATTTAATAAGTAAAGGTGTTGTATGTGTGTGTGTTAGCATAGCCTCCTAGCCATGCTTACACTGGCATGACTGCTACGATTAAGGAGATCCAGCCTCCAGCGTTTTCTCTGCTTACAACACTTCTGTGTCTCAGTTCTCATACAGACTGTAGCCTGACAGCGAGAGTAGTGCTCTTCTTCCTCCTCTTCTTCACTTCGGAGTCAAACTAGCTTTTGTCTTGAGTACTTCTTCGACAGGATTTGTCCAGAAAGGGATAAAAAGGAAGGAAGAAAAAGGTCAAACAAGAGTTATACAGCATAATCAATAACGTAGTGTTGCATTCCCCAGAACATACAGTACAGTGATGACACATACATAACACAGGCCATTAACAGACAGAAAAGTATTGCTAGCGGTGTTAAAAATACAAATACAAAATGCTACCATGACCTGTATGTTATACAATGGCATTTATTAGACAAATAACTATTTATTTTACTTTGACAAAAATAAAAATTTCAAGTAAATGCACGAAGACTTATTGTTTCCTTACATCCTGACCTACATGGTGCAAGGAAAATAGGTGCTACAGAGTATGTTAACCTGGGCGGTCAGACTGGACTTCACTGCCATGTGGTGTGGGGCGAGATGAAGATGATGGATGGAGATTTCAGTGGGCAGCCTCTCTGTCTTTGACCTTTAGCTGTTCTTTACCATTAACTGCAGCAATCCCAGTCAATGCAGTATACATTGTGACATTGTGCTTGAGGTGAATATGGTATATTGATAAAGATATTAAGGGTGTTCCACTTACATGTTTGTCATGTGATAATAATAGCTGCTTCTTTGTTTCTGTCAACTATGCACAGTGCTCATGTTTTGCATGCTGATCTGTGATGTAATATTTTTAATTGTCACAGTATCTGAATGGAAACCAGCATTTTATTTTTTTACTGTCAATCTTTGACATCTTATTTTCCAATACAGTTTTTAATACTTAAGCAAATTATGCTGCACTCAAACCAGTGACTTCCCATGGTGTCAGTGCTTTGGATTCTTCTTATACTTAAGTGGCCTCAAACTGGGAACCGAATCCAGAAAAAGCTTGGCCACTGTTGATAAATATAAATACCGGCTTCTGCCTGCTAAGCTGGTTTAGTGTTGGTCCGCTGATGGTGCTCGCTGAATGTTTGTATCCAGGCAGTGAACCAGCTCTAATCTGCCCCAACAACCACCTATCCCTCCATATCCCAACCCCCAGACTCTTGGACAAGAGAGTTGTCAGGGATCAGAGGTGCAGAATCCACTGCTTTTAGATTTGAAAAGCAAATTAAATGAACTGAAATGCCATGACAACCGATCTCAAAAACAACTTCTGAAGGACCAACGTTCATACAGGGAAAGAAAAGAATTAGTAAGGTTTTTTTTCATTGTTATCATTATGCAATATTGATACTGAGTCGATGGAGGGTCCCGGGACAGAGGATGTTGTATTCTGTACAGATTCAATTGATTTGAATTAATTAAATATAAATCAAGAATTACTTTGTGTTGCTAATCATAAAACATAAGGCCTCAGCCAAACACAAAATACAAAAAAATAGTCTGTATCCTCAGCACCCCTGGTTGTGTTGGGAATACGGTAATATCGACCAAAGAGCTGGTAGTCAGCGAAAAAACATAGCTTGACTGACGTAAACAAAACACAGGAGGAAATGAAAAGCACTGAAGGTCCGCATCTCCCCTTCCAAGAATATTTGTTATTCTTGCATCTTGTGATTTCACGCCAGGACCAGTAATTTAATTTGCTTTAAAAGAAATTAGGTGATAAATACTGGAGGCACTTCAGACACCATTTGGCTAACATCAGAAGCAGTTGCATAAAAGTAAGCATTGATGTCACAATATGTACAGAACATTCACTGGTCATTTATATCATAGAATAATGACTCATGATAACATCTACATAATATCTCTGACTGCTTCGCATATTTACTGCAGTTATCTGACTGTGCAGCACGTACTCGTCTTGAAGTAGCAACGACGATTACCCTTTTTTTTTATCTGTTTCTCTGTAAGATTCAATCCAGGAACTTCTGCATGAATTGTACATGACATTATAATATAATCTGACCAATTCTTACAATAATGAGTACTCTAAGTGTTTACATGGCCACCAGGCTCTGTCATAACCTTTCTGGATTGTTTAAACAGCATCTAAAGGCTCATTTCTGCAGACAGACCTTGGATTTTTTGTTGTGTGTGTGTGTTGGTATTTGTTTTTGCTTTTATTGATTGAGCGCTATGTGATGCTTGCTCTAGAAAGGTGCTGCATGTATAAACTTTACTCACTGAACTACTTCCCATGCCCTTGTAAAATGTCCTTGAACCAAATGATGAAACCCCTAATTATGTTGCTGTGGAAAAGCCTATCAGCTAAACACCCTTCATGTCCATGTAAACGCTCTGCTTATGCCAACAAATTGCTGTTGAGACTGTTACAGCAGGAGCCCAGGGGTGGAGGAGGGTGGGATGCTGGGAAGTAGTGAAAGGTGAAGCAGCCTCCACCTTTGTTTCCAAGTGGCCCCGCTGGCTTTGTTTTGGAGCAGAATGAATTATTAACGGTGGCCTTCTGGTCGTGTTTTTCATCAGTGTCCACCTCCAAAGGTAAAGAGAACAGTGCTGAGAGATCTCCATTGACTGGCTCCTTCCACGACTGTCTACGTTTTTTATAGGTCTTCACTTTGTCTGTCTTTATTTTTAGTTTTCCTTTCTTTCTGGCCCCGCTCTTTGTTTTTCCATCACACTGTTTTGTTGAATGACCAAACTAACACAGGTGCTGTAGAATATCTGCTCTCCATTACAAGAATCATCCTTCATTAGTCATCAGACAACAAACCTTAAGCATGTCATCATATGCACTTTGTCCGTGTCGTGCACTTTCACTACCTGACTTCACAACTTTTAACTCACAATACATTATGGTCTTATAACTGACCACTGTAACCTGTTGTTTTGTGTGTTTTTTAGTCAGGTTGTGAACCGTTGCCTGATTTGATTAGATTTTTAGTTGTTGAACCGTGACCTGAGTCAGTAATGGCTTGCCAATATAGTAATCATTATAATTACATGTGCTATAATGTTAGGCAATACTTAATAATTTTTCTTAGGCAATATCTATTCTTTTTTAGGTAATAACTCTTCTGCAAAGTGACACGGACAGCAAATGTTTGATTAAATTAATGTATTATTGTAGACAAACAACATCTTTTCACCAAGATGCAACAAGCCACTCTCTTTCAGTTAGATTCCAGTGGCTACTGCCTCCACATTTAAGGTCAACGAGTCTATGGAAGGCTTTTCATTGGCTTGAATGCTCTGTCATAAACAGGTGTGTTAAAGGATTGGACTGGCTGCATGCCACCTTTTTTCCTGTAATATTCTCACATTGTGTCTTCCTCAAGGACACTCAGTCAGGCGGTTGTCTGTGAACGGCTCTTCTTCTGGAAGGCACATTCCCTTGTTGTTGGTATGCAGATAACACATTTGGTTTTGCTCGGATGATTTGATATTTGACGTTCTGTGTGAATTTGACGAAGCACTTTTATACAATTTTGTTTTGTCAAATTAGACACATGGTTGAATAGCATCATTTGCTCATTTGTCCATCTGCAGTATAGGTTGACAGGATGTCCATATTTTTTTCATTCTTGTCATGTTTGCTCCTTTCAAACATTCCTTTTTTTCCAAATAATCCAACCACTTTACTCTTCCTGGAAGAGACCAGGTGCAGCGTTGTTTTTTCAAAGTAGCCATTTTCCATCCAACTTGCAGCCAGCCACTCATCAATGACGCCACTGGCTCTAATGGCTAAAAAACAAACAAACAAAAAAAAATAGTAGTGCTGTAGGAAAGATGCTCTAAATTTTCTTTTTGTAAGATTTGCTGCATGGCCAAAATGCTTGACTGTTTCTTTCCATTTTGCTCTTATGCTTAGCAAATGTACTGCCACTTGATCCTCTATCATCTGCCAGCCAAAGGATGCTCCCAACTAGTCTGGAGCCTGGCTAGTGAAGGGAAAGGGCTAATTTTGTGGAGGTTGAATATCACCCTGCATTCATGATCATGACATTCTGATGCATTGTCTTTTATAATGAGAAATGTATACTTTGCTTTGATATTTCTTTTCAATGATGTTGGTTGTTTTTATGTATGAATTGAACAGACCTGGATACTGCTGGGGCTGGGCAGAAGTATGGAGAAGGGAGGTTGAGTGGAAAAAGTGGGACAGAAACAGGAAAGGAAAGAAAAGGAGGGGGGTTTTAGTTAATAGAAAACCGACTGTGAGAGATAAGTAAAATGTAAATAGGAAATGTATCCAAATTTACCTCTGGGAGAAAGCCAGTGTGAGAGACAGAATAATATGGCAGGGAGCCTCAGGTGCAGCTGGAATGGGAGGAGGCAGGGCAGTGAGCGAGAAGCTGAGAGAGAGAGGGAGAAAGAGGGAGGGTTCGTGTGTGTGTGGAAAGAGAGAGAGGTTGAGTGTGCAAGCTAGAGAGATTGTGTGGAGAGGGAGGGAGGGAAGTGTAAGCCAGTCACAGCATCTCTCCTTCTCACTGCACCAGGGCTGAGGGACTCTTCGTCCCCTCGCTTCCCTCGCTGCAGATTTAACTCATTTCCATCAGCGCAGTCATCTTTTTTTTTTTTCCTCCTTCTTGCTTTTTACGTACTGCTTTTGACAGATGCATTGCATTCATCTCTTTCTGCCTGCCAGGATCTAAGGATTTATTTGTCAAAAAAAAAAGCACGGGTTGTCCGGTTTACCAGAATTAAAAGGGGGACGTTTGCTTGAAACTGGGACTCGGACTGGGACTTGCTTTTTTTTTTTTAACTGCTAGAGTGGATTCCCTTTTGTTGTGCCGCCAGTGTTTTGTTCAGGGCGACAGACATACTGAAAGAGGAGTTGTAGGACCCAATACCTTTACAACTAAAAAGAGCGGGTACGTCAAAGGACTAAGCAAGTTCTAAAATCTATGGTTGCATTAAGCACTTGAAGGTGCTAAGCCTCTCCTGCCAATGCTTCAGAATGTCACCGCAAAATACTAGTAACACATTCATGGGATAAATGGGTGGATTGCCGATTGATCCCCACACCCCTCGCTGCAAGTGTCTGCCACAGGATTGCTGAGGAGTCGAAGAGAGAGGAGCGCTGAGCTATTCAGCTGGCCTCTCACTGCTCCAGGAGAGTCCTTCCACCTGCCTGCATGGGAGTCTTACATTCAACACTTTCATCAGCTACTGGACTTTTGTATTTGTTTGTCTTTTGTGACTTGCAGTCCAGAACACTGAGAGGCAAGTTTGCACATTTGGATTTTACACCTAACATCACTCCAGTGGCAAAAGTCATCCAGACGTATTGCAGCGCTTGGCTTTTACCTCATTCTGCCTAGGGATGCCTTGTAAACACATTTCCCCCCCCAGCGCTGTGTGTGCCGAGAGAGCTGTGACATTATCTCCTGCGGAGATCCCCATGTTGTTCTAGCCTGTGTCTGTGTTTTGATTCAGACAATAGCTGGGCATGCATGGGCTCCAGACACTGACCAGAGGACCACCAAAATAAGGGAAGCCTGCTGTTACATCGTAAACACCCTCGCACCCATGTCACAGAGAAACTTTGGATTTAATTGAAGGGTTGTTTTTCCAGACTTTGGTATACACCGAAAGAGACTCCTAAGACCTTTTTCCCCCTTAGCAATGACTGCCTAAAATCTACATTTTTAAAGGTAACTGCACTCAGTAAATGTGAAAAGTGAAATAGGAGCTGTACGCTGCTTACTTTCCTGAGAGGAACTGTCAAGAGTGGAGCGTTGTACTTTTCTCAGTGCTTTAAATTCTTCATACGGAGTCCTCCCTTACATCTTCTGTGCTCTCTGCCCTTGTGCGGACAGCTTATGCCCTCAGCCTCCTGGTGGCAACCCTTATTAGGAACAGGAGATGAGGGCACGGACTGGCAGGCAAAGCAGCAGGGAAACTCGCCGTTGGAATAGATGCTGGCCCAGGCAGTAATGCTACCCTGCTACCCTGGTTTACGGAAGCAATACAGTTTTTTTCCCCTCTTGACTGTTACCCACTCACTACTTTCACTTACCATGAGTGATTGGAAAAGGAGAGCTAAACGGGTTGTCCTACCCTCCCAGAGGCGGTATTGATTTTCCTCCAGTAAGTGTTCATTTGATTGAGACCCAGCTATGTGAGGGTAAGGTGAAACGGAGAGTGAGTGTGTTAGAGAGAGTATTGAGCTCGGTTAACGGGAGAAGGCTGGAGACACCTGGTGTGGAGGGGTGGGGGCAGACAGTTCTCCAGTTTCAAGCCAGCTGCCTTATGGATGACACACTACAAACCTGACCCACCTGGACAGCACCCAGAACAATGAACCAGTCTGAACTAACAATGGACCCGGTGCTCACTGCCAACAGCAGTCATAGAGACTTCTTTCCTGGCAGGGCCACCAACCACTCTTGTCCCTTGGGCTGGGGCCTTAACGAAGGCCTAGAGGCTTGCGTCCTGGAGACAGCTGTCATTGTACTTTTGACAGTGCTTATTATTACAGGGAACCTGACGGTGATCTTTGTGTTCCACTGTGCCCCTCTACTACACCACTACACCACCAGCTACTTCATCCAGACCATGGCCTATGCTGACCTGCTGGTTGGTCTAAGCTGCCTGGTGCCCACCCTGTCTCTGCTCCACTACCCGGCAGGTGTCCAGGAGCCCATCACATGCCAGGTCTTCAGCTACGTCATATCTGTTTTAAAGAGCGTTTCAATGGCCTGCTTGGCTTGCATCAGTGTGGACCGCTACCTGGCCATTACGAAACCGCTGTCCTACAACCAGTTGGTGACACCATGCCGATTACGAGGCTGCATCACTCTCATCTGGGTCTACTCTAGCCTGGTTTTCTTGCCCTCCTTCTTTGGGTGGGGTAAGCCAGGCTATCATGGGGACATTTTTGAGTGGTGCGCTCACTCATGGCCAACCTCTGCCCTCTTTACAGGCTTTGTGGTGTGTTTGCTCTATGCGCCTGCTGCACTTGTGGTTTGTTTTACCTATTACCATATCTTTCGTATTTGTCAGCAACACAACAGGGAGATCAGTGAGCGGCGGGCACGTTTCCCAAGCCAGGAGATGGAGGCTGGTGAGGGAGGTGGAGGTGGGCATCATGGAGGGCATGGACCAGATCGGCGCTATGCGATGGTGCTGTTCCGCATCACCAGCGTTTTCTATATGCTTTGGCTGCCCTACATAATCTACTTCCTGCTAGAGAGCTCCCATGTGCTGGATAGCCCTGCCCTCTCCTTCATTACCACCTGGTTGGCCATTAGCAACAGCTTTTGCAACTGTGTCATCTACAGCCTGTCTAATAGTGTGTTCCGCCTGGGTATGCGCAGACTCTCTCAGACGATTTGCTCCTTCAGCCACTGTGCAGCCGACGACAGAGACTTTGGGGAGCCGAAACCTAGAAAGCGGGCAAACTCATGCTCCATTTGAATGAGCTAAGCAGCTAGTTAACTTTCAATAACATTGGCAGGGCTTAACCAAACAGAAAACAATTTCTGTCGTATCAGCCTGTCGCTGACACCAGTGACATTGCCTTGGTCACAATAAACTATGGTTTATTGCATTACAAGCTTTTCAAGGAGATGGGTGCGGTGTCTAAACAGAGAGATTTAATGAGATGGTCACTCTCTGATGGCTTTTATTCTGTGGTACGTGGCTTGGCTGTGGATCGTGTAGAAAGTAGTTTCCATGGCTTTCTTAGCCTTTACATCTCACTGTATGTCACCAGCCAGGCCAGACTTAGTGAGAAGACAAAACTGTAAGCTCACAGAGATTCACAAATATCTCTTCAGACGTTAAATGTATCCACACTATTCATGCCTGTTACATTATCTTAGTAGTTGTGAATCGGATGTACTTTCTATTCAATGTCTCTGCAGTATTTGTCATTAGGAGAGACTAGACAACCCTGATTTGTGCACATACATCTGTTTAAAGGTTGTAAATGGATATTAGACTTTCTAACTGTATAAACACACATGGTGACAATGATGACGGCCATTATGCTGCTGAAAAATAACAGATGGCGTATGGCCTTGTCTGTTTTGTAGAGGAAAGTGTGCACTCCATTTATGCAGAATATTTTGTGTTGCGTTTGTAAACATGATATGTGCAGGTGCACAGGAGAGAGATGCAAAAAAGTCATGATGTACTGGTCAGGTTTTTTGACACATTCAAGTTTTTCTTTATTACTATAAGAGTGATGGGCCAATTGCCGATCTGACAGTTGGTTCAAATGTTATTTGCTCTTAGAAATCTTAAATTGTAAACTCCAAAATAGCAATGTTATAGGTAGTTCATCAAAATGTACTCCTACATCACAGCATTAGATGAAATGTGGTAAAATATCTTAACTTTTAAAATGAGTGTTGAACCCTTTAAATCAAATCAAATCCCTAAAGCAAAAGTTTTTACTTGACACTGTTACCAATCAATGCTATATACTGTCAAATGTTCAACACATTTACACATTGTCTACTGCTGTAGTGTGACCTGTTTCAGATTTTCCAAGGATGACATGTTTTTGTTTACCAATTTAGATATTAGCTGATTATGGTTGGTCACCAATTGATTGGCAAAAGCAAAACATGTCCAGTATGTCTATAAACTCATGTTGGCAGCTGATAACTACCCAGCACACTGTTTTTTCCCCTTACATTTATGAAATAGCCCATCAGTGCCAGCATTCCCACCATTGGTGTGGCATTCCTGATATGGCTGTGTTATGAGTATTCTGCTCACAGTTTGATGCATGAATGCCCACTACAGCCATTTCTAACCAGCAAATAAATATTACATCCCCTCATGTATATGTAGGGACATGTATACTGGATAGTGATCAAACGGCAGAATTGGCCAAATGAAACAGCATAATCTAACTGAATTTCACGTCATTATTTATAATGTGAAATTTTTAGTTTATAAACAGAATTATATAATTGAGCTGAGGATATTATTATATATATTTTAGATGCACCTCTTGGTTGTTGCTTTCAATCTACTCACAAACTTCCATGAATCAGTTATAGGTAAGAAAAGTGATAGCGACAGTGTACCTGAATATGTACGGTGGCTTTGGGTGCTTAGTATCAGTGACACATTTATCTTGTTAAAGATGATAGTGGGTTTTATTTCCCAGCAGCAGTGGACATGGGCCAAGGTTAATGTGATCTGATCTGTCTGGAGGTTGCTTTGAGGTTTTAACTTAAGTGATCTAGAATTAATTATCCTCAGCTTATCTTCTGGCAGTTTGTTAAACTACTGGCGAGACAATCCTCATTACTTTTAATTTGTCCCAGTCTCTTTTAGCTCTACCGATTCAGTTGCTGATTTAATAAAAAATAACAATAACAATAATAAAAAAGTTACTGCCCTCAAACTGCGGGGTTTTGTGAATGACCATATTATTGAGTGTTCACTTCCCACAGGGTCAAACCTAACTATATAATTTTTCATGTCTGTGCCCATGCAACAGATGGCTCAGCTGGGAAGGGCAGAATGTAGGTGTTAGAAATGGATCCCTAATGAATAGTGTGAGTGGGCTTCTTATTGGAGATGGGTAGTTTACTGTATTCTGATTTTTAAAAAAAAGAGAAAAAAAAGAATTGTACTTTTACTGTGCACATTCCAGCTTAGGTAAAATCTAAAGACTGTTCCCCAATCTGGGGCTTTTGATATACAAAAATGCAGTTGATCTGTTTTAAAGCAACTCACAAACCGCCACTGTTATAACTCTCAGCATTTGCTACAGCACAGTGACTCCAGGCAGTCTGTCTTGTACATTCCCTTGATCATTGGATCAGTATAAAAGCATAATTTATTTCCAATGAATACAGCCACGTACTATAGCCAGTGACTTATACTGATTTCCCTCTTTGCTGATGTAATCATATGTGGGCCTTGCTTGTAGTTGACATGTTTCCATGCACAGCAAACCAGCCCATTGATATTGTAACTGCATTCTTTGCTGCTTGACATTAGCCTGTATACGTCATTGCTCATTTTAAAGCTGCATTAAGTGATTTTTTTTACACTCAAGGGGCAGAAAGACTGAGCCTTTATTTTAATATATTTAAGTTGCAAAACATCTTCTAATTCATCTAGCTAAAACAGAGCCACATGATAATTTTATTCAAGTCTTTCTGGCCATTCTGATGAATGTAAGTTCAATATTGATTTTTGAGCCGAGATTTGGTAAACCAACATCACCAACAGAAAAAATGTCTGTGTCTTATGGATTATTTACATGCTTTCTTCACGAGCCTTTCCTTGACTTAGACTCTCTGTAGTTTCATGTGAATCTGTTGACTTAAAAATGATTATTTGTACTGTATGACCTGGTTTTATTTTGTTTTTGTTGATTCAGACAACTAAGATGATCAAATCTGTAAGGTAAAAGTAGCTTTGTAAAGCTGCTGTAGGTGACGATGATTCTTTGCTGGTTCATCAGCATCCATCACCCTTTAACATAATCAGGAGTTATTTAAGTTAGTGTTGGTACTAAAATATTGCTTTATGCAGCTTTAACACATTACAGAGTGTTCTGTATTTGTGCCTAAAGATATGTTTTGTAGGAAAAATGAAAAAAAGATGTTGAGAAGTACTTACTGTTATACGGAAAAGCTGCACTTTAAAATAAATTCCAGCTTCATCAACATACCTTGTGACCATGTACCCATCTGAAGGTGCTTTGTTGATGGATTTAGTTTTCCATGACTTTGTAATAGTTCTCATGGGTTTCTACTCGAACCAAGAATAGGTCGAGTCTTTCATTTATCACAGTCTATCTGACTCCTGCCTTCAAGTGGGTACATGTTCGACTGACGTCTCCATCATATCTGTAAGATAAGAGGAGACAGCAGATTTGTCGAAGTCTTGTGAATTCCCTTCTACAGCCATATGACCTGGCATATATGAGGAAAAACAGTAGGGAATCACAGCATAGCTGTGTTGAATACTAGACTAACGATGATGTTCTTTTTATTTTGATAGCTTGTATTTTTGGTGCTCCTTTTGGAGCATAGTGCAGTGGGGTAGTAGAAGAAATGTATAGGGTCTGAATTATTGCTGTATTATCTTCACAACGTGGTGAAAAACAACACAATGACATATAACAAAAGACAGCAACGTTCTGTAATAGCATAAAATAAAATAGCTCAGTTGTTACCATATAATGCAAAAGTTGGACTATACCATTCTAGTGGAAATTATAGTATTTGATCAGAAGTTGCATAAATTAATTTCTTTGGACTTTTTGTAGCAGTAATGTAAATGTGTGTCTTGACTCAAATTTTTAAAAATGCAAGAGCCACTGAATGAATATTTAAAAAAAAAATGTTTATATGTGTCTGTATTACACTGACCGAACTGAAGTGGTAGAAAATCAAAACTGTTAACTTGTTCAAACAAGTCACCTTTCAAGTGCATTGATCGAGGCTTTTAGTAAAGAGACGTTTTATTAATTAAAGGATAATATGTATTTATTTATTAAGTTATGTTTAAACCTTTACATAATATACTGTAAATGAGTATACTGTATGTAAAGTGCGTGTATCTGTTTTTAATCTGCTGTACAGCCAAAAAAATCAGACAATTTCTGACAAAGGTACGGCGCACCCATTTGTGTTAAATCGACTAGGCTGCTGATGTTTTGTATAGGAGGCAGAGTGTGTTAAATTACATAGTATCTATTTTTTTATTTTGAAATTGTGTCAAAGACTATGGTTTTGTTGTTGCTGCCAACCCAATAAAGGTGAAAATAGTAGACATTCACATCTGTGTAGTTGCTTTTGTGAAATGTCTGTGTTCAGACTGATCTCATGAAGTGGCGTATGTATGCCACGCCAACTCGTATGCCATTATAGCGTGTTATCACTACGCACAATCGCCTCTTTGCGTGTTTATCAACGCCGAACCTTACCCTAACCTTAAAGGGCGGTTACATTGTGATCGGTCGTTTCGCTCAGGAAGTATACATACACGCGGATAGCTCGAATTGCGTACACGCCACAGGAAGTGGCGTGTATATTTATGAAAAGTCATGATGCCACGTTGCTGTGTTACTCCAACAATCAGAACTTAGCCAGCTTTCATTCATAACCAGTCCAAGTCTCCAGGGTCACACTCATATTCCTTTTGACTTTGCACCTATATTAAGGTGTAATGAGGAGAATGGATATGTGGGCTTGTAACTGTTTGGCTGCCAGTTTGAATCCCCAGACTTGATGGGATCAGTGCAAATAGCTAACGGCTGCCTCAACAAACATTATTCAGGTGCACTTGAGCACGATTGTTGAATATTGAGCAAGCGTGTTTGATATACAGCAGCATAACATACCAGTTATTTTTGAGTCGTAATGAATGGGTCATAATCACAGAAGTGAGTTCGGCATGTGTATGTGCGTGATGATGAAAGTCTTGGTCTAATTAGCAGATCAAATGTTTAAGCCACATGCCCTTCGTGGAGAGAAATGATCTGGGATAAAAATTGACATCTGGTAATTTCACTGCCATTTTATCATACATTGAAGCCCAAACGGAGAGATTCTATTGTCGTTTTTGTTATTGATCATATATCTGCCGAAAGTTCTGCCCCTGACTGGTGCTCCAGCTCTGCTCCGTGTAAAGCAAAGACTCAGTTAACTTTCCTCTGAGCCAGCACATGACTAATCAGGTGGCATTTGATTTGGAACAACTCTGAAGCAGGGTAGCCTTTCTCTTTTTTTTGCCATTGGGAGTTAATGCACACCATCATGTCCTCTCTGTGTGTGAAAAGTATCCTCATTATAGAGCCTGATCCCTTGTCCTTGGTCTCTTAAATTGGCCTTTGAAATTCACACACTAGACCTTTTAGAATCCAGAGAAGCTTTGTCATAGCCCCACCGTCTTCATCACGTAACTCAGTGGAGAGACGGGCAAAAGGAGATGGAAGGGGCTATTGGAAGAAGATTGAATGCAAGAACACCAGATCATGGGTAGGAGCTGGTTGTCGAGAGAAAGGCTGCCAAGAAAGGTGAAGTGCTTAAGTAGACTGCCTGAATAAGAAGAGCAAGATGATGGAGAAGTGAGTCAGAAGGGAGGAAGGTGAGCAGGAGGTCGGGTCAAGTAAGTGGTAAAAGATGGAGGGTTGGAGCAAGAGAGAGCATGAACAGTGTTTAGGAGATGTACAGTATCTAACATGCAGGTAAGCTCTAGTTCAGTAAAATATAAAAAGTTGAAAAGTCTGGGGATCGTTTTAATTTGATATTTGGAATATAAAATTAAAAACCTCAATATATTTGTACCCCAGGTTTCCATTACAGTACCATAAAGGTTGCATGTGGATGTACAGTATATCAGCTATTGCAAAAAGCTTAATAGCTACTTTATTATATTGATGTTTATGTTTTATTTTCATTTAGGCAACCATGTTTAAGAGCAGGCAGTTTTTGTATGCTTTACAATTTTTTGTGCTATTTTTTGATGTTGTTTTGGAACAAAAATCTGTATTTGTTCCTCCTACTAGAAAGCATTTCATCCACTCTAACTATTCAGCCAAACCAAGAGCAGCTTCCTGGTCTAAGCCTGTTCAATATTCATGGCAGGCACCATATCAGGAATTCCCTTTTATTTCCACGGATGGCAGCACTCACCTCACTTCCTCTTCCCTCTTCCATCCTGCCACTTTCCTCCTCCTCTTTCCGTTCTGATTGAGAAAGAACCACCTGACCGTCTTTTGAGTTGGGGAAGTCGTAATCGGAGGAAGAGCCCGTTCCTGGCTCTGGGTGCTAATGGTGGAGGCTCGCTGCGCCCACCAAAAGCCTTTGATGGCATGAGGAGGACACACTCATGCATCCACACACCAGCACACCCTCAAACATCGCACATGGCCTCAGTCAGTCTTTGAAAACGTGGGCTACAAATGTGGCCTAATACAGACAGGCACAGCCAATTGTTTGCTCTTATAGTATGTAGTGTTTAACATTTGTATCCATTAATTGAGGCTAAGTCAACAGTGCTTTGAACTAAACAACTAAACATGCAGTTCTTCCAATAGTTGTCAAGACATTTGAATAAAAAACGTAAATGTCAACCTCATGAAGATGCTAGAAGATAAATTCAATAAATCAGCTAGTCAGAAGGGTTTATCAACTGGGGAACATGCATCTCTGTCGGTATAAAGGTTTTGATATTAAGATATATTAGTCTGGATCAAAGTGGTGGACTTAACTGAGGCCATCATTGGAGATGATGAGATTATTGAGAATACTGCAGGGCATACAATAGGGACATAACACATTTTAACCCCATGGTTTCTTTTATTTTAGAGGTGATTGTAAGAGGTTACTCAGTCCATCCAGGTACAAAATGGTTCTGGTTTAATCCCCATAGTGGACTTGAATCCTGTCAAAGTGCCCCAGAGCAATCAAAGGCACATTTACCTGCCAAGTCATTGCAGGGTGCCCTGGATAGGAACATTAGAAAAGGCCTAACATGAGGAACCCAAGGATTCATCAGCTGCTTTTCAAAGTTCATCCCATCCACTTCATGATTGTCATAGGCAGGCTTCCTATCCATCAGCAGCTACTTGAAGTGCTTCACCTCTCGTGAATGTGCTCATTGGTCTCACTGGTTTGCAAGTAACGTTCAGCATTTCACTTTCAGTTTGAGAGGTGTTCTGTTTTTTGCTTATTTTCCTTTTTATTTGCAATATCTTATTGTTTTGGGTAAAGCTGAAATCCCACCTCGTCCTTGAGCACCATAGCATCTCTATGGTTAGTGGCAACTATGAAAACCAAATTAGTTATTTGGCCTGTGATGGGACCACATTGGCTATGTTGCTGATTAGGTAATGTTTCTATCTGCCTGGTCAGGATACATTTTCTAGTTTTAACCTAAAAAGAATATCTGGAATATAACAAATTGTATGAGGAGGAGTTATATTAGTCTTCAGGACTTTCCTATATAAAACATTATTTATATATAAATAATTTTAATATCCTGTCTTTGAGTCAGACTGAAAGTAAATAGAAAATAGTTCCCTGGTATGGCCATTATGGCATAGGGATCTGAAATAAGTGTCACAATGAATGGGAAATTAACCAGGTCAAAATATATCAGAATTGGTGGGTAGACGACAGTATTTTAGCCATCAAAAAGAAAGGCTCACTTGAAAAGTCTATCAGTGTAAGTGTACACTATATTTAGAATATTTTCAGACAGGGAACTCAACTGAAATCTAAAATGTTTTAGTCAATCAAGTCTGGTGTCGTCGAAGACAGAAACATTCTAAATATAGCATAGCCTTACATTTTTTTTTTTTTCAGGTGAACTCGTCTTGTACGTGGCCAAAATATATTTATCTCCAGCCCCGGTCCACTGCAGTACATTGCTTTGCTCTCGTGCTGGTACTGTCTGTCTCTGCAAACTAGCGGCATGACTTGGATAAGTATGTCATACAACCCCACTTCAAATAATCCAAACCATCCCTTTACATCATAAATAATACAGGCCCTAAAAATCTAGTAATACAACCCCGTGTGAGACAGTAAGCCAGCCTCCTCTTTATCTGGGCTTTGCTACCCGTCTTCTGCACCCTGGCTATGTTGTGTGCTCGGACCCCTTTTATGATCCCTCCTGTGTTTCTTATATCTGCCAAGCATGTATAGGAGAAAATGTGAAAACACGAATGGCCCAACTAGAGCCGGTCTTGATACACCAAAGAAAACATACGTATTAATTATATTCCATTTCTGCCAATAGATCCCCCTAAGCGCTGCACACAGTTCCGTTAAAATCTGTTTTAATCATAGGGACCTAAAAGACACTGAAGTGAATATTTAAGGTTCGAGGTTAAAACACAGAAATGAATTAAAAGATGAGAATTTGACAGAATAGAAATATAGATTGGCTGAACTGAGCAGCTAGTTATTGATTCACTTGAACCCTTGTAATGATTCAAACTGTGATTGATAAACTGCCAGTAGTGAGCTACAGCACCTCGTCTCTCCTCCACCTCTCCAATCTCTCAATGCCTCATGGTCAGAAACACTGAATATTTGAACCCAAGTAAATATACAGGAATTAGCCATTTACAACCATTGTTTTAGTCCAAATATGTTTGTTCTAAATTACTATATACTTGAAATGATCAATAAATAAATTAAATAAATATATACATCCTATAAATAAATGTAATAAAACTTTTATGCACAATGTTTTGCTGCAGAAACTGGGAACTAAAAAGTCTATTGTTTACAACATGGTTATACAACATGTGTGGCTGCTTCTTAAGTAATGATCAATATATCCAATCAATGCAATAAAAGTGATGGTGCCAAATTGTACACTTTTATTTGTGGGAGGAAAACTATTTCAGTCCGTCTCAGACTTTGTCTCTTCCATGGCCAACGATATCAGACGACCGAGCTGGCCGCAGCATGTACGTTGAACCGCAGTCATTCTTTTCTTGTGGATTTTTTTTTTTTTTGTGACAGAATAGAGCTCATTAAATTATTGGCTTTGGAACTGCTTCAATCCACTTTCCTTACTGCTGTACTAAAGGGACATCGAAGGTGTTTTTACATTATTTCTTTTGTATTCATCCTTTCAAATTTGATTTAGCATAATTTGCACCAATATTCTTGCTCTAGCTATTCATACATAGAGGACAAAGACAATCAACCTTGACGGACACTGGAGGGCAATCCTGTTTTTTTATTATTTATTTTTTTATTCTTAAGCTCCCTGCAGACCTCAGGTACTGAAGCTCTGCCAGCAGATGTACAGCCAGCCTCTCTAATACTCTCTCAGGGCATTTTAGCTGAATTAAATACCATAAGACAGTCAAATTGCCCCCTTGGCTCGTTAGCATATTTCCTCCCTCCTTTTATCACCCCTCTTTCACTCTTCCTTTCCCTCCATCTATCCTTAAGCAGTATTTCCCATAGTAGCACACCAGGCCTGTCTGTGTTAGGCTGTGTTTAGCAGTGATGGTCCAGCAGCTCGCCTCAGGCCATCGTTGATACAGCTAGCTCTTCCTCTGTGGCATTTAGCCTTGCTACTGTTGCCAGGGTGGGAGGGACTGAATCATAAAAATAAATAAATAAATGAAAAGTAGCTGCGTCTGGTGTTTTGCTGGTCTGTGTGTCCAATATTTCATACGAGTCTCTCTGTCAGGCAGTCAATCCATCAGTCGCTGAAATTCAGCACTCGTATAGTAAACCAGCTGTGGTAATATGCTGAGAAAGAAAGATCTATTTTAAGTATAGGACTGAAATCCAATCAAATGTAAATAACCTACAGTAGTTTGAACCCAAGCTGGTTACAATCTACAGAGCAAGTGTTTATCAGGGAATAATCCTTAAAATACCTGTCAGCACATTGGCAACTTGGTTCACAGCTTCATTTGATCGTGGGACAAGGACAAAAAAAAACAAGTGAATAAAAAGCTTTTTATCTTTCTGAAGGATGTTTAGTCATATTATATATACTATATTTAAGGTCATGTGAGTTATGTCTTAATGAAAGAATTTTAAATTATAAATAAACTGGAATACATTCACTAAATGCATATTAAATTCTTGATTTGTTGTACTCCTTCTGTCAACCTCTGTATGTAATCAATGAGACCGCCAGCCATCCAACGCTTCATCTCTGCTCACAGTTAAGTTTCTTCATTGTTTCTGGTTCTTACCAACGGAACATGGGGACTGAGGCTCTGTGTCGCCATGGAAACCACAAGCTGAGTCTGAAGAAGCACTAAGGTTTAAGGGAGTTTATTTTAAGTTTATAAATAGGGCGCAATTAAAATGGATGTTAACATTGGCTCTAAAATAGCAACCTCTTCATAATCATTCATGTGCAAATTGATTTTTAAGATGCAGGGGAAGGAAACTGCAGGCAGGCAGGCAGGCGTGTGCGTGTGCGTGTGCGTGTGCGTGTGCGTGTGTGTGTGTGTGTGTGTGTGTGTGTGTGTGTGTGTGTGGCAAGAAACAAAAACCCCTTCTACACACACAACAATTCACATAACTTCATACACAAGTCCTCTCGAGTGTCCGGGGCTTCACTCCCTCCACCTCTATCCTCCCATGGGATCTTCTGTCCCCACATAACGGAGATGCAACGCATATTCTTCACTCAAACCGCAACACACAGAAAATGTCAGATATCTGGGGGGATGCACTTTATCCACTGACCTCTCTTATGATGCTCTGTGTTGTGGGGGTTGGGGGCGAGAGAGAAAAAAAACTAACCATAACCCAAATGGTTCCCTAGCAAATGCAGACAAATGCAGTACAGCACATTTTTCATATTTGTTTTTTTGTTTTCTGCATAGTTCAGTTTCAAAGGGTGCTTTGCATTAGCATAGTACTTATATATATATATCCTAAAAATACTGTCACACTTCATCACTAAATTCAAATTGAATGTAAAGAATCATCTTGTTTATCATCGAGGAAAAAAGGCTTCCCCAAGCTCGATGCCATTTTTTATACGGCTGCAACTGATCTCATAATCATTTTTAAACTCCTAAAAACCTAAAGATATTTAATTTACACACTGTTGTCTCACAGCAAGATGGGCCCAGGTTCGAGTCCTGGTCCGGGTTTCTTCTGTGCAGTTTGCATGTTTTCCCCATGCTAGCGTGGGTTCTCTCCGGATTCCTCCCACAGTCCAAAGACATGCAGGATTTCCCGTAGGTGTGAATGCGAGTGTGAATGGTTGTCTGTCTCTACATGCCCTGTGATAGTCTGGCGACATGTCTATTGCCCTAGAGCATGGTGTTCTTGACATTTGTGAGCTCTCCTATCAATACAAAGGGAGGGCTATGCCTCAAAAGGTTCTGCCCCCCCTCCCCCTTCAGATAGCAGTGAACCCATTCATAAATCAACGTTAATTTTTTAAAAAGTGAATGAAGATGTCAACCCAAAGAGCTAATACTAATAACAGTTCTGTTACCTATCAGCTGTCCACTGTGTTAAGTGTTTTCTCCAACCTGCTTGCTTGTCACTAATTTCACTGCAAGCGAAATGGGAAACTTAGCTTTTTTGCTTTCTGTCTGAACACTGTGTCTGCACTTCCAACTCGACTTATTGTAATGCAGAACTAGCTGGACCATTAAAATGCCACGGCAGCGATACAGAGACAGATGAATTTGTAATCTGCCAGGCGGGCCAGCTGTTGCCTCCCCCCGCCAACCCCCTCCCTCCAGGGAAGCCTCTAGAAACTTCCTCACCAGCAACCAAGGACAAAGGTCCTCGGGCTGAGTTGGAGAAAAACATGGACGCCACCTTATCAAAACGATGCCATTTGAACTTCTACAATCTCATTTTATTTATGTTTTAGTTTATCTTCTGTTAGCCACGCTAGCCACGTTTAGCATCACCCGTTTGAAGTCTTCATTTCAATATTGCACTCACAACAAGACCGATTCCCATACCCATAGGCTGTGATACGGAAGCAGTAAGGTATTGCAGTAATATGATATGAGTGAAATCGTCATTTAAACGACCAAAGCCGTCCATAGCCAATGAAAACCGTTCACACTCACAGCCCACACAGGGCGCAGCCATCTTGGATTCCGTATCGGAACTCTTGCTCGTGTCCAAAGAGGGGGTGTTGGTGCTTGTCGCTAGGCAACATCCTGTATTTTTGTCGGAACTCTGACGCCGATAGAATACTAGAACGCACCATTAAAATACAAGGCATTTTAACAGAGATTCTGGCGTAATCACACAAAGGAGAGCCCTTGATATGCCGCGATCGCAAACTTTAGTTTGCGGCATAACGCTGCAATGGTGTCTCCGTTTACAGAGGCATCCTGGCTTTAGAACGAACCAGAGAGGCCGTGACGTATTATGTGTCGGCAGTCTAAAATGGGCTACAGTCTGTATACTGTATTTTGCCTGACATACTTTTAGAAGTAGTAGTTTTGAATGAGGACCGGGACTTTTTTCATATAGATGTGCAATCTATTCAGTAATCTGGCATTTTGGGAGTTATTTTAAGATTGTTTTAATCCCAATACTCAGTCGAGTCCTCAGACTTACAAACTCTTGTGCCGAATAAATTTAATCTGATGTTGTTAATAGTTGTCTGATGAAGGAGAGGGCATTTTTTCCCACTATGTTTGACATTTTATTAGCAGCTTTTTGGGTTGATCCTTGAAGGTACCATATAGTTTCCATCTTATTCAGCCCATTTTTTTTTTTTTTCTCAGATCATCATTTTTTTTTAATGTGGCCAGAAGGTGCCTCAGTGGGAATTAATGGTAGACCTTTGAATTGCTTGGAAAGCATTTTATTTACAAGGGTTTGCTGAGCACGTATTTCCTTTCCTAGCACCCAGCTTCTTATCCCACAGTTTCACCGATCAACTAACGGAAGCCTAATAGGCCAACCATTCTTTACTGCAACTAAGCAGCTACACTCTAGCACAATTGAAGTAACAATAAATAGTAAATGAAGAAGAAGGCATCTTCATTTTTTTTTCTGTGGGTTTTTTAAGGGATTGTGGATCTAACATTTCGTGTGAAAAGCTGCTGAAAGTTGTGATTATTGGATAAAATTGCAAGGTCGTGCAGATTCCGCGAATATTGAGATTTAATTTGCGTTGATAGTTGTGATTGCAGCATCGCAATATCCTGGAGGGACTGATTTATATAAGGTTTTTATGATGAACACGGCCTGTTTGTCACTTTCAGTCCTGGCCTTCCGTTGAAGGAGCTCCCATCCATCCAAAATATAAAGAGGATAGGTAATATTCTGGCTGTCAGTCATAGTCGGCTACCACTCTCCTCTGCTCTCCTCTTGCATTCTGTCTGCCTTTTCAAGTCACTTTTCCATTCTTTCACATGTGCACTTAACATTCTCTACAATATAGACTTTCTGCATCCTCTATCATCTGTCTTCCATTTTAACGTGTCTGATGTGCATTACAAAAAAAAACTGAAGTAGATATTTTTTTCCAACCAGTTTGGAGACATTTGAGTTTCTGTGCACTCCCGCCTCGAGGAGCTTCGGGGTGCAGCTCTGCAACAGACGTGCTCTTTGACATACCATCCTGCTGGTTTATTACAGCCGCTGTTGTCGTGCATGACCCATAATGCACCATTCCCCACGCATGCTGAATTCAGGCTCAGATGGTTCAGCACTTGCTTTTGTTTTCTCTCTCATCAGAGAGAACGGTGCGTTGAATTTATTAAATTGATCCATCATTCTGCCAGTGTGAGAATGTATTGATCCTGACAATAGGATCAATAATTAGGTCTGATATACGGAGATGAGTAACACATAAATAGTATTGTAACAGCTTCAGGAGTGTATTTTACTGTAAAGCCTGCAGTGAAACCTGCCTAAGCCTATTAATTTACATACCTAAGACAATTTGATTCCTCCCGTTTGAATCAAGTTTATTGACATGATACTGATTAGATATGTTTTTCCTACCCTTGAAAAGGATAAAAATAAAAAAATAAAAAATTTAGTTTTGCACAAAACATCGTCTCTCAGTAACTAAGATACCTGTTTTGGTTTAACACCGTCGTGACCCTCTCTTTTCTCCTCCTTCAGCTCTCACACTTTAAACACCAGCAGTGAGCAGCAGCCTTCCATTGTTGGATTTAGTGGTATGTGTTTGTGAATATCCAGAGAGATCCTCGACTAAATATAGTATTCATATTAACACAGACAACAATGCTGGAATCTCATTTCAGTGGTACAATCTGTTGCAACTTCTCACCCTGATATTCCTACATTCACCTTACCTGGCATTTACATTCTTATTGAGTATAAAGTGTATTTTTACTGTCAGGCTGTGTTTGTGTGGGATAGATAATATGGATAATATCCTTGATCATGATATAGGGCTACATTTTTTTTTTTAATGTGTAGTTCAATGTCCATCCGTGGTGGTAAGAGAAAATGTCTCACCCTTCAGTATAATCTTTCTATTTTGCACTAATGCTGTGTGTCTTTAGTAGACAAGCTTGTATATTGTAGTTACTCGTTCCTGATGCTTCTGTCGCATCACTAGGCTGGCAAGAGTAGAAGTGTTAAGGGGATCACTGCCACCATCTCACACTATATATACAGTATGTTAATATCAGACAAAACAACAGCAGTCTGCTGTGTGAACAATCAGACTGTGAAATTCAGATTAACCTTTTGTTCCAAGCAACCCACATCTCTCCAGCTATGGATTGCCTTATCTTAGCCAATCTTTGCTGTTTCCCTTCAAATGGCCGTTGACGGACTTAAGTAAAAACGTTTAGGCTTTGTCTCTAGCAGTGCTCCCTCTGTAATTATTCAGTACACACAGTTTGACTTTGTACCCAGCAATCTGTCTTCATGCTTGCCTCCAGTGGTTTAACGCTAGCAGCATCCTCTCTGATTGGCTGGGCTGTCACTTCAGGACTTAGCAGGCTCTGAGTGTACAGCTGTCTGAACCCAGTGTATTTCACTGCCGCCTCATCGGTTTAGCAAAGCGTGGCTGCCTCTCTGTCGAGGGGCTCACCAGCCAGCACCCGTGGGCCCCTTCCACACCCGGGAGTTGCATAACACTGTCAGAAGAGAAGGATACCTTGATAGCTCACTGCCCTCACCACAAAAATGAGATGGAGCTGCTTCCACATTTGCATTTTTACATTTTGAGCATTTAACTAGCAGTTTTATTCAGAGAGGCTCATAATGTGAGAGCAGGTAGGTGGTTCATTATCTTTCTCAAGGACGTTTTGACAGGACTGTTGATGAACAGACTGACTCATGCTTCTAAAGCAAAATGTTGCAGTGCGGTGAAGGATACGTGAGTGTTGGCATCATTTTTTCCCCTTGATGTTACCCCGCTTTGTGCTTCACATGTCTCGTGTTTAAAAATGACCAAGTCTCAGATCAGCCTTGGTAACTTTTCCCCTATTAAGTGACAGAGTCCTGATACTGTATCACAGAATACTGTAGTAGTGGATCCAGTGTAGGTACAGCATGCTATTCTTTCAGGGGAAAAACTGGACAAGTCTACCTGATACACTGGAAACTTGGAGCAGGGCTGGACTTCAACAAGGTCACTCAGGGCCACTGGTCAATGAGTGACCAGTGGCCCTGAAGGTGCCCTGGTTTCATCTTTCCTCCCTTTTGAGACAGGGGGACACTGACAGATCCCAGTAGACCGCAAGGTGAACACTTAGTGGACAGAGGACTTAATCTGTCAGCTGTAGTAGTGCACTTGACATGGAACAACTCCGGTGTCAACTCAGCTGTACCAGCTTCTGATTGAATCGTTTTTATCATAAAATGACAGGTGTTTCCTTGTATTGCCTTCAAGCTTAATATAAATTAAGTTCAGTTCCCAAGGCAGTGATTAACATTCAAAATATCTACCGCCAAGAATCTGCCCTTTTACTGCTTTCCCCTACTGGTATTGCAGGCAGGTAGTTTAGTCATTAGGGCTTGTTTTTCCTCATATGCTGTGAACACAATTATTTGCCTTTCTTCAACCCACACTGGCTTCATTTATCACATTTATAACCATTTATAACCTCGTACATTAATGTATTTATCCTATCATTATTGTATGTATTTATGTTGAACCTGTTTCCTCTGAGAAATACTTTGAACAATATTTGCATGAAAATGTTCTAGTACAAATAAACTAGAAGTTAAAATCATAGGTCTAATAGCACACCATTTGTTAAAGCTCCAGTAAAAAGAGTAAAGTTCATTCAGTTCACTCAAAACAAGGTCCATTTAAAGTTTCCAATATTCCCTTTAATACACATTGTTTTGACTTCATACAAAAAAAATACATTCTCTACAAATCATGTATGGAAAGCGCGGCAGAGAATGATTCATAGTAAAACCGTATGGTTAGACCGTATGGACACAGGAGTGTTGCTCCGCTCTGGTTTTAGTGTTTCTCCAGTCATCATGACTCTGTGAACCTGTGGAAGTTTCCACCAGTCGTCCAGTAAATGAATTCAGAGGAATGTGGAGGTGAACTGCAGGTTTGGACACATCAGCAGTCTTTATTTTTAGCTGTGTGTTAAGTAGGTTACCTGTTGGTGAGGTCTGAGTAATGGACTGTCTGCTCAACAAGCCCCCAGGCTACAATTAGAGGAAGCCTCTCATCCCCCTCTTTGTACATGTCTCCCTCCCCTCCCTTTCTCTTTCTTGTTCTCAACCTCTGTCTCAATCTGTCTCTCTCTCTCTCTTCCTAAATATATCTGTCTGTCTCTCTCTGTCTCACACATTCTCTCTCTTTCTGTTATCTGTCTCAATCTGTCTGTATTCCCTCCTTTCTCTTTGCTTCTTTCACTCTTAGAAACTTAGTTTAAAACCCTCTAGTGGATAAATCTGACCAGGACTCTATACTGCAGAATCAAGTCACCGGCTAATAAACATATTTGTGTTTATGGGCAATATTTATGGAATCCCCCTGCCTGTGCTAATGCTTTTTTTTTTTTATCTCTCCATATTTATTATGTCATCTGCAAAATACTGAGAGAGTGTGCTGATGTGTGATATTCCTGCAGCTTATTTGCTGTTACCTGAGAAGTGGGAGTGTTTGTGTGTTAAAATGATTGCATGTGTATAAGAATGCACTTTGTTGCACTGACATGGGCGCTTTTGTGCATTAATCTGTGTGTGTGTGTGTGTGTGTGTGTGTGTGTGCGTGTGTGTGTGTGTGTGTGTGTGTGTGTGTGTGCGTGTGTGTGTGTGTGTGTGTGTGTGTGTGTGTGTGTGTGTGTGTGTGTGTGTGTGTGTGTGTGTGTGTGTGTGTGTGTGTGTGTATATATATGTGTATATATATATATATATATATATATATATATATATATATATATATACATACATACACACGGGGAATTTGTCGGGTATACAGTATGTACGAATGGTAAATTATCATGATTAATTGTGAAAACGCTACCCTGCGATTAATCTGATTACATTTTTTAATCGCTTGAGAGCCATAATATATATTATTCTATTGATTCACCTGTGGTGGTGGTGGTAAGATATTCCGCCTGAAGATCTTTTGGACTATGCGGATAGTTATGATGATGCTGAACTCACTGCTCCAAGCTGTGCCACACTCAGTATTCAGCTCCCTCTCCTGCTTCATAGGATGATGACCTGGTATCATGCTTGCCTTATGGCGTTGGACACTTTGTCCAAGCCATTGCAGGAAGGTTAAACATCTGTATTTGCCCGATTAAGCCTAGAGAGGTTGTTAGCAAAAGTAAGGTACATGAGCATGTAGAGGGTCCCCTGACCTGTTTCTGATGAGGGCTTTCTGATGCAAAGTTAGGGATTGACAGCTGGTGCTGGGAGGAATCAGTGGCTCTGTCCCGATAAGCCAAATGACTAAATGCACATTTTCAGGACAGGGATGATTTGATAGACATGTAGCTGCTATCAGATGTGCTCATAGAACCGGGGTTATAGGGTATAGGGTTTATTCTGTTTGTTTTGTGTTTGTACTAACGGTGTACTGCAGGGATATTGAACTGGGGCACTGTGATGGAGAACTGATGCTGCTGATGAGGCTGCAGTTCCTCCTGAGCACCTCAGCCTCCCTGCAGAGATCAAAGAGCTGCCGGCTTCAGCATTCACACGTGTGAACACACACACACACACACACACACAGAGCATACTTGTTCCATAATGCACATAGCAAGAAAAGGTATACACTTTTCAGGTCATGCCTGCCATGAATAAGGAACAGTCCAGCATGAAACCAAATGCACTTGGGAGACACAGAGGGGTGAGACATTTTCTTTAATAACTAAACAAACTTGCATTGTTATTTTTGAGTTGAGCTCTGCTGAACAAATACAAGCTGGAAGCAGTAGTGCTCAAACTCTTCCAACGCTGCAGTAGAGTGGTGTCTGCAGAGATGAAGATAACATAATGATAACTCCATCCTTTTACAGGATGTAAAACATTCCCACAATAATAATAATACATTGCAGGCGTACAACCGTTTACTGTTTCCATTTGATGTTGTTATTACTTAATAACTTAATATAATGTAATAATGATGAAACTGGCATTACACCTCATAAAAGTACAAACACTATACACATGTACAGTATCTCTTAGCAGGACCCTTGAAGACATGTTAGTGTTTCAGATAAAAATCTTTTTTTTTAATGTCTTTAAAGCAAGAGAACATTGGTGCATGAAATATCAGAAGAATCACTGTCAGAGAAAAGGCTGGTCTCGTAAGCCTGCCCACCGAGACTTAAATGTCTTTGCCTGTTTGCTTTCTGCACTGAAGATGGCAAACATTTAGGAGGATACATGGAGGTGCAAGGAGAGATGGTGTGTAAATGAAGTAGAACAGAGAAAAGGAAACGTATATAATGTGTCGGAGAAGGAAAGAGAGAAAGCAGTGGCGATGGTACAGTAGGAGATGAAGCAGAACAGAGGGGAGAATATGGAAATAGAAAAGGGGAGGCGATGAGCAAGGAGAGAAATAAAGGAATTGGGAGTAAAGAATTCAAGGATAGAAGGAAATATGCAGGGGGAATTAATGGGGAAGAGGAAGAAAGGATTCAAGATGAGGAAGGAAGGGGCTTAGGCGGAGTAGAGGACGTCTGCTCCTCATTTTTTGTGGTGTTTTTTGAGTAATGACGCTGTTAATTAGTAGAGGCATGCATGGTTTATTAAATCAAAGTGTTTACAACTTTCACTGTCAACCAGATTCTTGCTGGTTTTAGCTGATGTTGCCATGGTAATTACTGTGTCATAAATGCAGTTATTATTGATGATCCAGTTCCTAAAAAAATAATGCATTAATCCTTATTCTCTAACTATTATCAAAGAAATGTCTGATTGGTCTTTGTGAAGTGAAATAATTCTGTATGTAGAAATAATATACCATCAGTTTAGTACTGTACTAACAATTATTTTCTTGATTATGGATTCATCATTTGGTGTATTGAATATCAAAAATAGGGATAAATGTGCATCAGAATTTGCGAAAGCCTGTTGTGATGTCATCAAATGTATTATGTCCAACCAACCGAGATATCCAGCAAAAATGACTCATACAATTAATCGATTCTCAAAGTAGTTGCTGATTCATTTTCTACTGATGAACTAATTGAATCAATGTCTTAATTGTTTTATCTGTAAAAGTAAGACCTTAGTTTTCAATATAGGAAAAAAATATACACAGAAATATCCTATGTGTGTTTCATCTTTTACTTTTAAAATTATTTTAATGTAATTTATCAGTCATTTGTGTGTCATTTAGGACATTTGTTTGGCTCCCAGGTTAAGACAACCATGAACATGAGAAAGAAAATCTCACGCAGTGCTACCTTCATTCCTGAAGAGCTGAATCTGTTTTTTTTTTTTTATGTGCCACAAACGAAACCAATGTAAAACTGTTAGTTCCATTTCCAACACATAATGCACAGAACGACACACCACCTCCACACTACAAATCTCATTAAAGCATTACACAGCTGTGCCAGCGGCTTCTATCAACCCCTTGTGTGTGTGTGTGTGTGTGTCTATGTGTTTTACCCGTCTTGTGGGGACATAAATCTGATTACACAGTCGCATTGTCAAACTCGCCTTCCTTTTGGGGACAAAACTGGGGACAAGATGCCCTTTCCCATAGTATAAATCATTACATTTTCAGTTGAACCCTTGGTTTATGGTTAGGATTAGGATAAGGCTGTTAGAGTTTGGGTAAATCTCTAGGAGAATCATTTAGTACTAAAGCATGTGCGTGCTTGCATGCGTGAGGGAAAAAAATGTTACACAGTTGACATTAAAACATAAGTACTAACACTTAATGAATGTTTATATATGTCTTTTAATTAAAACAAATAACTCAAAGCGATGAAATCGACCATGAAAATCATTGGTCGAACCAATTAATCAACTCCTAAATACGTTTTAATCGCTAGGCCTGGACACCGATACCGATGCCAGCATTTTCGGCAGTATCGGAGGCATTTCCGATACTGGTATCGGAATCAGAACAACTCTACTCTATACTGTACATACTGTATGGATGAGCTTGTCAGTAACATTAAAGCAAGAAGGACAATCTGTCAGACACCAAGTGCACCCCGACATATGGGCTTTACGGTCTTTGTTATTATAGTGTCTATAGTATCTGACGTATAAATCTCAGGACAGACGCAGCCATAAAAGCCGTTTTTTCACAAGGTGGCCACATGCGGGCGCAAGCAGTCTCTCCTCATTGAAGACGATTGGAGAGAAAAAAGACGCTGACACAGAAAAGAACGCAATGTGGACGCGACCGAAGCCGTTCACCTAGCATTGCTGGGATTTTATCTGTTAGGGTGGAAGAATATCCCTGCACAAATCCACTGGGGCAATAAGGGACCTCCTGACCAAGACGATATGAGCCTGATATTCTGCAATGTTTCCCACAAACATTTTCCCTCCTTCTTTTCTCTCTACTGTCAGGAAACAAGGAGGAAAGAAAGATGGAATTTCTCACTTGCATACACACTCTGATACACACAAACGAACATCAAGGCCAGTCAGGCTCAGCGTTGGTTTATCTGCAGCTTACAGTGAGTTGTTGGAGAATGCTGTGCTGCTAGTCTGTGCGTGTGCGTGTGCATGCACAGTATGTTTAGTAAGTGTAGTATGTGTTTATGAGTGAGAATCGCGTAAGAAAACAAGCAGGCTTGTTTGGTATATGCATGTGTGTACACTGCAGTGGCTGTGGATTAGACAGTACAGACCACGAGACTGACGACTGGGGAGTACTGTTGCAGGAGGAATGGGACAAGCATGAATACACACACAAACAAACATGGTGACATAGCCGCGTGCTGCTATGCATCATAGCTGTGAACTGATACGGATGAATATATTGACATCTTTTCTGCTGTTTATGAACATTTACAAACAGAGCATGAGCAGTGGAACTGTCAAAGGTTTTGGGTGCTTGGGTGGAAACTAATTTCCTCTTCTTGGTCACTCATAGATCAGATTTAGAAACAAGTGCATAAATCAGGATTGGCAGTAAAACCTGCACAACACACAGTACACGTTGTGCATCTAAATCACATGCAATCCATGTCTGTTGCAGGACTCCGCTCAGGAAGGTGTCATCACCCGGGACATTCACCGCACCTTCCCCGCACACGACTACTTCAAGGACTCTGACGGAGACGGACAGGATTCACTGTACAAGATCTGCAAGGTGAGCGTGAGATATGACATAGAGGTTGTAAGAGGGTATCCATGTAGCGTAAGATCAAGATACCATGAATTTGATCAAATCAGCATCAGATTATACAGTATTGTACATCACTTTGAAACCTTTCCTGCTGAGAGATGAGAAGCTCATTCTGAAACGTGTTCTCGTCCCTGTAAAATGTGTGCTTTTTCCTATGAAGCCAGTCATTGGGGTTTTTTTTTTGTCTGGCAAGGCTCAATAGGAATTAGCTTGGCATTTCAAGTTGGCTCAACAATATATGCCCGCCTTTATAAGATATTCAACATGAAACCCCTTCCTACACATGATATACCGGACATGTTCACCACTCAGTGGACAGTGATTTGGTCCTTTATTTTAAGTGGAAAAACATGGTGGCTTTTATGTAGGTGGCTCTCTCAAATTTGAGGCAAGAAATACACCATAGTTGAAGAATGTTTTATGCATCTTTTGCAACTCTCTAAAGCCTAGTTTATATAAATTTTACTTTAGGTTTGGACCTTTTTAGAGGCAGAAGTAAGTCATTAGTAAGGATGTCAATGTATTGCTTGTTATTATGTGTAGGCTGTCAGTAGTGGTACTATTGCTTAGGACATGAGCATAGTTATCCATCAAAATATATTGGATTTAAGGCTGAGGTAGGCCATTGTGTCCACTGATTTATCATACAGTATAAATCCTTAAAGCCAGTTTGATGATGCTCTTTGGTGAGTATGAATCAAAATACATACCAAGCCCTCATTGTCTTATATTTACAACGATATAAAGAAAAATAAAGTCCAAAAAGGTATACTAAAGGTTTACCAAACCCATGATCTACATATAAATGCTATATATAGTTCTCGCATCTCCAGAATAAATTCCATAATAATTTTCAACAACAAAATTGCTGGCTGATGGTTACCGATCATGACTGGTAAACCTCTACAACACATATGAAGTGTACTCAGTATTAGCAGAACATTCTCTGTCTATCTGTTGATCAGTGCTACGGACAGCCAGGTCATAGTGTAGTTTTTGTGTGCAGAAGGCAGCTGTTGTCGGCGTAAAGCATTAAAAAAAAAAAAAAAAAATCACTGTACCTGCTGTACTACTTGTTGGTAAAACATCTGGGCTAGCTAGACACACAAACCCAAACCCTAATAACGGGTTAATAATAACATAATAATACATTTCTGATGGAAAAATGGCAGCTATCGATATAGATAACAAATATATAAAGCAGATATTAGTCATCTTTCTAAAACGTCTAATTGACTATAACAGTAATAAGATGCTAAAAACCTTGCATTCATTAAACTTTTAATGAACAGAAACCTGCGAGGACAAAGCTTAATTAGATGAAAGGAGTGTGTAGCGGTTATATTTATATATATATATAAAAACACAAATATGGATATCACAGAAGTGTTTTGTTTATTCATTAAAATCAAAGGTACTTTTCAAATGATGGAGTAGAACTTTTGCTCCTTTTTGTATTTTCCTGGCGCTGCAGAAGTAGAGTATGGCCGGTCAGCGCTCTGGGAGAACCTGTCAGGAAGGGTTAGCATCCAGTCTGGACCCAACTAGGTCAGTGGTGAGCCAGCCTTCATTTGTATGCAAATCCATGTAGATTTGCTGCTGATAAGGTTGGTTGGAACTTGAGGCATGAGTGGGTTACAGGCGCAGAGAATCCAGGACAAAGTTTATATTCATCTTCATATCCTACTCCCTAATAAGCCTGCAGTCTTTCATTTTCTAACCTTTATTCTCTGAGGAAGGTCACCTGAGCGCTGGGCTCTTTTTCAGTGATAATATGCTTCATTCTCTTAATGCTCCACTCAGTCACACTTGTAGCTAACCTGTGCAACCTCAGACATCTACTGGCAGTCACTCAGAAGGCCTGCTGGAGCAGTCGGGTCGACTGCCTCACTCAAGACACCCAAGACTTTTCAGTGAGAGGGTAGCGAGAGCTCCCAGCTGGTGTGTGGATTCAAAACCTGTGACTCTCAGAAGAATGGACAAAGAGAATGTCTGCTCCATTTCCAAGGAAACAAAACTTGGGCAAAGCAAACATGAAAACGCCTCATCAACCAAGCTAACGTTGCATTTCCCAGTGATCACTGAGTGTTTTCATGCACACATTATTGCCCTGCTTAATGCCTTTCTATTCTGAAGCTGGCACTGACACTTGCAAAGTCTTAACAGCCAAAGCTGTAATATTCTTTCTTGTCCCATCATTATAGTCATAAACAGAAAGTTTTTGGTGGAAGAAAGAAATTAAAAGCCTAAATTATACCTTTTAAAAGTTGTATATGTGAACCAAATCACAAAAGCAATACCTGACATGAGATTTTAATGACCTCTGACATGTTTCCGTCTATACCACCTTGAATGTTGTTTGTAATGCCCTGAATGATAATATTGGAATGATAATGTGGTCTTTAGGTTTTCGAACTAGCACAATATCCATCTCAGCTAGTTTTTAATGGCTTTAATGGAACACTTTCTGGAGTGAAGTGTTCACATATTCATTATGTTGCTGGAAGACACTTCTACAGCACATCCTTGATAGGTTGGGTCCATAGGCTGTTGCAGAATGAACATATGACCATGACAATATACATATAGGTATATTGGGTATAGGTATATCGTATGCCATTAATGAGGATCCCACACGTACATTATGGCTTTACACAATGATCATTAACACTTTGCCTTAAAAGTTTTCTCCAAAGTTATACACATATAAACGACTACCAATCCTGTGCTTATTGGTAATGAGAAACAGGCCATATAGATTGAAACTATCCACCCCTCTGAGCCTTTTATCTGCTCAGGCTAAGAAATTTAGATTTCACCCACCAGGACCTCCCCCATCCATCTGTCAGCATGCACTTCTCGCAGCCGAGTTAGGGACATGTGAATGCCACACTCCATCAAGCATGTCAGCTTGTAGATTACACTCCAGACAGCTCCACAAGACTTCTCCATTACCTCCACATCAAACCCCCAAATTAGCTGAACAGATCAGCAGTGGAGCTCAGGAGGTCCACGCTCATTTTTCAAGCATGGAAAGGGGGATATTATCTTTAAACCCATGCGGAGGTTTGACTGCTTTTGAATTAAATGTCCATCAAAGAGTGAGCTTCCTGCCAAAATATCTGTGAGGAAGATATTGAACCTTTACCAGCTGAATCATTGTGAGAGCAGAACTAAACACATATTTAAAGATGATATTAAAGTGGTGTGTTTCATTAAACTCCACTCACCGTGCGTAGTGTACACCAACCCCAACATTTGAACAGGGGAATATCATGATAGGATATCTGTTCTATGTTGTCCATGCACAGTCCTGATGCTTCTGACCTCTCAAGCATTTTGAGCTGCAGTACTTCTGGTTTTGCCCACCAGGTTTCATGTAAAAGTCAGGTGAGGTTTACCTGTCCTGTACTGTAATGCCCACCACTTACCTCTGATTACCTCCCATTAATTCAGCAGGTTATGGCATTGGAACAATTTACTGTTCATTCAGTGATAATATGTGATTCTTCCAGCCCATATAAGTCTTGCAAGGATGTTAGAAGATAATTTGAAGCTGTGGTCACAAGGTGGCCAAAAACTTGTCCCCGAATGAATGACGACATTGCTGTGTAAATGCTGGATGTTTAAAGGTGCTATTGACAACATTGATAACATCCAGCCACTAGATGTCGCGCTTGCACTCCCCCCTTCGGTGCATTCACGTCACAAGACAGCTGTTGCTTGAAGCATGCGCCCTCAATGGGTAGCCAGTTCGTTGCACAACCTGCGTTTTCATGGTCGAGTGGAGTGACACTCACAGACTCAGTCTGAATCTTTCGTGGTATGAATTCATTTTGCAACATGTAGCTATACATTTACCGAAAATGTACTGAAGCGCCACCGGCTTACCGTCGAACTCAGCCATTTTCCACGTTTTTTCCACACTATCTGGCAACCCCAAAGACTCCTGACCCCTGACTACTCGGAGATACCACGTGATACCATGGTCGGTATTCTATTGACTCACAAGTCTTGCTAGAAGCCGCAGCCACATGTCACACATCTACACAGAGGTAAACGAAACATTAATTACGGACCGACAACATTTTTTTAAATCATTAATTCACAATCAAAATAAAATTGAGAGAGAAAGAGAATTGATACTTTGATTCTGCATCTTTCTAAAAGCTCTGTGGATGTATTCAATATGACCTTTAAACAAGTCACTCATGGTCATATTGTTCATATCATATCATCTCAAAAGGGGATATGTCATTGTTTTGGCCACAACTTGTGTCTGCTGCTGGTGGCCAAATAAATCAGTTATTGAAGGTTTTAAAAATAAAATAAAAGCCTGTGTAGAATCCATCCATCCATCCATCATCTACCGCTTATCCTGTATTCAGGGTCGCGGGGGGGCTGGAGCCGATCCCAGCTGTCATTGGGCGAAGGCAGGGTACACCCTGGACAGGACGCCAGTCCATTCTGTAGAATTGCAAATGGTTATACTCTGCGCATAGGACTAATCACTTCACTCTAACCATGGTGGATACAAAGAGAAGTTGCAATGTGCCTTTAACGCAGCAAAAATAATGAGAATGTTAGCAAAAATCAAACCCCTCCCCAGATTTTCTCAGTTGACAGTTTTTCTGTATGTCTAATAACTTCAATGCTCATTGACTGAGCAATATAATATCCTTAGTCACCGCTACACTTATAAAGTAAGTTTCTTAAGGTGGGCATTTAATTTGTATGTTGTTGGATAGCTCATCATTTGTTGAATAGATACCTCATAGCAAGCGAAAAGGGAGGGAAGACAGAGGTTGACACCAACAAAGAGAAAACCCAAAGACAGAGAGAGACAGCCTCCAGAGAAATTCCTCTGAAAAAAAAGAAACAATCACTGTTGCTAGAGAGAAACTGTCTCTGCGTCTGTCTCTGTGTACTAATGCTTTAGATCAGCAAAGCAGATCAAATGGTGTAGAGATGACTTGATCCTGACTCTGAGAAGGAAGCAGGAATTCCTGAGCATACTAAAAATACCACCATACCATGTGGTCACAAGAAACAGTTTTCACCATGACTCCAAGCAGAGTAAATCACTGTTCTATATCCGTGCTCGTGTTACGGTAACCCATATGCGGCAACGAGTTACTGTTCTTACACTGTATCACCCTGTGGTTGAACTGTGCAGCCCCTTGTGTGTGAATATTATAACTCTGTAAGACGAAGAGTGGCAGGAAATGTATTCAGGTTGCCTTAGTGGGTAAAAAATGTGTATTTAGCATGTACCTGCCAATGGTGATGATAACATGTATGTACTATTGGCATCATTAAGTACTGTTGTGGAAGAATAGAATAACCAAACAGAATTGTTTTTTCTTTCTCTCTCTCAAAGGCCTATTCCGTCTACGATGAAGAAATTGGTTATTGCCAGGGTCAGTCGTTCCTCGCTGCTGTTCTCCTGCTGCATGTGAGTGACCTTGTCATCCATCCATCGAGCCTGCTGTTTCATGGTCAACACACCAGAACGATGACTAGATCGATACAATACATACACACATGCATACAAAGCTGGGTTGAACCGAACAGTTAACAATATCATGTGATGTTATTTCATCTACTTTCTGTATGTACACATTCTAAGCAACAACATTAGAAAAGCCTAAAAGTAAAACTATTACATTAACCTCCTTTACATTTAATGAGGAACTTGCTTCCTGTGCTTTTCCATTTACTCGTGCTTTCAAAATAAAAGCCCTCTGGAGCTGCTGGGATGTTACATTGATGCTACAGACTGTGGTTGAGGGCAGCAGTCAAACACATTCTTACAAGTTTCACTTTATAAGGAAGAAAATATGTAATATATATATAAGAAGCACTGTGCTGCTGCACCTACACCTCTCTGCATCTATAGAAACGATGTTTTATGTTCGATGCGATGAAGCAAAGTGAGACAATATGAGAGTACATGGAGGGAGACAGAAAGAACATCTCTGGCCGACCGCTGGAATGAAAACACTTCATAGCAGAATGATGTGGTTGAATAGAGGGAGCGAGGGAGTGCCAAACAAGGTAAAGCTGAAAGCATAAGACAGTCAAAGGAGAAAATCAGAAGTGGGAAAGTGGTGCAGGAGACATTCATTCACTCTCTCAGGCATTTATTTTCAAGGTCACCGACAGACACACACTTCTCTAAGAACTGCTCTCTATACCGTATATACACGTATAAGGACACCTTTTTTCTATTCAGTCCTTTGTTCAGAAATGTGTTGCATTTCATAAGACATAACTCAAATTTATACTTGTGACGGTGTTAAAAGGCGAGAGACAGAGTAGTAGACACATGGAGGCGGGAGTCCCAACTGGAGGAGGAAGTTTGGTTAAAGTCCAAATAACACAAGGGCATCCGAAGTGAAAGAGGAGGAAGACGGAGGCGGAGTGGAGTGGAGAGAGGAAGAGAGGTCAGGGTGAGGAGGGATGGTCGGAGAGTTCTCAAGGAGATATGCGTGAATTGGTGAAGACACATCATGAAAATATGGAAATGATAGGAAAGTGGAGGAGTAGCAAACAGGAGGAAGATATGGCTGCAAACGGGAAGAGGGAGATGGCAGCAGTGAAAGAAAGAGATGTTATAAAGCAGGAGGAGGAAGAAGGGTTACAGAGGAAGAGGAGGAAGAAGGGATAGATTATAGAGGAGCTGTCAGGAATATTAATAGGGGTTCAGGTTTACCTGCAGGAGCCCATTCAGCCCCAAACACATACTGTCACTAAATATTAAATATCACCTGTGCGTGCGTGTGTGTGTGTGTGTGTGTGTGTGTGTGTGTGTGTGTGTGTGTGTGTGTGTGTGTGTGTGTGTGTGTGTGTGTGTGTGTGTGTGTGTGTGTGTGTGTGGGGGGGGGGGGGGGGGGGGCTTTCACTCACATAAAAACAGGTTTTTGTAAACACTGTGAAGTATGTCTCTTCACGGCGTTCACAACTTCACCTTCTTCTGTTCTGCCGGCTTTATTTAGAGCGGTCAAACAGCGTCGGATAATAAAATGCATCTTATTTCTTGTCTTGAAGACTGCAGGCCCACCAGCTGTAATGTGGAGATTGAAACAAAATGTCCTGGTTTGCTTTGTTCCCACAGATGTCCGTTTGGGACAGTCAGTTTTATTTCATGTCACTATAGTTTAACATTACTCGTGCGGTTTCAGATGCCAGAGGAACAGGCCTTCTGTGTCTTGGTGAAAATCATGTATGAGTACGGCCTCAGAACTCTCTACAAAAACAACTTTGAGGATCTTCACTGCAAGTTCTACCAACTGGAGAGGATGATGCAGGTTAGTGATGCAATGTGTCATGATATTTTAAATGTTGTGAAATGTATTTTAATACAATTGATGCTGAGAATATGAGCTTGACTGAATGGATGGGCTGCTGGGTGAAATAGAGTTGGGAAGTGGGAGGTGGTTCTGGAAGTGGTTTATCCCCATACTGTATTCCCATTCTGCAATTTTTTTTTTTAAATTATTTTAACTTCATTTTTGAGAAAAACACATTTTGTTCATAAATTCAAAAGCCAGGCAGAGGTGCCGATCACAACGCTTCCAAATTCAAAACGCCTTGTCGGCTCAGTCAAGAAGGACAGCCCTGTTGTTGCAGATTTCATCCTTTATTGGCTCAGAATTAAAAACTGAATTTATCTAACCTGCAAATTCTGTTTTCAACTTTCTCAACAGCATAATCTTAAACTGTCTGAGCTATTTTAGGCTCTGTGATTGGATATATCTCACCGAAATGCACCATGGGAGTCATAACTAACTTCTACCTTCTTACCTCGCACACGATTTCCAGGCTCCTGGTGTAGATGAAGAAATGATAAATCTCCCCATTTAGTGGCAGAAAGGCCATAATACTCACTTCACATATCCAGCTCTCTTTGTTGTACAGACTGGTCTCAAGGACCATTTATTTATACTAGATTTGATTTTGGAACATTTTTACTTCCTTAAAAATGAAGGTCCCTCGGGCTGTTTCATTTAATTAGTGATTGAATGCAGGGTTTGAGCAATTACTCATACTGGTTGCCACTAAAAGAAAGGACTTGCAGACAATGCAAATAGCCTTCCAAAATGTATTTGCATTCCATAAAAGCAAGTCTGATCATATTCAAACACTTAGAGCCTGTTACCAGTGATTGCATCATCTGTGGGGGTCCACATGTTTGTTATTGCCTGTTTGACTCGTTTCTGGTCACAACATTTAATGCAATATAACAAGAATAACTTCTAAGTCTATGTGTGCAAGACTTGCATTCTCTGTAGGCTAAATTATATTATTCCTGTCTGGTGAGGCTGATGATTCTGGTGCTGGTCAAGTCCCATCTGACTCAGCAGAAATCACTCACCGAGTAAAGTTTAGTCCAGCCCAGGAATCCATCCTGACCCCCTCAGCAGTCGTCTCGCAGTATCCAGATCAACTGAGTTAGCATCGACTTAATGTGATCAATCTAAGGATGTTAGCATTGACTGCTAATCATTAGCACACAGGTGGGAGCTCACTATCTGATCTATTCAGGTGTCATGTGGCACGGACATGCATGGAGGCTAGACACACATGCTAGTGTACTTGAAAGGTACAGCTGCCTCTTTCAGGTATAAATGTTAGAAATGTTTTTATATTTTAAAGAAAATCTCGAACAAGCAAATGCTGAGGAAAGAGAATAATTAGTGGAAGAAAAAAAATGTATCTAGTAATCCTCATCAAATGAGTTACACAGAAAAATATAATAACATTGGCAATGCTGAGTTCTGGTACTCATACAATTTGTACATTACGTGAAAAAGATTGCTCAACAAAGGTAAAATTGCTCGTTCACGTTGCAGATTTGTAAATGTCATTTATGAATTTACTTGCTCTATATAATATAGTATCCTTTTCTTTTTATGTCGTTTTAAAATGTGTGCAATTACGAATAATGTCTCTGACTGTTTGGCAGCTGGGATGTGATACAGAATTGTGTCTTTTTCAACTTTTTATTTTGTTCTTTGGTCTCTCTTGCAAGAGATTATCATCTCAGAGAGACAGCATGATTTAATAAAGGATGAATAAAATCAAAGAACATACAATTGAAATGACAAACAGAGCCACGTCCCTCTATTCTTGTATGTGCTGTTTCATCTCAAAACATCCTCCTCTTCTATCCGCTCCCACAGGAGCAGCTTCCAGACCTGTGGTCCCACTTCCAGGAGCTGAACCTGGAGGCACACATGTACGCCTCCCAGTGGTTCCTCACCCTCTTCACTGCCAAGTTCCCCCTGTGCATGGTTTTTCACATCACTGATCTGCTGCTCTGTGAGGTATACTTTGGCTCACTGCACCTTGTTGTACTGGTAGTATATGAAGAGGGATTTGGCTTACATTGCCCTGGGTCTGATGAGGGGAGAGCCAACCTTCTCAAAAGATGTGAGGAGGTAGTTAAGGAGGTCACTGAACGAATAGAAGGAGTGGCAGAGGTTCCTGAGATGTTAGGAGGAACATGACAACCACTAAGGAAGGAGACATGAAAAGGAAAAAGAAGGATAGAGGGAGGGAGGGGGAGTCGCTTCAACTGTACAGTGATATGCTCTACACTCTACAGACCAGCTTTGGTTTGATCCTATATCTTCCAAATGTAATCAATAGGAATGCGCTGATCAGGCTTTTAAGCGCATGATACAATCATTGATTTAATGTCTTTAGGACCACTTGACTCGATACCCATCACTGCTCCTTGTTTTAAAAACAGGCACACATGGTGAACAAACAAAGCTCAAACACTGAAACTGAATTTCTTTTGGTAAAGCATGCTAAAACATGTATAATGTAAAAAAAAAATTTAAATCTTTGTCTTAGGCAACTGGACTTGCTCTAGGTTCATAGAGAAGAAGAAGAGGTCAAACGTCTTCAAGAACCTATATTAAGTCCAGTTGCCCACAACGAAGCCTTTAAGGATTACCATGACCTGGATGACTGAGAACCTTCATAGACAATGTAAATAGACTTTATTCACCGTCAGACACAAAATGCTTCATGAACTCAGTACTAAAACCTGGAGGGGTTTCTCGTGATCTGAACCAGCAATGTGTTTTTTTATTGGATTAGTCACTGACTTTCTGAAATGAGCACATTATGTTTAAGCATAATGTAGTTCATAACTCTACTGTACCTGGTGACAAAACACCATGTGAATGATGAACCACGCCTGATGATTTTCTGTTGCTTTGGAAGCACCATCTGATGTTCTAGCTGGTGAGTCGGATCAGGTGGCCAGTAAGGCTGCCAGACAGACCCACTGAAGCCAAATGTGTAATGAGGATGCCCTGGGAGAGTCTGAGGCCCCTTTCTGGAGGTGGAACAATGCAGCTGCGGCCCCGTGAAAAATAAATATTTTGTTGGAAGCATAGAAACTCAAAGTAATAATGGGCCAACAACAGAGCCTTGATGAACACCACGGCCAACATGAGCGGATAACGAAGAGGCATTACCCATAACAACAGCTATGTTGTTGACATTTATGATTCAGAGGAGTTAAAGCAGAATAACTCAGGTGACTCAGCAAAACAGTATGATTCACTGTCTCAAATGCTGACCTAAATGTGAGGCCACCTCCACTACCAATCAGAATTATGTGTCCACTCTATGTAGGTGTATAGAAAACATGAAAAGTGTTGGATTATAAGTGTTTTTAATATTTCTTTTTACATCTCCGACTGAAAAGTTTCATTATACAAAACATCAAAAGTCAAATGCCCTTTTTGTTTCCTCTACCCTCCACATCCTTCCCCTCTCTGCCTTCCTATTGGCCCCAGGCAGAACAATTAAAAGTTTCAGAGGTCTTTCTCACCCAATGAGCCGCATGATGAGAATCTGCTTGTTAAACCAGAATGCATATCTCCTTCATCCCTCTCTTTATGCCCTCCTCTTTTTTTGGCTCTCTCCATCATCTTTTCCGACTCCTTTATTGCTTCCTCAATCTGTCATCTTTCACTTTCCTTCTTCAGTCATTTCCCGCTTGCCATTTTAACAACTTTTGTCGTTGTCCGTTTAGTTTCTTCTGCTGTTTGTCATTACATGTTGATTGACTGACTCGATCTTCTATTTATTCAACCAGTAGTGTTCCTATTATTTTCTTTGGGGTTTGTTTTTCTACTCATCTTTTTTTCTCTATGTAAACAGAAGTCTCTCATTGCTCGTTCTCCTCACTAACCACTTTTTGCCTAATTTCTGCTGATTGGTGGGCAGTCCCAGGCTCACATGGTGATGTCGTGTGATGTTTTTTAGGTTATATGTAAGTTGTCTTACAGTCATCAGATATTACCACTTTCGTTCCTAGTAACTACTTAATACTGTCCTAGATTTCTTTTATTTCTTTTACAAAGAATATCACATTTGAACTACAAAATGATCCGACATCTACGCCTCTATTCACGTAACTCTGCTCAACACGCATCTGTTTGTTTGTATTAGCATGTAGTCCTGAACCTTCACTCCTCCCTTGGCCTATTGTTCCAAGATGTCTCCCCTCTCTGCTCGTTTACCTGTCTTTCTCTCCGTAGTCTCTCACACACTGAGATTATATTCCTCTCTCTCTCATACGCACCTTTGATCCTCCATCAGCACTGTAGCACCATCTTGAGGCCTACAAAGATAGGTGGTCGCAGGCAGAGCTCCCCCCTCTCTTTTCTCTTTCTGCAGTTATTTTTAGAGCTGTCCAGATATTTTTAGCTCTGTGTTGCCATGTGAACTGGTTGTCACAGAGACCAAGGAGATGGGTGTTCCATGCAGAGCTGACATCAGCTTTAGGTTTTCTTTCTTTCCGTGTTAAAATAAGAAGCATTGTATCCACAAAGAGGAAGGAAGAAACATGTTGTCACAGCATTAATTTACAAATGAAGCACAGAATGTAAACAACATTTCTTACCACAATGATAGGTGGTTCATGTTGATACATTATGCATATAATTAGGAAACAAAGGAAACTTTTAGCTTTATCTGGTTTTCCCTTCTTGACACTTTAACAGTACCTCCTGGTGTAATATAGTACAGTATAATACAGTATTGTCAAAGATATTGAAATTCAAGTCAGTGCCTTTAGTGAGGGTTCTTTTGTGCTGTCGTTACCTTTATGTTTACATTATATATTATATATAGTGCTGATTAACTTAATCGATGCAGCACACATCAAAATTAGTTAAACTGAATGACTGAAGCGATTACTTCAGTAAGTAAGATATACGGTACAATACAATCGACCTACCTGAAGCTTAGGGTGCTATAGGATAATAATATAATTGTTAGTTATTTGTAACTAATGTAGCCGATCTTCAGGTCAGATATCTACTCATCTGCTGTATTATCTATTGGGTGTTGTGAACATGTAAAGCTGCACATGTACAGCTGTAAATAAATGTAAATTTCAGTTAAAACTGTCAGTTGTATCAGAAATAAATACAGTGAAACTTTTAAAAACCTGCCGAATCAGAATAACATTTTGCCTCTACTTGACATTTAATTCTCCTCTCTCTTCCAGGGTCTGAGCATCATCTTCAACGTAGCCCTGGCCCTGCTCAAGGTTAGTACACACTTGCATATCTTCATTCATCTCTAACCAGATGATTACATTTCTGACTCAGTCTCAACTCAGTTTTCATGTCAAGAATCCACTGTTGGATCCACTTTGTTTCAATCAATAATAAATAATGTACTTTTTTGAATGATATGTTAATTTTGTTTTGTGCACCAGAGATAAACCCGTGTTTGTTTAAGAAAACTCAGATCTTTTACATTTTTGGCATTGTATTACATTAATTTCACGTAAAAATACACGATTGATTGTAGTTACTGACAGGTTTTCTGAGCAGTTTGTGTAGTTGTTATTAATAAGAATGTTACTAGAAACTACTGATCACATTTTTGGGGAAGCATGATTGTGCAGGAGAGGCATTGTTATTGTTTGAAGAGGTGCATTAAGTCCTTGGTCTGATGTGATAGAAAGTGGTTAGTTTGTCTTTGGCTTTTCTTGCCCTCTAGTGGTCAAATCAAACATTTCATCTGGAAGTTAGGAGGCTGATTTGTTGGTAACGTATGTTTGTAAAGACACGTTATGTTAAAAAAAAATATTTTGGATTGTGACGCAGTATGTGTTACAACAACAAAAAATAGACATTTCAGTGTTCAATTAACTATCATGTCTGTGTTGTAGTTTATGGTTTGAGCAGTATATGAATTATATTAATTGTATTAATGTTTCAACTAGCACCCACACCTGCTCTCAGCTTAAGCTACTAACCTATTTACACATGCAATGTAATTCTCCATTTAAAACAACTTGGGATGTAGTAAAGGGAAAATGTATAAACACATAATGTTGAACAAGTTGTACAGCTAAGAGCAAATATAACCATTTTAATTTAAAATCATGATTTTAATTGCATTTTCAAAAAGAAACTGTCAGCAACAACAACAACAAACAAATAGCATGATGCAACAAATTAAATCCACAAATTGCAACGGATATCCAGTGAAAGAAGATGTGTACTCAAAGTATGAATATATTTATACTGAAACAAAGTAAACAGAGTTTAGCGTCAGTTTTTTTTTTTACAGGTTTAATTTGATATAAAGATTGAATTTCTTTTAGAAAAAACGTAATTTGTTATTCATCTAGCTAATGGAAAGCCGTTAAAATTTGTAATTTCAGACTGAAGCGTAATTCTCAGCTCCCATTAACATGCAGATAGAAAAGATATAGTAGTAACAACTGTTAATCATACTATCAGTTATCTAATTCAAATGATCATTACAGCTCACTCTTCTGCTTCACTTCCCCCCAAATAACACCATGGCTTCTCGTAAATCCTCAAGAAAATCAAATGTATCAATTAATTATTAAAAGGAATATGGAGGCTGCAAATATACATTATCATCATATTGTGAGTCAGTGTGGAAAGGAATGTTTGTCAGGTGTTTATTAGAAAAGCTTTGACCATTCAAAGATGAGTTTAACATTGTTCATATACAGCCTCTGATGAAAAAATAGGAGGCTTGAAAACTTAAAGATGCCCCAATAAAGCTTTTTGTTGTTGTTTTTTTGGCCTCCATAACTAAGCCTATACTGATTCTGATCCAGTATTTATTCTATTCAGTGTAAACAGACTAAAATCATTCTTCCGTTAAAACTGGTAACATTAGAACTGGTAACGGCAATCAATTTGCAGATTGTCTCATCAATAATAATATTAAATATACTAAATGTTTTGCTTTTATGTAGTAATGCAGCTACACTCCGACGTTCCTCTCTAAATGAATCATACGTGGTTGTCAAAAGCCCCCCTTCTCTATATCGCAGCCATAATGTATTCTGTGTGTCAGACAGAAAGATGCGGTGCATGCGATGGTTGGGAATGGAGAACAAATGAGGATGTGAGGAGGATGGAAGGGGCTTCCACTGCTCGCCTGTCATTGGCCAGGCATGACGGCATTCTCCCCCGAGGCTCCCTCCTCCCTCCTCCATCTATCCTGCTCTCCTCTCCGCTCTCATCACCCCTCCCTCCATCTGTGTTCACCCTCCCTCCCTCTCTTGCTTAGCAGTCGCCATCCACATCACAACAGGAGCATAAGCTTATAGCGTTATCAATCTGGACCTGGAGAAGGAAAGCTCTGTGTTTTTGGTTTTTCCTCTTCATCTTTACCTCCCGTGGATAACTGCTCGGAGCGTCTTCTTTCCCACAGTTCTTTGTCTTCTTTATCGCCTATTCCTCTACCTCCGCCTTCTCCTCTTCTCTGTTGCCTGGCTATGCATTTCTTCAACACGCTACCTCTGTCCACCATCCAGACCCCTGCAATGGAGCCGCCCCTGTTCGCTGCTAGCTGTTAGCTGTTAGCATAACAAAGAGAAACTGAGGGGGTAGAGAAACCAAGGAAGGCTGCGAGAGGCGCTGGACAGGAAGCGCTGTGTGGTTTATTTGCTCTGCCTCACCCCAGCTGCTGGCCAGGACCATCACTCCTGATAGCACAACAACATGCACTCATAAGCACTTATCCATCTAGCCTTTGTTGCTGAGAGCAGAAGTGACTTTCCATCTGGAGGAGCTGGCTGCCCATCGGAAGCATCTACTGACCGATACAGACCGGATGCCTGGCTGCTGCTGCTGCTGATGAAAATCTGCCGGAGGGACGGACACTGGCGTCCTTTCTGGAGCTGTTGACTGGACTGTGCTTTTACTGCCCTGTGTGGTTTGGATCTTGTCAGGCTTCAGATCCGTCAATAGCAAGGAGAGAGGCTGATACTGTTTTTTTCCGGTTTCCTACCTCTTTCCAAACTCATCTAGATTTTCATGCATCATTAGCTTAAATCTGACTCAATGAGTTCAGCGTCCACTCAGCCATAAACAAACACAAATGCATCATCATCTCCTCGAGGCAGAGAAGTGCCATCCTCCCATGCAAACAGACCGCATCTTGTCTGCTTCTACCATGTCGTTAGGATGGCTTGCTTAGGTTCTGCAGATGAAAGGATTCATGCTGTTATTTCAGGCCATTCTGCATTTCAAAGAGAGCTAAAATCCTATCCGCTTCATACCAGGTGTGGCCTCCCGTTTGGAAAGCAGGTAGAAAACCCATCGAGTGCTTTGATGTGTCGTCTCACACGCACCAAGCCTTGAGCGTTAAGGCCACTCCGTTGCACAGACTGAGGGAGATTTCCTCTCCGTCTTTTGAAGTCTGACAACGAAGGGAGAAAGAAAAAAGGTGGTGCACTTAACCCTCGCAGCTGTTTGCCGGAGCAGCGGTCCACGTGTTGAGCAGCTTTGTTGCGTGGCAACAGCATACTGGATTGGAATTGGTTGGGGGAGTTTGGCATGGGAAGATGATAGTGGGTAGTGTGACTGGATTTCACAGTGAATCTGTCAGGTAGCTGGAAGACCCAGCATTATGCCGAAAGCAGCATCAATACTTTATTTTATGACTGTTTTTCTGTCGCACCTTGTGGCCGTTACTGGGCTCTGACAGTGGTACAAGCTGAGTGGCCCCCACTGACAGATTGGTGCCCCTTGGAACTGGATCAATGTTGACGTTTCATGCCTCGGATGCCTGGGCTGTCTCCGCTGTGTCTTCCTATGAGCGTCTCCTGTCTTCTTTCCAACCTGACGTCCTGAACATCAGTCCGTAGTCAGACTGGCATTATCAGCCTCTCTTCTCGGAAGGTCAGTCACCTCGTTCATCAGGTCGCAACCAGTTTGGCTACACAGTGACATCGAGACGAATCTCGACTCATCTCGATTGAACACACTCTGTTCCCAGTCCACGCGTCCTCCAACTCCAAGACACCCACTGGGACATTTGAACGACACGCTGGAGTCACCTGCCACCCTGGCCCCAGAGCGGGACCGCCCCTCTGCTTCAACCTGCCCCACCCCGCCACCATCGCCTCCACCGTCCCCTGCGCCCTCTCCTCCCCCTGTACCTGCCTTGACCCAGCATCTGCCCCTTCCAGCAGTGCACAGGGCAGTGGAGGGTGGAGAGGGTAAGTCGGATGAGAGTGCCCACAGCAGTCAGGCCTCAGCGGACTCATACTGCAAGGTGATGGATCTCCTTGGGATGGGACACCGGCTCTTCGTCCCTAAGCTGCTGGCGGTGAGAGAGGGGGGTGCTGGGACACAGACGCTGGATGAAAGGAGCTGAGCATGCAGTGTTGTTCAGGTTTACAGTTAGAAAGGGATGGTTGTTGGTTTGACTTGGGTTGATAATGAAAAGAGCTACTTCCACTGTGGAATTTTCTGACTGTCACACTGGATAAATGTGCCAGCCAGTTGTCTAAAGTTTTATTTCCAAGAGAAGGCTAGCGTGTGAGCTTTCTGCTATAAGTCTTGAATCTTACATAAATAAATTAATATGGAAAACTTATGCAAGAGGCTCTTAGAATGTAAATATCTCTAACAAAGACGCTTGTCTTGTCTTGACAAATGAGCCAGCCAAAACCTAATCTACTCTGGACTGATGTTTTAAAACATGAATACGGACGTAGTCTCTGCGTAACAGTTGATCATCTACAGAACATGTAGTAATATCTCTGGATGGCTTCTTGTGGCAATGCACCCTCACATCACAAGATAGTGTTATTGATTGGTAGTGCATCTGATTCACACTCAGAGGTGCCCAGTACAAGTTTGCCGACTTTGTGTGCAGCATCTTGACACTTGCTTTCAATGGAGGGTAGTGCTTTCAAACAACTCATTTTTTCGTCCATGCCCTCTAACCTGTGTGCTCACGCCGTCTTCCAAGACAGTAATGTATTTGGCAGTAGTTATAAGTATTAGAAGTACTCTAAGTATTCTAAGTATAGGATTGTGAGTCTGTCTTCTCTGAATATAGGAACAATTGTGGAATACAAGCTGCTGGAGGTTACTTTGTAATCTGTATGTCTGACTCTCACCACCATCATGTCTCGTTCCAGACATCTAAAGAGGACCTCTTACAGGCAGACTTCGAAGGGGCTCTCAAGTTCTTCAGGGTCCAGCTCCCTAAACGCTACAGAGCTGCGGAGAACGCCCGCAGGCTTATGGAACAAGCCTGCAACATCAAGGTAAGGACTTCTACAGTCGAACAAATACATTTGCTATCCCTAAGCCCTTTATTCTTTGCTTGGACCGTGTCTGAATTTCAGACACTGTAAAATCAAGAAACTGTTTTACAAGGGTGTTCAAATACACACACTCCTGTTGTGACTACGAAATGATTGTAGTCCAAGCAACACAATGAGGAATTCCTGTCTCGGTATCTCCCACTGAGAAACAAATACCGTTTCATCAGAGGGATCAGAGGTCCTGGGGCATGTCAAAGGCAGTTTGGGCAGTTGTGGGGTGCAGATGCAGTATGGGGTACTCTATACTGCTGCACTTTATGTCTTTTTGTGTATGTATTTCCAGAGTTAAGTTGACTTGTGTTTTATTTGCTCTGTATCTTAGAGAGATGAACTGTGAGTCAAAAGGAGTACAGTAGGTGGGGCTGTGACATCTTCTACCTTGGATTTCTGAATCTGTCTTAACTGAGATGCTGCTCTCTTATTTATTTTTTTATTTTTTTTCAAACATAAGCCTGAGATGAAAATCACATCACTTTCTGTGCAGCTTGAAAGCTATCACAGAGCGAATGTTTGAAAGCAAAAGGCTTTTATGAAGTGAATAAACTGCTGGTTGGATGTCTGCTGTGTTTGAGAAGCATGAAGGAGAGGGGATGAAAAAAAAATGTCTCAGATAGCTACTGCATTCTTTAAAGTAGCAATAAACAATAGTTTGTCATAACAACGTAGGAAATGGTAATATGACAATGTGAAAGGGGATAAACCTACAGTGAATTACCAGCTGAATTTGCTGCTCTGCTTGTCGTTATGGAGCTTTATAGCACGTTTCAGCTCATTGTTTAGTGACATTTTGGGTCTCAGCAAGCAGCTGCAAGCTCTTAATAAACTGCACTGTTTGCTCAGTAGTTTTGAAGGTTAACATATAATTTGGTTTGCTCTTATTGTTTGCAATACACAATTAAATGTCGCTGTTTCTTTGCTCAGTTTTTATCAGTCTTTGTTTTATGTTGTCGATAATTATTACGAACTCTCAACAGCAGATAAAAGATGGCTTCCATGGATAGTTTTCTTCAAAGCCAACCAAGTTTTGTGGTCACAAAAATTCCCTTACGTGCACACACGCACGTCCGTTATCATCTTTCTATTGACCTTAATGAGGCTGCTGGCATTTTGGGAATTTGGGAATCATATCTACTGTGTACAGGTTTTGGTCTCTAGTGACTTCAGCAAATTCCCAAAATGCCAGAAGCCTCATTAAGGTCAATAGGAGGATGATAACGGACGTGTGTGTGTGTGTGTGTGTGTGTGTGTGTGTGTGTGTGTGTGTGTGTGTGTGTGTGTGTGTGTGTGTGTGTGTGTGTGTGTGTGTGTGTGTGTGTGTGTGTGTGTGTGTGTGTGTGTGTGTGTGTGTGTGTGTGTGTGTGTGTGTGTGTGTGTGTGTCAATGTCAGTGTCAGCAGAGTGTGTTTTGATAGAGGAAGGAAATAGTTGACTGAGAGCAATGGAAGAGATAATCATCCTCCCTCCACCTTCCTCTCTTTTTCTCCCCTGCTCGCTCTCTATGTCTCTGTATCTACATAGAATTCATATTTTACATTTTAGGCATTTTCCCATTTTTTTATCTAGCAAAAACTTTCCACGAGTAAGCAGGTTGTGATGTGGTGTTGTGCTCAAGGGCAGTTTGGTAGGACACTTGGCTCCAAGAGCTTCAGATCCCCCCTATTTTTGGTGTATTTCTGTGTTTTTCTGCACACCGGATATCCTGCACTGTGATGACTCACTGTTTATCTCTAGTGGTTTGGTGGCATTTTGGCACTCTTGCACAATCCTGCTGCAATGCACAGTGCATGTCAGGCTTTATGTTGTACAAGAGCTTAACACACTCAAATAATCTACATGCTCAGTGAGTCTTTCAAACTGGACATCGATGGATGCTTCGTTACCGATTTTACAGAATTCAGGCTTTAAGAGAGAAGTTATTTACCAAAATACTACCTTAAACATTATAGTCAGGAGAATGAAGATCTTTTTTAGCCCAGGTTTACACATCTAAACTGTGTGTGTGAGTCTGAGGTCTCCTCAAAATCATGTGTTTGAACCATTCTCTTAACATTTAAAATAGAATATTCCCTGGATGAAAGTATATGGAGCAAGTCAGCGGGAGAGAAATAAAAAAATAAGCCTGTAGCGTGATGCGAAGGACAAACGGAAGGAAGTCTTCTTTTTCTTTCACTCCTCACGTTTCCCCAATTTAGCCACTGATGGTCAGTGGGTACCAACCAGTACATCAACAGGTCACAGCATGTCACATCAGCTTGTGACACACTATAGTAGACACCGGATTTTCTTTGTACACGAGTTGGAAGACCCCTGCCATGTTCAAACCCCATCAGAGTAAAACGGGGAACCCAGCCGACCCAAGCCACTTTGCTCTCTGTTCTCCCCCCTTTTTTTACATATTTGTCTCTGTCGATGTCTAAATCGGATCAGCTGAAACGTAAGCTGCTTAAAACATCGAAAGAATTCACTGGCACCTTGGCTTGATGAACACAACGGGCAGTCGGGTGGCTTAGCCTTTCTGGGGATTATGGGAAGAATTTGAATTTCTCAGCCTTCTAAACATTCATCCAACCCCAGCTGGAGTGATGACTTTTCAGGACGTTAAGAAAAAGGGGGAGAGAGATGTCGTATATTCATTCGCCGCTCAGGGTTTGACTGATTAATCCGTTTTTTTTTACCAAATCCTTCCAACAGAGAAGCTAAACTTTAACTGACCGAGGAGAAAGAAGATAGATGCTTGTGTGCAGAGAGAGACTGACAGACGGGATCATTTACAGAGATGGAAAGATATAGAGTCCCAGGGAAAGACCTCCACGGATGGATGAAGACTCACACAGACCACTCTGTGAAACCACCCCCAAATGATAACATGAGATAAACCTACTGGCTAGCACAGAAGACAAACAAACTAAGCTGACTTTTATTAAGCTACAACTTTACAGAGAAAAGCAAATGCATCTAAATGAACTCTAAGTGAAAGAGTACAACTCCTAGCTGCTGTATCTCCTCCCAGTATATATGCAGGATCCTCCTTTCACATGAGAGGAGATGGCAGGAAAGCATGCAGAAAGCATCAGAAATGAGATGCATAGGAGAGAAAACCCAGTGGCATTAAAAGGTGCGGAGTAAGAGATATACAGAGAGATGAGTCCATGGTTGTTGATGCATCTGCTCTAACTGGGGAATCCGTTGCCATCACCACGGAGACGTTGTCAGGTAGTTTTTTAGCCACGGGGTCCAATGGAAGGACGCTACAGTATTCAGGCATCGTGCAGGACAGCCTTGAAGTCCCTTTCACTTCACTTCCGGGGTTTTATTTTCGTTGAACAACTTGTCACTGTGGATGATCTGACAACTTCCTTCCTATCTCTCTTAACCTCAAACGGCAGAAAACAGAAAAAAAAAAAAACTAAACTGCAACCTTAAGAGAGAGTCTAAGAGAGTGAGGGAGCGGCAGAGAGACACAGAGAGAGAGACAGAGAGAGAGAGAAATGAGACTTTAAGAAAAAGAGGGGAAAGGACTCACTCAGTGGAAAAGAAGAAAAAGCAAACTCATCATCCTCTGTCGCACACTTCTAGCGTTACCGAAAGGCAGAGGGAGAAACAAACAGGTGTGTTGTACTATGCTCTCGCTCCCCCCGCCTTCCTCCCCTCAGTGGGCGGGGCTCGGCTACTGAGGGACTCTTGAAAGCAGCCGGTCGCCTCCTCCACTCTCACAGAGAAACCTAAACCTGTCAGCTGCAGTCCTCCTTTCCATTCTCTGCCACTTCTCCATCTTCTTCTTCTTCATCCTTCAACCTCCTCCTTGCTTTTGGGAGCAAGGGGAGTCACGATGATGCAGGAGGTGTCCATAATGGTGGCGTACGACGCTCATGTAGTCGACCGACCGGGTGAGGAGGACAGCCTGGCTCGCTTGGTCGCCCACTCCAGACCTCTCAGAGCTCCCAGACCGGTGGTAGGTCTGTTCTCGGGTCACTTTGTCTCTTTCTTTGTTTTACCGTCTGTCATTCTGTCTCCTTTTCTTTCTTTCTTTTGTTCCTCCTCTCATTCCTCTCTGGATGTATTAGATGTATTCCTGTTTAACTGTGATGGGAGACGCCGCGCTCTACTGCTTCCGAGCCTTACCTCTTACAGATTTAGATAACAGAAATGTAAAAGACATCGACCTGTTTTCTGTCTTTTCAACCGTGGGTTTTTAGATGGATATCAACTCACCGTTTCTCTCTTTTTTAGTCTGGAAAAAGTGAGATTTCTCAGAAACTTACTTCATGGTCTTTTCCATGATGCTGGCGTTGTGGATTTGGTTGTGTGTGTGTGTGTGTGTGTGTGTGTGTGTGTGTGTGTGTGTGTGTGTGTGTGTGTGTGTGTGTGTGTGTGTGTGTGTGTGTGTGTGTGTGTGTGTGTGTGTGTGTGTGTGTGTGTGTGTGTGTGTGTGTGTGTGTGTGTGTGTGTGTGTGTGTGTTGCGTACTCAACGTGTATCTGATGTTTGAAGTAACGACGCAGAGCTTATTAGTGGCTGTCAGTTTGTTTCAATTACTGATACAAATTTGGAATCAATGGAAACCTGTGTGTTTGTGTGTGTGTGTGTGTGTGTGTGGGGGTGGGGGGGGGGAATTGAATCCCCATGGCCTAGTTTTTCCTGAGATGACCAGAGTTGGTTTTGTCCTTATTTCAATATTCAAACTCTTGGACTGCCACTTGATGTCACAGCAGATCTCTACCTACAGTGTGTTATCTCAGCTTGGAGGTTTGGGACTAAATCCATTTTCTGCTGCAGGGATTCAGGTCAGGAATCTAAATGCGAGCCTCGTACCATTTCCTGTGACACCGTGCGTCTTTAATCGCATTATTTGAATGAGAGTGGCTCCTCTGTCCTCAAACTACAGTAGCCTCTAATACTTACAGGGAAACTCCTGTGCAGTGCGTATGAGGATGGGGGCTGATGGGGTTAAGCCCTGAAACTGCATGTGTGTGTTTGTGTCAGCAGCCCTGTGTTACTGTCTGAAGTGCCCTTGAGCAAGATGCTGAGCCCTGCTCATGTTAACTAGTCGTCACTGAGCAGAACGTGACGATTGAGATGTTTTCCATTAAGTCAGAATGTCTGAATATATAATGGGTGGGGATTTTGACACTTTGCTGTAATACTGTTGAAAACTTGACCTTGAGAAATGTAACTTATTTACAATTTTATGGACTCTAAGTCACTGTGGATAAATATCTCCGCTACACGATGATACCAAAATATCAATGTAAAGGTTGTCTCTGTGAAGGCGGGGGAAGGTCGGGGAGTATTGTAATTGTATCATTTTGTAGAATATATTTTACAACATATTCATATATTCATTGCATCAGAGTTTTCAACTACAGTGACCACCAGACTGAAAAGCATCAGCGTGTGTGTGTGTGTGTGTGTGTGTGTGTGTGTGTGTGTGTGTGTGTGTGTGGGGGGGGGGGGGGGGGGGGGGCTCCGTGTTCATGGAAAGCTCATGGTGTCGGGGATCCCGTGTGACTGCAGCTGTAGTGGCTCCGCATGTTTGAATAAAGCCTCACCTCTAACACGTAAGCATAGCCTAGTTTTGCATTACATTTCATTCCACAGTCATGCTGTAGTATTTGTGTGTTTTAGGGGTGTTGGAGAGTTGCGTCATCAGTAGCTGGACTTGAACATATCTGCTTGCACATATAAGAGAGGATTACGGCTGTGAGATCTGTTATAAAACTATTTCCTGTGTTGTGCAAGCACGTATATCAATGAGAAAGAGCTGCCTCTTTCTCATTGAAGTTCTCTATTTTGTATCAGCAGGGTGATGCACACCAACACGCTGAAGTGTCCTTGAGCAAAACTGTGAGTCTCTACCAGCTGCTGTTCTCCAGCTGACCCCCCAATTACATCTGCTCACTTAGTATTCACATTCATTTACTAATTCAACAACAAAAGTGCAATCATTTTAGATTTATAATAGTTTTTTATTTATAATAGATTCATGATAGTGAGACAGTTTTTAACAAGATCATGACTGGTAGCGTGAAATAGCAAGTTATTGTACAGATATAAAAGCAACAAAGTGGTTTTCTAAATACATTAAAAAAAGAATCATACTTACCGGCAGTTCAGGTCTGTTAGTCCAACCGTCACATCGCTTACAGGAAGCTTGTAAAACAGCCCGTGTCTTTAGTTGGTGGGGGTGATTGTGAAGGAAAATGCTTAAAGGCCATAAATGAATGTGTGACAATAACGCCTGTGTGGTGAAAGCAGTGGTGGGTTTTAGGAACGTGTGGATGTGGTCGAGTCTCAAAATCAAAACGGCAAATGTTCAGAATCTCAGGAAATACACACGTCACTTATCTCCCTCCCTCTCTTTCAACGTCTCAATTTAGGAGATTTGCATTCAATTTACGTTTTGGGTAATCATTTAGGACTCTCTTGTGCACACAGAGTTCAACACACACACAACTGGGCAGAGAGGGAAGGCTGCTCCTTGTATATCGTTTTGTCTTGTTGCGTATCATTAAGAAAATGTGTGGGAGAAGCTAATAAAAGAATCACTCCGTTTTCAGAAGAGACATTAGGTGTACCATTAAGTGTTCCAGGACGAGGCAAATTGTTTTTGAGGCATTTTTTACACTCAGACAAGAACCAGATTTCATGGGAAACCACTAAGAACAAACACAAGAGACAGACATGGTTCAAACAGCTGAAAATGAAACATGATGAAGTGGATTCACGAATGGATTGGTGGCATCCAGAGGACATCGCACTGCCGTGAATGTGTGAGTGGATACAGGAGCCTGCAGGGGAACACACCGTTCCATTGTTTTATTACAATAAAACGATTATTAACCAGCCTGCGGAGACGAAAGCTGCTTTTTGACACACACGGATAACAGGATGAGCCTGAGGTCCGTTATCTGCTGGGGAATTGTGTGTCAGGTTGACTACAGTGGGACCTTTATTCACCTCAGTGGTTCCTGGGTCGTAGAGGTTAAGGGTTAACTCACAGGTCGGTGGGGATGACAGGTAATGACTGCCTTGGTGGGCATATGAATAACCAGCTGGTTCAGTAGTTTCCCTCACCTGATTTTTATTGATAAAGGAAGTCTGTAATAGAATGTTTTGCTTTTAACTCGTTCACTGGGACATTTTATTTACTCGTTGTCCAGGATGTTCTTCATTGGACATTTCTACTCGTGATCTTTGTTTTTTTATTTAGACTAGATTTGATTCAGCTTGTCACTGCATAGAGGTACTGACACGATGAAATGCTGTGTTTGTGTACAGTGAAAAAGTATTGAAGTATTATTTAAAGTTGTACAATCAGGGAGGAAGGACATTTATTGATTTTGAAGAAAAAACAGTTTACGAAAGCTCTTGTATTCGCTTGAGACACTTCATCACAAAACAAGTATTTAAAGTAGTTGGTACTGTTGTGTGGATTGTTTCTCAGAACAGTGATGAGATTTTAATTTAGTTTTCTTTGGATTCATACACAATGTATCACATGCGAGACACAAGAAATAAACAGCCTAGGCGATAATAGCAGATCAGGTTCTTGACTCGACACACAGTCGGCAGTCTCAGAGGACCCACCCGGAATCCCCAGCCCTAGCAGTGGGCGCTATGGCAACATAGTTTCCACACAGGGGAGATGACATTACAACCCACCTGAACCGCACACACACACACACACACACACACACACACACACACACAGCAGATGCAGTGTAATACCAGTCAACCATCAGTGGTTTCACTCCATAACTTAGATGGAAAGTCTCATTTCACGATGTCTATGTATTCTTGGTGTTACATCTCCCTGTAGCTCTCATTGCTTACTTCAGAGTAAACGTCTGAGACAGAGTTACACCGTCCAGAGTCTTTATGTGGTTCGTTGGTGTGAACGGTACTTTTCATGTTCATGCATTGCTTGGAAGTTTCTGTGAACACAGTTTAACTCTCTGTAGCATTTCTGTATCCAACCGGCCATAAATGAAGGACAAAGGTTCAAAACAGTTAATTGTTTTAACACATTATCATGACTTACTGTGGGGTACTTAATTAGACAGCATTCATTGAAAATATACAGAAGATATTGTGAAAAAAATCTTAAATTATTTAAAAAAACTTTTAACCATACACATTTATGAAATATTTAATTATAATTGTAGGAGAAATGAAGAAGAAGAATCATATTTGTTTTTCAGAATGGTACATAAATAGAATTTCTAGTAGATAATAAGAAAATGGTATCCTCCAGTCCTTTGTGTTTATATGTGGATTACCTTGTGTACCTTTTTAAAGCATGGGTAGTTGAAGTTGCAGAGAATTAGTCACTCCCTTTTTGCACTTTCCAGGTAGGGCTTATTGTTTCTGGGTGCATTGGTAGCATCAGTGTGCTCGTCTTGTTGGCTTTCATTAGCAAATGACTGCATCAGAGTTTAGCCAACTTTGCCGATACGTCGGCCCAGTTTCTGCTGTAGGAAATGGATGGCGGTTGTGTAGCTTGTAGGGTTGTCAAAAGTATCGAAACTCAAAAAAGTATCGATACTAAATTGTTGTATCCGGATACGATACTCATTTTCAAAAGTATCGGATATACCAAGGAAGGAACACTTAAGTTAATTTAGTTTTTATCAGGCTTGCCTAATATTTACAACCTCAAAATATTGTTCCAATTGTTATTGTTTATTTATTTTTTTTGCACTACCTCAGACCTGAAACTTGTTATTTTTGCATTTTTTTTGTTAATAAAAATATTTCTTTTAAATTTTGGGGTCTTTTTTTCATCCTTGTGGTATCAAAATGGTATCGAGTATCGAATATTTTCCTGAGTATCGGTATCGAGTTGAAAATTTTAGTATCGTGACAACCCTAGTAGCTTGCAGTGTGAACTGCACATTTCTGTTATCATAACTGTCTGTTCCCACTGGATGACGTATTTTCTGTTGTTTTCAGGTTCCAACCAAAAAGTTGAAGAAGTTTGAGAAGGAATATCAGACACTGAGAGAGAGCCAGCTGCAACAAGAAGACCCCATCGACCGATTCCAGGTAGGACACACACACACACACATTTATTACATTCATTATGTGTGATGCATTGTTTCATTCACCCTCCCAGGTGGGGAAGTTCAATGCACCGGCTCATTGTTTTTCAGTGTATTTATGTGAGAATATCTTCTCGGGTAGTGTTCGGTTTTAGAGATGGTAAGAAAATTATCGTTGCTTTGATACATTTTTGTGATGAAATATATATTAGTTAAAATTAGCCATGTTTCTAAGATTAGACATCTCCTCTGACTACGGTTTTGTTAATATTTGTGACTGTTCTTTTATCATTATCAAACATCTACAACATTTATTTTTAGCCAAAGCTACCAGGGTGTTGTGCAAGGTTTTTTTTTTGCTGCTGAAAGAGACTTTTTTTTCAGAGGGTAAAAGCGGGAGAGGTGACGCATATATTTAGAGATTCAGATAAACTCAAACTGTCAACAGAGAGCATATCTTCCGCTCGTTTGCTCTGTTTTATCAGTATTTCTCTCCTCTTGGATGAAGCTTTCAAAGATTGTTGGTCCGCTTTAAATCTGTAATTTCTTTGTTTTTCCAAAATCAGCTCACAGTTGAATTCTTTTTTTTCCAAATTTGTCAAGCATTACAGCTGCTCGTTGTCATAATTATTGTCTGCAGATTATCATTAATATTAATGGAATGGTGGTGATTTCTTTTTAGGTTAATCTGGATCCATGTAGTGGAAATATTTTTGTACTATTCCTTTAACAAATATTTCTGTAGTAAACAACAAGTTTAGCATTATATATTCCAGATGTGTTCAGGACTGCCATTAATTGAATAGACTCAAAACATTTTGGTGGTCCAGCTAAAACCAAGAGAGGGTTTTTTAGTTTGACCATTCTCAAAATGAACAGTTCACTAGTTTAAACTCTCAATTGCGTGATAAAACATCCCTCACAGTTTATACTTTTGGGATAAGAGTGAAATAAGTAGTACATTTTCAAGTGGAATCATGAAGCACACAAAACAACACTGTGATATGTTGGCGTAAACAGCAGCGCTCTACAAGCTGCTTGTTCTGGAGGGAAGGAAGTGAGGACTTTTATTGTTGATAAGATGTTGGATCGGAGCCAAGTCATCTGCAGCCGGCGATAACACTCACAGAGCAGGGAGACGAAGCAGGAATGGGGCGGCTTCGGTGTTAGCACAAGTTTAAATCGTACAAGCTTTTTTTTAAGGGATTTTTGTTACTTTATGCTCAACAATCCAGCATTTTTATACGGTTTATATACTCCAGGTACAGGTATGTACTCATTGTGTTGTATTGCTTTAGGCAGGTCTTTTTCTTGCCCACTTCAGTGTTTATCTTGATAGAAAATAAAAGCATTGGAAAGGGAATGAAAGGAGAGGGAGAGCTTGGAAGGGAAACTCCTGTCAGGATCATGTGTTGAAGTTTAGTCTGTGTTGCTGGAGGCTCGATATGTGAAGACGTTGTTCTTGTGACTGTGGACAGCAGCACGGTAACGATTTTAATATGAGAGATTTTACAAGTTCTTATGCTTATGGCTTTTACTAATCTTAATTGTCTTTTATAAACATTAAACTTCAGTGTGTGAGAAATTATATTTTAATTGTCATTTTCTGATAGATTTGAGTTGGCAATGTTGACTGTTTAGCCAGATATTTAAAAGTAGAGTAGGTAATATGTTCTCAGATGTTTAACTAGTCTAAAACACGACGGCTGCAGCAGACAACAACCTACACACTAACTAAGCCGTGCTAGGGCTTCCCAGTTGTTTGTTTAAATTAAATAATTACACACTTAATCACCTTTCTGCTCACAGGAAGTGATTAATTTAATCTGAAGCCTGTCATAGGAACCGTCTGACTGAATGTGTTTAATATGTAAAGCTGTTCAGGAAGCTGCTTTTATATATATACGTCCATCATTATATAAAAGAGGCTCCAGCAATTCAGCTTTAGTATACTGATTGATAGTGTGTGTGTGTGTGTGTGTGTGTGTGTGTGTGTGTGTGTGTGTGTGTGTGTGTGTGTGTGTGTGTGTGTGTGTGTGTGTGTGTGTGTGTGTGTGTGTGTGTGTGTGTGTGTGTGTGTGTGTGTCTGTGTGTGTGTGTGTGTGTGTGTCTGTGTGTGTGTGTGTGTGTGTGTGTGTGTGTGTGTGTGTGTGTGTGTGTGTACAATAGGGGCAGCAGAGGTTAAGGGGACAGGATATCAGGGTCAGGTGACCTCGTAACCGTGGTGACTGTTCTGTCCCATTGAGGAATGGCATCATGTGAGACTGTTAGTAGTCATGAGACCCGACTAATGTTCTACAATGCAGACTTTAAGATGGTGTGTGTGTGTGTGTGTGTGTGTGTGTGTGTGTGTGTGTGTGTGTGTGTGTGTGTGTGTGTGTGTGTGTGTGTGTGTGTGTGTGTGTGTGTGTGTGTGTGTGTGTGTGTGTGTGTGTGTGTGTGTGTGTGTGTGTGGAGGAGTGCAAAAGGAGGCATCAAGCATGTGATCGGTTCCTTTGGACTGACAGGCGCTAATAGATCGTCCAACTGTGTGTTTGTGTTTGTCCAGAGGGAGAACCGCCGTCTTCAGGAGGCCAGCATGCGACTGGAACAGGAGAATGACGACCTGGCCCACGAACTGGTCACCAGCAAGATTGCACTTCGTAACGACCTTGACCAGGTAACGCAGCGCCTCCTCGGGACGTTTCCACGCCCGCAATATAGTCTGCTTACTTTGTGTCACGTTAAATTGTGACTATATTTAGTATTGCTTCCCATCGAGCACAATGAGAAGCATTATATGCTATATTGGAAATGTGCTGCGATCAGCAGCGTTTTTGGTTATTGAGCTGATTTAAAAAGCTTTATTCTCATGGCAGCATAAACAGACAAACGTAGCTGTAAGCAGAAAACTATTTCCTTGTCTTTCCTGATATGAAACAGCTATTGTTGAGGTGCTCATGAGCATTTCAATAAACACCACTGGAGGACTAGAACTGGATTCATGAGTAAATATTTCAGATTGTGTGCGTTTTGAAGGTGTATAGATTTGGTATTAAGTGAATGGTGTGTGTGTGTGTGTGTGTGTGTGTGTGTGTGTGTGTGTGTGTGTGTGTGTGTGTGTGTGTGTGTGTGTGTGTGTGTGTGTGTGTGTGTGTGTGTGTGTGTGTGTGTGTGTGTGTGTGTGTGTGTGTGTGTGTGTACACACTCAGGCAGAGGACAAGGCCGATGTTTTGAACAAAGAGCTGCTGAGCACCAAGCAACGTCTGGTGGAGACGGAGGAGGAGAAGAGACGACAGGAGGAGGAGACGGCTCAGGTAACACCTGCCCTCTGTTTACCATCACCTCGTTAAGATTATTATTGTTTGAGGAACTAGAGAATGTGTCTATGAAGCTGGCGTAATGGCTTCCATCTTTTGGGCTAGCTAGATGCAACCCCCGATGAAATTCATGACCTTTAGCCTTTAGGATTGCCTCATTACTTTTTCTCTTGGGCTAGTAGATGAAATAGGAAATGAAATATTGTGGTATTTTTGTCACCCTACATTTACATATGTATGTACATTATGTTTTAGTGTTGTCGGCTCACTCGTCATATTAATGTAAATGTTTCTTTGTTTCTTCCAGCTGAAGGAAGTGTTCAGGAGGGAACTAGAAAAAGCAGAGCTGGAGATCAAGAAAACCACAGCGATCATAGCTGAATACAAACAGGTTGGACAGTTTGAATGACTTCAATCTATTATATGTCTTTAAAATAGAAAAAAAACAAAAACATCCCATTCATTTGCTTTTTTACAGCATTGGACTTTAACCATTAACTGCAAAGATTTGTTGTTGTTGTTTTTCTTTTGTAAGTGTTACTTTTTAACCTCATTAAACACAACATTTCAGTGTCATACACACCTGATTCGATATACTTCACTGCTTTAATAACAATTTGTAACAGGATTGTAAAGATTGAACTACATACCAGGTGAATCCCAAAGAACAGTTATTGTTCTTGAATATGTGGAAAGGTTTAGATGGAAGAGTTCATACTGCTTAGTTGAGCTTTCACAGAGAAACTTACATTACAAATATGAAAATGTCTTATCCTGTAGTTAAAATGCATCTTCTCTTATCCAACCCGACTTCCTCTCCACGTTTCAGATCTGCTCCCAGCTGAGCACCAGGCTGGAAAAACAGCAGGCGGCAACAAAAGAAGAGCTGGACATTGTCAGGGTGAGATCACACTGCTAATGCACAGCTACTGTAGCCGACGTAAGATAGGAGACTTTCAATCATGTCAAACGTGTGATGTTGCTCTTTGTGGTTGTGTATCACGTCAGCTCTAGAAAGAGATCGGGACATTCCTTCTGATTCAATGATGTTGAAAAAGGAAATGATGTCATTTACATCACTATAATAAACAAATGAGGACTTGCAAGAGATGGAAGCTGAGAGGACAAGAAAATAAACCAAATTCAGAGATATACATTGTGTTTACGTAGATGTGCTATGACCGGCAGCTGGAGCGTGTTGGCTCCAGCTGCCGGTCATAGCCACCATATTCATCAGGACAAAGAGTGATTGTTTGCCTGTAAGAATCACAGGATGAAGTTTTTGCTTTAGCACATATTTGTAGCGTGGAGACGTGTGTCTGCTCCTACACGCTTTAGGGAATGAGGGTAGATGTGCGTTCTTACCTGAACTCACATGTCTATACAGTATTTTAACCCTCCAGCCTCTCCCATGTTTGTGTGCCCATGCAGAGTAAAGTCATGGGCTGTGACCACTGTAGGGACCTGTTCACAACCCTGGGGTCCCTCCAGGCCTCGTCCCCCGGCAGGGACAAGACGTCCAACGAGCCGATGGACGAGGAGAAGGACGGACTGAAGGAGCAACTCAGGCACCTGGAGCTGGAGCTGGCTCAGACCAAACTGCAACTGGTGGAGGCCAAGTGCCGCATCCAGGTCAGGAACCAGGCAGCGCTTTGAGCTAAATGCTAACACCAACATGCTTACCGCATAGTTTTTGTACATGCGTGAAATTATCTTTGGTATCAGTAGTTACAACTGCTGCTCAGTATTTCTCTCCATCTTGATTGGATGCTGTTGGAAAAGTTGATCTGGGGGATTAAATCTCCATTTGCTGGGAATGAATAGCATTAATGTTGATCCAGGAAATGAAGAGACATGTTTTAAAGAACATAATAATTAGGACCCTGCCATGATGCAGGATGCACTACGAAGAAGAATTTCAAAATGTCAGTTGTCCTAAAGTGCTCATGTGTGATCTGAATAACATTCTAAAATGCAGAGCCATGTGTAAAGTTAGAGTTTTAGATGGACTCCTCGGCCCGCCTCTTACTGACTCCTCTCTGCTGTTTCCCTGCAGGAGCTCGAGCACCAGCGGGGGGTCCTGATGAACGAGATCCAGGCGGCTAAGAACTCGTGGTTCAGCAAGACTCTGGGCTCCCTGAAGAGCTCTACCTCCTCTTCTTCTAGCTCCACATCCCAGACCCCATCTTCCCCGAAGGAGGGCCCTGCCTAGACCGGCCTCCCTCCTCCTCTCATTCCCCTGCAGGATGCACACTAGAGCTGAGGAACACAAGTTGAAGAAACCAACAAAAGAGAAATGCAGTATTCCTTTTCCAGCCGGTGGCAAAGCAGCAGCTTCTTGGACCACAAATATCTGAAAAGATGAGGGAGGAAACAGAAGGACCTTCCACCTGTCTATCACTTGGTGTTTTCATTTGAGTGGACTAAACGTGTCTGTTGACCTTCTCTTCTTCAGGTGACAGGGAATCATCACAACTTGACAACCGGTTTTTATTTTTGATTCAGTTGTTTCTGACACTGTTTTCGTTACGATCTCATGATAAGAAAGCTGAATTCACATACACATATAACCCCTCATGTAGGTGAATCATATAGCTCCACCTTGTGGCCAGGAGAGTGACCTACATTAACCGTCTTCAGCAAAGCCTGAGAAAAAGGAATTCTGCATTCAGTCTTAAACAGGAACAACACAAAAAGTTGTATTTCTTTATAGTAATATAACATAAACGATGTTGTCATATAAATATGTATAAGTAATTATTGATTTTTCTAATAACGTGTACAGTTCTTTAAGAGTAGGAAAAACGTAAGGAAAAGTTCTTTGTTCATTTTTTTTTTTTTTTTTTTTTTTTACCATTTTGAATTTGAATGTCATCTCTTTAGATGTTGACGTAAGCACAGTGTGTGATCGAGCCGGTCGAGTCCAAACGCTGAACAACCAAAGTGACAACCTGCAGAGTAGTTTAACTGACTCCAGGTCTGTAATATCAGTCGGAAATGTATTGATTTGGTGTTTGTTCGTTTTTTTTTTTTTGTTTTTTTTTTAAATCCCAGTCCCAACTCATGTCTGTCAGTATATTATTTGGTTATTTTAGTGTGTGAGTGTGCAGATTTCTATTCTATTTCTATCATTTTGTGGCTCTTTTATTTTTCTGTCCATTCCGTCCTCTTTTATACTTTTAATAATAATTTCTCAGTTCGAATTAATTCAACACAGTGCCACACACCTTCAGTGATAATGTGGACTGTGTGTGTACAAGCTACATATTGACTTTTGTTGTAAATGTTTTTTTTTTTTTTTTTCTGAATTTATTCGTAAATCTCATTGTTTTAAGGTGTACCAATTGTCTCTTGTATCTGTAAACAGGTGTTATAGTTGGAGATATCAGGGCTTGTGATTTCCTGGCATTTGTACTTCAGACTGAAAACTAGAAAGGTGCATGCAGTAATGCAGCAGTGTGTGAGCTTGTGTGTCCGTTAGATGTTAGCCAAACACACCATACTAAACAACAAAAGTGAGTAATCTAACAACCGGCCCTGTTAATTAAACACACTTAATTCAAAATCAAAATCAAGCGCCGATGTATCCAAGCAATCAGCTCTAAAGCACTTCATACAATCTTGCCAAATTAAATGCACTAAGATGCTCGGGTACAACAGTGTGTGTACTGGTAGCCAAACACAGCAAACCGTTGCCAGCAGAGTAGCGGATGGGAAATGCACTCAGCTTATCACTGGCAACATCCTGGAAGTATTGGAAGTATCTTCACCCCTTCATTCCTGTAACTGTCGTCAACATTCACATTAAATTAGGAAACTTTATAGTATCTGTTAGACGGCTATGGAAGATTAAGTTGCAATATTCGCCCATCATTGCCAAGCATTCCACAGCTGCACCAACACCTTCTTTGCATGTTGTCGTGTCCAAACGCACGTTTTCATTCATTCTTGCAGTGAGAACACATTACGCACCGACAACATTTAGCCAAAAAGTCTCGTGTTTTGCTTTAAACTGAATGCGTGTGACTGCTGTCAGCAGGCTGAGAGCTGCAGTGGAGTTGCCAAATGTCCCGTTCTACTCTCTGGTTGTCACTTTCATCGGCCTTTGGACTCTGACCAAGCCCCTATGTACTTGTCTGTGTGCGAGTGTGTTTCTGGACGTGTATGTTCATGTGTGTTCTGCACTGTAACTCAAGTGGTTGAATTTGAAATGGATTCTTCTTCACACGGCTGCCTTTTCTGTTGACGACTGAAGCCGTTGGCTGACGAGAGGAAAAGCCATCTGACAGTTTGAAATGTCAGAGAGCGTCCACCGTGCCATTAGAGCCTCCCCTTCTGCTCCGTCCCCCCCGGTCTTCCTCTGTGCTCCCAACGACCTGAACCCACCCCCGCCGACGTCCATGTTTGATCCTATTGACAGATCTGCTCGATGTCGTTTTCAGCCGCATCAGGAAGAAAAGTATCAATATCATGGAAAGGGAGAAAAGGGAACGGTGTTGTCGTTCATCATCCTCGTCGGTCACACCTGTGACAGTTACAGTACAGAGTCGTACAACCGGTTTAATGCAGGATGTGGCCAAGTTGGAGAGAGCTCCCCGTCTTTTATGTGCACTAACACGGCGTCGGTATTTTAAACACTATTTGAAGATGTGTGTTTGTTTAAACGTTAACCTGAGCACAGAGCATAATTATTTTTTAACTACGGATTATTGTCATTGAGAGGACAGCTGCCAATTTATAATCCACACTAATCCAGTTCTTAATGATGCGAAATCAGGCGGTGGGTCGGAGGTGTGATGCGTGTCGCGTAGTTTACAGTTTTCTGTAACACCTCAGTCGTGTTTCACAGAGAGAGAGACAACGAGAGAGAGAAAGAGAGAGAGAGACTGCTCCTCAGCTGGTCCGACTCCAACACTGTTTGCTGTACAGTAACTGTCTGACATTAATAAAAATCAGTTTTTCTGTTCATTCAGGCACTTTGAGCTTTTATTGGACAACCAAGTAGGGAGTGTAATTATTCATGTTAGGAATGATGAAGGGTCTATATAGGATATCCTGTTACTGACACATCGACAAGCACAAGCAACATATCTGCCAATGTTTGTTTCCTTGGCATCAAAGACTGAAAAGGAAAAAGACTTAATGCTACAAAGCTTGATGGGGGAAATTAACAGTTTGTTATTAGCGCTGCTAGCGTCTTTCCGCATGCAGAGTAGACTGTAAGACATTGTACCAGGTTGCATTATGTTTAGCTGGTTACACCAAAAATGATCTGCAGGAATGGGGAAGCCATAGACCATGGCGATGGGTCGTTTGGGGAACGGTATAAACATCTGCTGTGCCAAAGTCTTATTATTCTTTGGTTTCAGTGCTGCCGGTGCGGTCACTGTGGTCATCGAAGTAAGTGTCCGCTGAGCGAAGCATCTGGACGATGGCCGTGAGAAGCAAGATGTCACAGTTCTGATCCAACTCAAACTCTTTGCTGTAGTTCTTCACCGGAACAACGCAGGACATCGGCACGCCGAGCCGAGTGCTGACCTCCTGCATCTGGATCACAAAAGCAACGCAAATGATTCCGACTTTTTTTGTTTTGTTTTTATGTTAATGGGAATTAATGGGACACAAAGAATCCCATTAATTTAAGTTGCGTGTTTCATTTTCCTTTGGTCCACAGCAGAAAGGTTGATTGTGTTACATTTTTGTATTTCTGTAGGTTATTGCTTCCCATTACAATTCAACAAGAACATTATTACACGAGAAGTGAATAAGATAACAAAACTTGCTTAAATAAAATTCAGATTTCATCTTTTGACTTATATCCTTCCTTCAAGACAACAACTAATAATCCAAAATTCAAACGAGCCTATATACCATTTCTTTGTTAGAAAAAAATCCTACAATTTCAAGTTGATCTCACCACTTCCTCGATGTAGCCACTCTTGTAAATGTTCCTGATGTCCTGTGAAACAAAAGGGCAGGCTTCATCCACTTTAGTCAGCAGGACCAGCTGGGGAATCCCTGGAAACACAAATACATGTTCAAATACTGCAGTATTTTTTACTTTGTAGTAGTACAGTAGATACACAGAATCTCTACACGTCTGTGTATCTACTGTAGTCATAGTTACTACGCCACTACTGTTGTAAAATGAGTCATTTATTTTGTAATGTTAATTAATTGTATCAAATAACGGTAATACTCCTAAAATAATGTAGGAGTCATTTTCACTGACCCATTAAGTTGACCTTCCGGCGGATGGTTTCCAGCTTATGCTCCAGGTTCGTGGGCATGATGGAGACCTTGCAGGCGTCGACGACGTAGACCACACAGTGGATCTTGTCCTTGAGGCCTGGAGACTTCTGATAGCTGCTAGTCTCCGAATCCAGAGGAGCAGAGGGGTTGAACTGAGTCATACAGGTGAAAGAAAAGGACCGTTTGAGATGCAGAATAAATCACTGCCGTGTGTTGAATGTAACGAAAGGCTCTACCTGATATGTGTTTGGCAGATGACCTTTGAGGATGCTTATGATGTCATCTATGTCGATCCCCGCCCCCGTGCTTTCCTCCATTCCCATGGTATCGCACATGATGATCGGCAGAGGTTTTCCTTCTCGTCCAACTTTCACCGAGTAGGTGCGAAACTGTCAGGTACGTAATGGAGTTTAGCCGCAAAATCATCACATACTGTAATTTACAGACTTGACAACACAAGACTCATACAAGCCTTTTTGAAGAAAGCTTCCATTAGACTTGACCGGCTCTTGTGATGAGTAGATACACTACCAACTTTTCCTCCGTGTTCTTTTTAAAGGCAGATCTCAGGCCAGATTTCAGACCTGCCTCAGCCAATCACAGCCATGCCAGCCACTTCGTGAGGATGCATGCTAACGATGTGCTTTCACCATCTTAGGATAGCGTGTTTCCATGCTAACACTTGCTAATTAGCACCAAGTACAACCAAAGTTGATTGGGAATCAGAATATATTATCATCAGAATTTCTTTACAATTCATCCTGAAAGGGACTTGAACGCAACATTTCACTGAGAATCCTAAATGTGAACCTTGTGATGCTTTTCTAGAGGAAAAGTCGGATGTATCATTTCCATCACTGTCTGTATACACATTGTGTAATAGAAGCAGAAACTAACCTGCGTGGTGAGGCTGGTGGTAGAGCAGCCGGCGAGGGCCTGGTTGACGACATGGCCTCTGAACACAGAGTTGATAGAATTGAAGAAGCTGGACTTTCCAGCTCCGACCGGTCCAATGAGCAGGACCCGGACCTGGGACACAGAGCTGACCATGGGGTAGTAGCGCTTAATACCGTCCATCAGCTCTGTCCTCTTCCTGACAAAACAAGAGCCGTTTTAAAACCTCCTCCATCAGAACATCCTCACGTTGTTGTGTCTAGAGCGACGTGGTTCAGTAAAGCCTACTGTCTCATGGTAAAGCAGGACAGAAACAACATTATATGACACAAAGCGGTGTCCAGCTTACTCGTTTTCCCAGACCATCGGCCTCCATGGCTTCTCAAACTCAGGGTTTGCTGTTGAAGAGCAAAAACAGCTTTAAAATAAATATTAAATGATATTCAAAAAAGGATTCATCCATAAACTCTCTTATGAAGTTATGAAACATTAATGTCAGTGATTAAGTAATTAAATCTAAAAAATAAGCATCCCTCAAACAAGTTTTGTTTGTTAGCTTAAACCACTCCCTGTTTGTTTTCCTTACTTTTGTTATTTTATATTTTAGTTCACTACTATTTAACGAGAGCGAGCCTGTTCAGACCAGGTGTCCTTTCACAAGGTTTCTGGTAACCAAATCAATGGTGTTTGGTTGTTGTTGTTTTTTGCATTGAGCTTCCACTATGTAAAGTGCAACAAAAAATAATATAAATGCTTTTGCTTGCAGGTTCAGCTCTCAATGAGGCTCACAATCTGTTTGAAACAGTGAACTCACCCTCGACTTGGTAGACTTCACACTCCGTCAGCTTGAGGTCGTTGCCATGCATTTCTGCTTCAGGAAAGGTGTAATAGTTTCCTGGATCGCTATACACTACTGCTTTGCTATGCACGAGAACTAGGTCTTCTCCAAAATATGGACCAGTGTTACTCATCATCCTAACTGCATATGTGGGACTAGTGACTGGATATCTGAGGAGCTTTTCTCCACTGAAGGTGAAAAGAAAGGCCTGGTCATCATTCACATACTGCCCAGTCTGACTGAAGGGTTGTTTGGTGTAGCCTCCAAACACATAGCCGGAGGCGTTGTAGCCCACAGACACTGTGGGACAGCGGGTGTCACAGCGTTGGTGAAAGGCTGCGCCGGTGAAACCATGAATGCTGGCCTTGTACAGCAGCTGGAGTTTGACGCTTCCCCACTGGGAGCAGATAGACTTCTGCTGGTTCCTGGTTAGCCTGGAGTTCATGCTGGATGATTGTTCTGCTGAAGTTCAACGTGTCTGAACACAAACACACACACAACAAAAAGAACAGTTGTTTTTTAAGCAGTGTATCACATTTGAGATGACCCATGAGGTAAACTAAATACATTTAGCATGATTTAGGTTCCAAGTTCAGTTAAATGTACCTGGCATTTGAATTTTGTCCACGCAATTTAATTGAGGAAGGGCTGTTTAGAGGCTCTAGTTATTCATACTTTACAAACATTTCGGCCGAAACACTGCTTTCGATTAAATATGCAGGTGTTTTCCGGGTAGGAGGACTATTCTAATACAATAACGTCGAACTGAATAGACACAGTAACAATTTGCTAACATTTTACGCCCAAACTAAAGAATCTAGTAATAGATCCGACCAGGCAGCGTTTATATCCAACACGTGCTTTTAGCATAGCAGAGCATAGCAAAATGTGGCAATATTATTAAAAACGAGTATTTTAATTTTACCTCCGGAGAAAGCCAAGGAAAAGCCGTGGATCACCTTCCCGGAAGATCAATGGACGCAATTAGACCAGAAGTACTAAGGCGTTGCCTTCAAAATAAAAGAGGAAAACAAAATCTGCGATGAACTTTTGTCTCCACTTTAGAACATTACATGAATGAAATAAAAGCAACAGCATGAAAACATCGTGCTCCAGAATTACTACCGTCTGCTATAGGTGAATTTTAATTAAATGTACATGTTTGGTCTTAATTTAAATGTACCACACGAATGATACATTTATTTTGAAAGTGATTACTGGAAGTTAAAGACACGTTATAGGTGCGTTGACTGACACAACTTAAGTTTCGTTTTCTCTTTACTTCGATTTGATTGTTGACAGCAGCCTCGTTCCGCCTACATCGCCCAGGAAGAAGTACACCACCACACTCATACTGTGCGCTGCCCATCGTTGTAAGAAATAGATGAGTCATTTAGTTATTAATAATTTAAAAGGATTATAAATCTTTGGGCTTCTGCTTCATTATCAACAATGGTAGACTCAGTTCTATGATTTTAAAGGTCCCATATTATGAAAAACAGGTTTTCTCTGGTCTCTACACCTATAAACTGGTCCTCCCTGAGCCTGTCAACTCCCAGGATGAGGAAAACTAGCAACTCCTGCATGGTCTCTGCAGCCCACCCACTGGTAATACGGTGCTCCTACAGGCTGTTCAGATTCATCTCCCGTTGTTACATAACGAAAGGACTCATTTGCATAGGCTGAACTCCTCCGCACGATGATAGGAGATATCCGAGAGGGGGCGTTTCGCAACACATTGGGGAGAGCGCAGCTCGACTTACCGGTTGTGGCGCTGGGTGATCCGGCTGGTGCTCCGTGAATAAATCCCGGTGCGGGTGAAGCTGGAGAAAATGCCTCCCTCTGTCTCACGCACTCTGGTGCGTCTCCACTGCTGCCTCCGATCAGACGGAACCCGTGGGCGCGTGTCCGACAGGGTGTGGTCTCTTGCGATTCATTTTTAATGACAATGTGCCGGCTACGGTCCGTGTTAGCTTGTATGTGTGTGCGAACCACTTTACATTTACATTTAGGTCATTTAGCAGAAGCTTTTATCCAAAGCGACTTACAATAAGTACATTTGTCAAATGAAAGAAATAAAGAAACCACAACATATCATTGCCGATAAAGTAAGAGCTAAACAAGTGTTAGGTCCTCGTCTGAGTAAAGTCGTAGCTGTTCAGCAAACATACCTTAAGAACAACAGTGCTATGATCAAAGTGCTATAGGTAAGGTTTTTTTTGGGGGGGGGGGGGGGGGGGTGTTAGTGGGTCATGCTATGTAGAGTCGTGGTGAAGTCTGAACAGGTGAGTCTTGAGCCTTTTTCGGAAGATGGCAAATGACTCTGCTGTCCTGACATTGGTCGGGAGTTCGTTCCACCACTGAGGACCAGAACAGAGAAGAGAGTCTGGACTTTGCTGAGCGACATTTGTTTGATTTCAGCGATAGTGGTACCAGCCGGCCAGCTGAAGTAGAGGAGCGATCGGGCGTGTGGTTTGACCAGTGTTTGAAGGTAGATGGGTGCCGTTCCATTGATGGCCTTGAAGACCAGTGCCATCGTCTTCAAATCGGTCTGCTTCAGGAAGAGGGTCAGTACAAAGCTGGCTTTGCCTCAACACTGACCCTCGTAAAAAGGATCTGCCCCAACCATATGGGACCCAGCAACCTGAGCCACATAGGCGAGCCATAGCGATTCATCCACGTAAACATTGGAGTATGCTACCGCTAGCGTAAGCGGCATCGTCTCCGTGGCTCTCCAAGTAGGCAATGAGAGACGGAGCTCATTAGCATTTAAAGGTGCAGGCACAGAACCAGCCTGTTCTCAGCAGAGCTCAGCAGAGCTCATTTGAGCAACGTTTAGACAGCTGAAATTCAGGACCATGGATGGGTTTGGGGCAATGTATATCGAATACAGTGTTGTTGGACCTCTGACAGCTGTGTGGAATTGAGGAAAAACAGTATAATATGGGACCTTTAAGTTATCCTGCACATGGAGCATTATTATTTTAACTGATTATGAAGAGTACAGCCATCAATGTATGATCCTGATGATATATCTCAACATGAGAGGGTTCAATGACCTGGACACACAACGTGCACCAGTTAATACAAGCAAACCAAGTCTCGAGCACAACTCAAAGGACAAAGGATTTGAACAGCTTCATTTATTTTTTATGAAATACAACTACTTTTTATACTATGACTTTTCATATTATGACTTTTTATGAAATACAATTATAACTTTTTATACTATGACTTTTCATATTATGACTTTTTATGAAATACAATTATAACTTTTTATATTTATTTTTTTATGACATACAATTATGACTTTTTGTGACAAACTACCATCAAATTGTCTTGAGCACAACGAACTGACAAAGAATGTGGATGGGGCTTCAATTGTTTTTATGACAGACAAATCTGACTTTTAATGATATACTATACGATGCATTTTTTTTTACAATTTTTTCCTACTTTTTTCGACATACTATACTATGACTTTCTTTTTACATACTATACTATGACATTGCATATTATTACTTTTCATTGACATTGACATTTGTTGATGGCTATCTTACTATGCTATGGCATTTTTTTATGACTATACTATGCAATAAAAAACGTCATCATTTGATTTAAATGAAAAAACATTGCATACTATACCAAGACATTCTTTATGGCATGCTAGTAAGATATTGTATCAGATACTCCAGTATGACTTGAAACTGTCAAAGTATTGTATATGACAAAATAATAGTGTGACGGCCCTGCTAGCTGTGTGTGTGTCTGTCTCCTCTAACAGCTATTATGCAGTGCTTCTGAATCTGTCACTGCAATCATCAAAGTAATTATCAGCGAAACGAAGCATCTGGATGACGGCTCCCAGCAGGAGGATGTCGCAGTTCTGATCCAACTCCAACTCCTCGCTGTAGTTCTTCACTGGAACGACACAAGACAGTGGCAACCCGAGCCGAGCGCCGACCTCCTGCATCTGGATCACAAAAGACATTTTTCTAAAGAACGAATTATGCCGACTTCTGTGAAACAACAGCTACATTTTTGTTGTGTTGATAATCTTCAATACTACACCATAAAGTACATGTGAATCTAACTGAATTAGATAACACAGATAAAAACTCACTACAATTCTACAGTACTGCAAACCCAAATCCTTTTCTTCTGTATAAAATACCTAAAATCGCCAGGATGGATCATGTGACCACACCTGATGCAAAGAGGACAAAACAAAAGCTCCTGCCTGGGAAAGAACACACACACACACACACACACACACACACACACACACACACACACACACACACACACACACACACACACACACACACACACACACACACACACACACACCTGTTCCATCTACCTGTAAAAGCTGCTCTGCGTTCTCACCTGTCTCTCATATCAATTAAGTCAAGTCGACTGAACACTCACCGTTTCCTTGACGTAGCCACTCTTGTAAATGTTTCTCACATCCTTGCTCACCAAAGGGCAGGCTTCGTCTACTTTAGTGAGCAGGACCAGCTGAGGAATCCCTGGAAACACCAGAGCAGAAAGATTTCCAAAACGCTGTAGATTTCCAGGTATCAGACTGTCAAAATTTTGAGGCAACACTCTTTACATTTGTGTTGTGTCATTTAAATTATCTTCTATATCGTTTACAAGTCACTGACCATATACAGTAGAGTGTCTCTTTGAAGAATATTAAAGGAATGAAGTGTACATGGGTATTACTGTTTTATTCCACTGTGAAAATGTCAGTATACATCTCACACTTAAGCAATAGCTATAAGAAGTTGAAACCTAGGAGGAGTAGAAATACTGCATTTGGTATTTGTAAGCTCGTAGTTTACAGTGTTGATCAGCGATACAGTAAATGTAAGCAGTTCCAACAGCTGTAAACCACTGTCTCGGCTGTAGGCTCGGTGAATGTGGAGCCTCATGGGAGCAGGGGAACCACTAACCCTTCAATAGAGTTTTTTGTTGTACCATGTTGAGATACAAATAGCATACAATCATACCAATATTAAGAGTGATCATATACAGTACAACTACAACCTTATGAAGCGGGAGTTGATTTCACTGACCCATCAAGTTGACCTTTCTGCGGATAGCGTCCAGCTTCTCCTCCAGCTTTGTGGGCATGATGGAGACCTTGCAGGCATCAGTGACATAGGCAACACAGTGGATTCCGTCCTTGAGCTCTGGGGATTTACGATAGCCATTGGCCTCCGAATTCAGAGGAGCAGAGGGGTTGAACTGAGGCATACAGTTGAAGGGAAGGACAAGCAAAGTTTGAGTTAACTACAGCAAAATCAAAGGCTCAAACATTCACTATCCTGCTCAATGACACAAAAAGCTGTACCTGATAACGATCTGGCATATGACCTTTAAGGACGCTGCTGATGTCATCTATATTAAGCCCCGCACCTGTGATTTCCTCCAACCCCATGGTATCACAAAAGATGATTGGCAGAGGTTTCCCTTCTCGCCCAGCTTTCAAAGAGTAGGTGCGAAACTGTTGAAAACAAAGCAAAGGAGTAAAAGAACCACATGATGGGGAGCCAGGCACCTTTTTCCTTTTGAAGTCAAACACCAGAAATGGAAATCACTAAGTGGCAGGAACTAACTTGTGTGGTGAGGCTGGTGGTAGAGCAGCCAGCCATGGCCTGGCTGGTGACATGGCCTCTAAACACAGAGTTGATAGAATTGAAGAAGCTGGACTTCCCAGCTCCAACCGGTCCAATGAGCAGGACCCGGACCTGGGACACAGAGCTCACTGTAGGTTTGTACATCTTAATGCTCTCCATCATCTCCATTTTCTTTCTGTAGAAACAAGAAAGGATAAAGAATATTTCATCAAGTGTATAGGTTGCTAGTGGTTCTTAGCCTGGTTGTTAGAGATATGTTGTGTAAAGCCAGTTGACTTCTGTGATTGTTACATTCATTGCTGTGGACAAATGTATGAGAAGAACTCAAGAACTGCACTGTTACTTACTTTCTATGGACACAAAGTCCTCCTGTTACAGGCGATGAGCATATGATATAGCATATGAGAAGGAGAAACAGTATACTGTAGCCTATATACAAATAAAAAGCTTTCAATGCAATAATCAATGCAGTTTGCATTTCAACACATTATGGAACTATGTATCAGCTCTCATTCTAAAACATGGCTACTTTTGGTCATTGGTAATAAAAAAATAAACAGTTTATTTTGTCTTCTCTATGTGTCATTTAAGAAAAAGCTGCTCTCAGTCAAAGATAAGAATAAGACTTCTCTTATCACTAAATCCTCCTGTTATGGGTAATAAGCAGCGTATTCCAATGCTATGCTACTTTATACCGCCTGCATTTCAACACATTGTCCAAAAAATATGGCTTGGAATTCAGCTCATACACTCAGTGAATATGGAGGCAAAAACAGCGTGGCAGTCTGTGGTCTCTCGGCGCCCTGAGACGGTATCCTACATTTCATACAGAGACCAAACCAAAGAATCAAATATTTTCCCACCCCTAGTAAGCATGGCAACCAATATCATTATGTGCAGGATGGTATCCATCTTACTCAAATTCCCAGGTGATAGTTCTCCAAGGCTCCTCAAGTTCTGTGGTTTCTGCCGAAGAGCAAAAACAATTATATAAAAACAATGATCTGATTAAGTTTGATAAAAATATTACTCGTTTTTTCTATAGTATAATGTAAAAATACTCCATTTCGCGTAATAGTCCTGCATTCAAAATGTTACTTTAGACCAAAAGGAGTTGCATTATATATAATTAAATTACAAAATGTAAAAGTATATTCACAATGCAGAATGGCCCACAGGTCTATATCATTGGATCATAATTATTGATGCCTTAATGTGTTGATCACTTCAATGTAGCAGCTGGTAAATGTGGAGCTTAACTACTTTATATACTTAATAATGAGGAGTTAGGAGTTAATTTGTTTATTTTTATTTTTTTTATAAAGAATGTAAATCTGTGACGTATCCTAACTAGAAATATTGTCAAATAAATGTAGGTAAAAGTACAATATTTCCCACTGAGAAGTAGTGGACTAAGTATAAATGTATAAATATAGTCAAGTACCTCCAAATTGTATTGAAGCACAGTACTTGAGTTACCTAAATGTACATTTCTCCACTGCTTTAACAAAAGCACAATTGCTTACAAGAACACAAAGTTGTTCGTAGATCTAACCTTGCACTACATTGATGCGTTTAACTTTTAAATGTAAAAAGTGTTCTTCAAAGGCAAAACCTCCGTTCATATTTTTGGTTATTTGGAATTGGGGTGGGGGATATGTCAACTCCATCACACAAAGCTGCTGAACAGCTGCTGCTGTACCTGGTTCATCCAGTTGAAGGCTGAATGAATGTATTTGTTTATTATTTATTGTAATTTTTACTGTTCATTTTAGTGAGTTTGGATTTATAATATGCACAGTGAACTCACCCTCGACTTGGTAGACTTCACACTCCGTCAGCTTGAGGTCGTTGCCATGCATTTCTGCAGCGGTAAAGGAGTAATAGTTCCCTGGATTGCTTAACACTACATCTTTGCCATTCATGAGGACCAGGGCTTCTCCAAAATACGGACCAGTGTTCATCATTTTAACTGCATATGCGGGACTAGTGACTGGATATCTGAGGAGCTTTTCTCCACTGAAGGTGAAAAGAAAGGCCTGGTCATCATTCACATACTGCCCAGTCTGACTGAAGGGTTGTTTGGTGTAGCCTCCAAACACATAGCCGGAGGCGTTGTAGCCCACAGACACTGTGGGACAGCGGGTGTCACAGCGTTGGTGAAAGGCTGCACCGGTGAAACCATGAATGCTGGCCTTGTACAGCAGCTGGAGTTTGACGCTTCCCCACTGGGAGCAGATAGACCTCTGCTGGCTCCTGGTTAGCCTGGAGTTCATCGTGAACAGTTGGTCTGCTGAAGTCTGTAACGGATGGTGGAGGAACCTTTGACTCACTGTGGTGTCTAAAACATTAAATTATGCATTAAGATATCTCGACAAATTGACTTTGGATAAACTACATTAATTACCATCCAGATTGCATCCGATCTTCATGGTTTCGAAAAATAAACATCAATACATTCCACAAAAAAAACATTAAAACTATTGGCTATTATGGTTGTGATTTATGAATTGTTGTAAATACACAATGTACACATCATTTGGTCCACTAGCTGCTGTCATCAAATGTATTTTATACAAACAGGGCATTTCATTAAACCTTATCAAGTCTTCAACTCTCCTCAGCAGCTCCACTAGCCGGAGTGTTCCTGATTGATAGCAGTGGATGCTTTTTTCAAACCTTTCAAATCGTAGACTACACCTTTAATTCCTCCAGTTTCAACATGTGAAAATAAGGGTTTAGAACTTTACCCGGACAGTTTTCTTAAGCACAGACTCAGATAGTAAAGGTAAAAGTTTTTTCTCAGATTGACATTGGCTCAGCTTGGAAATCAAACGGTTTCGATTGTGAAGAAATGGCTTGCCACAATCCGATTGTAACAGTCTGGATAGTCAGATTAAAACGTTACCTGGCTCATTCATATTCAAATTTGGCAAAATATGAAATCTTTTAAAATAACAATACTATATCGACATGTTCAGCCTTACCTTCTTCCCAGTCCGTGCGGATGGTGAGCAGCTCCGACGGTGGTTGCCAGATGTTTCCACGGTGGCGTTTGCAGAAAAATGAAACCGAAAGTACAGGTCAGCGTACTGCAGGATGTGGTCGACGGCACTAAGCAGAAGCACATCGGTGTTCACATCCAGGTTCAGCTCTGATGAGTAGTTCTTCACCGGGATGATGTAGGAGGTAGACATACCCAACAAAGCTCCAGCTTTAGCCATCTACAACACACATGCACACCAAACAAACTAATGTATTAGAAAGGCAGGGCAATTGTAATTTGTCAAATTTTCCAAATTTTGTTGGTTTGAAATTTGATAATGTAAATGTAAATATGAAGGCACCATCTTATTTTGGATTATATACCCGTACTGTCTATATCTTTGACTACTTCACTAATTTATTGTTAAAAGATTTAAAATAACCTGTTTATTTTGCATCCACATTGTAGACCACACAGAATCCTACTGAGATTAAAAGGTTACATGAAAATCCATCAATCTATCAATCCATCACCCATCCTATGTAACCACTTATCCTGTTAAGGCATGAGGGAGGCTGCGTGACACTCTAGTTATGCATAATCAAAACAAATTCTATCATCACAAGGATAACACAATCCAGTCACAAAGTTTAAAAAAATATATCAGGAGTTGTTGCATCTGTAATATTTTGATGTGCTAATAATTCAGCATTCTGTCCTCACAAGCATGTTTATAGGTGTAGAGGCTAAACCTAAAGCTTAAAGCCACTGAGGGGCTGCTAGAACGGGTTAACTTAGACCGACGCGCTTGCCGGCCACTGAAGGTGACAGACGACTTCCTGATTGGTTACTTTGCAATGCTTCTTTATTTCTTCTCACCATAACGATGCGCAACATCGTTACCAGTGTAACCTAGCCAACCCTAAGACTACAACCAAGTATCAGGGCTAACAAGCTACAGTGTAATTCCAGTATTCCCCACTAACAGGTATTCAAGTGAATGAATGAGGGAGGAGACAATGTACAAAAATACTGCACTTTATTTTCTGAATTTGTTTGGAATAAAAACATATGGACATGTGTCAATAAATACTTAGCAATAAATATTGGAATAGCAGAGGGATAAACAGAATAAATTAGATTTCGTTAACTGTTCCACACACTCACAAGTTGTAACAGGTGTACGTCACTACTTGCATTAGATTTACCTACTCTGTTTGCTTCAAAAAGCACAGCACACAACAATCAACCCAAAACCCGGGCATAAGCATTCCACTAAGGGCGAGGGAAAAGGAGAAACCAGCCGCGAGTGGAATCATTCAGAGGGACAGATCATAGCAGGACTATAATGAGGCTAGCCGCACACGGTTAGTTATGTATATATATTATCAATGGAGTCCTCTAACTAGTTCACTGACGCACCATCTAGTCAAAAAGTACACTGCACACAAACAACAAAAAGGAAAAGGCCTCACTGCACTACTGGCTACTGCCAAAACAGACCCACTGGACTGAACATGCAGTCTACACTACCCTCTAAATTCTCCGCGCCCCGGCTGACAAAAAGAAAAGAAAAGAAAAGAAAACACGCCTCGCCAAAATAAAATAAAGAAATGATAAATAACAAATTGGAGATGGTTTTACACTCAAATAAGGCATACAGAGTAGCTATGCAACATAGCTTTTACCCATAATAACCTAGGGAAAAACAGTAGCTACAATCAGCTTCTGAAATCAACAAAAGACCACATTAGTCACATGTCTTTACAACCGACAGAATTAATATACTCTCTGGTGAGAAAGCTAAACAGTTCGTACCTGATTACATTTGTATGGATTTTATACGATGTAAAATGGAATTGACATTTCCGTACAATGAATACATATTTAACACACAGCAGCACATACATGTCTTATCTTAATTCAGGAATCACACTTTAATATACATAGCATTTACCTTGATAAAATCTTCACCGACCATTCATTCTGCCAGCCATCCACCCGACACGGACAAGGACGACTACAGCTGATAACTACAGCTGTGACCAGATCACAGACGAAAGGTACACTGTAATGTTAGAAACGCAGTTTGTAAGCTTACAGCATATATTGACGGCTCTACGCCTAAGCGCCAACAAAAACGTTTCCCTTACCCGTTGTGTTGAATCACCGCCGGCAGAATTAACAGCGCTCTCACCACTGCAATAGTCCCGCCGTTCGGTTTGAAAAGGAAGACTGACTGCACGGCGTTCTATTTACCCACGTCACTTCTGATCACGTGAGGGGGGACCCGGCCGGTGACTCGCTGCGCTCTGATTGTTAGGATTAACGCCAGGTGTCCCCCTCCCACCCGTCACATATTCCCCCCACTTTGAAAGGCCACCGTCCCGGTGCCTGTTATCTAATATTTTCTAACGCCACGGCCTAAAATAACAGCTGGGAGTAAAATCAACTGACTGAATGGCATTTTGTTGGCCCTCCAGATGTTGGGTAGCCGTCTGTGGCAACCGGAAGGGGTTAGAGTGTTGGCCCGCCCGTACTCGCCGAGGGCGATAGATCATGTCTTCGCCCAAAGGCATCGCATCTTGAGGGGGTCCTGAATCTGACGATTCCAGAGGGGTACTACTTGTGCCACCCAATGTCCTCATTGGGGTGGCCTGATTTACGTGCGGGTCACCTGCTGATGCACTAAGGTGGGGTATTTGTTTTTCAGCCGTAGAGTCATCTTGCCGTATATCACGAAGAGGGATTGTGTCTGGCTGGTGAGGTAGAACTTGGAACCATGCATCCTCCTCCTCCTCCTCCTCCTCCGCCTCCGGACTCTCTTCCTCCTTTCCTGGGTCACGTGGGATGTTTACAGGAATGTCAACAGGTGGTTCATCCTGACATGGGAGAGTCTTTAGCTCTGTACGGTGGACATTCACATCTGGGCCCAGCCCGTCTTCAGGGGTGATGTGATACACAAGATTCTTCTCATCTCGACATTTCACCACACGATGTACTCTTGGATCCCAACGATCTTGAATTTTATGCCGACCAAGCAGGTGGCTCTTACGATACACCCTGGTGCCCACTGGAAGAAGGGTTGGAGGCAGACTGTGACGATCTCTAGAGGCTGCTGCGGCCTCCAGACGGGTCTTGGCATCGGCATACACTTCAGCCAAATACTCTTTATGAGTAGTGACCCAGTCAACTGGGGGGGTGTCCTCCGCATCTGCAGTTGTCAGCCCGAGTAGGAAATCCACTGGGAGTTGGGGCTTCTGCCCAAACATGAGCTCATATGGAGAATGGTTTGTGGATTGATGGACGGATGTGTTGTATGCAAACAGCAAATGTGGAAGTGCTTGTGGCCATTTCTTCTTCTTCTCAGGGGGGAGGGTCCGCAAGAGATCATGGAGTGTACGATTAAAACGTTCACATTGTCCGTTTCCTTCTGGGTGATATGGGGTTGTTCGGCTTTTGTCAATTCCATACAACTTGCACAGACGCTTCAGTAGTTCTCCCTCAAATGCCCTGCCTTGGTCCGAGTGGATCCTTTTAGGCACTCCAAAGGAGTAAAACCACTTTTCCGTCAGGACCTTAGCCACCGTCTCTGCCTGCTGATTAGTAGTGGGGAAAGCTTGGGTGAATTTAGAAAAGACATCGGTGACAATTAGAACGTTTTCATAGCCATTACTGGCCTTATCCATTAATGTGAAGTCGATGGCGAGGACTTCCAGAGGCTTGGCAGCCAACAAGTGGCCCGAATAGCTGCGTGCAGTAGGGACCACCCCCTTGGCTAGGGTACACCGCTCACATTGTTTGCACCACTGCTCAATATCATGATGCATTTTCGGCCAGTAACACCTCTGACGGATTAGTAGTGTTGTTCTTTCGATCCCCTGGTGGCCATGGTTGTCATGTAAGCTCACTAATACTTCCTTTTGCAGGGCTTTGGGCAGGAGTAACTGTAGCTTGGCATCACGTGCTGGGGGCATCTGTATCTCCCGATACAAAATGCCTTCTTGTTCTCGTATTCTGCGCCACTGACGGGCCAGCTCCAGGACCGACTGCGCTTCTTGTGTCCGCTCCTGTCTATTAGGTGGTCGGGCCCTCCTCCAATACGCCAAGAACGCGCCGATCACTGGGTCTTTTGCCTGGAGTGTTCGTACGTCTGCTTGCGACCGGACAGGAGCTGCATCTATGGTGGCGATCACTGCTTCTTGTGCCAGCTGTGGTGATAGTACCCTGGGTGCCCTTACTTCAGACGGCACAGTAATGCCAGAGACGAGGGCTGCAATGGACTGTGTGGACGAGTCACTTGTCAGGCGGGACAGGGCATCGGCGTTCCGGTTAGCTGTTCCAGGCCGATATTTCAACTGGAAGTCAAAGACGGCCAGCTGGGAGGCCCACCTTTGCTCCACGGCAGCCAACTTGGCAGTCTGCAGGTGGCTTAAGGGGTTATTGTCAGTATAGACAATAAATTTGGCTCCCAGTAGATACTCCCTGAAGCGCTCCGTCACTGCCCATTTCAAGCCCAGGAACTCAAGTTTCATTGAGCTATAGTTTGACATATTTCTTTCAGCTGGTCTCAGAGTTCTGCTTGCAAAGGCAATGGGTCTTTTCTTGCCGTCTACTTCCTGAGACAGGACAGCCCCCAGACCTTGATGACTAGCATCAATTTCAAGAATGAACGGCTTTGAGAAGTCAGCATATTTAAGTACAGGGGCGCTTACAAGTTCCTGTTTTAATGTCTGAAATGCTTGTTCGCAGTGGTCATCCCAGCGGTTCCCCAGCTTGGCATTAGATCCTCCACACTTCTTTCCCTTACCCTGGACTTCAGCTACAAGCTTGTGTAAGGGACCTGCATGCTTGGCAAAACCTGCCACAAACCTGCGGTAATAGGAGGCGAAACCAAGAAATGACCGTAGTTCAGTCAGGGTAGTAGGGTGTTTCCACTGCAGGACGGTCTGAATTTTATCAGGGTCAGTTGCCACTCCACTAGCTGATATTACATGGCCTAGATATTGTACCTCCTCCTTGAAAAAATGACATTTGCTCAATTTGAGTTTTAAGTTGTGTTCTTTGAGCCTGCTCAGGACTAACTGTAGCCGTTGTAAATGCTGGTGGAAAGAGGATGAAAATATGACTATGTCATCAAGGTACAATAGCAAAGACTGGAAACTTTGATCGCCAAAGATTCTTTCCATCAGGCGCTGGAATGTACCAGGTGCATTGCATAGCCCAAATGGCATGCGGTTGAACTCAAATAAGCCAAAAGGTGTACAAAAGGCCGTTTTGTCCTTGTCACGTTCTGCCATGGGCACTTGATTGTATCCAGAGGCCAAATCTAACGTGGAGAACAGTGTGGCTCCCGTCAGTGCATCCAAGGATTCCTCTATTCTTGGAAGGGGATACGCGTCCTTCCTCGTTTTGGAATTGAGTTGCCTATAGTCAACACAAAGTCGGATGGCACCGTCTTTCTTTTGCACCACTACGATTGGGGAAGCATAGGGGCTACTACTAGCTCGGGCCACACCTTTCTCCACTAGTTCTTGAACGTGAGCTTTGACTTGTGCAAACTGTGATGGCGGTAAACGACGGTAACGCTGTCGTACTGGGGCTGTATCCTCTAAGGTTATCTCATGTTGGACTAGTGACGTACAACCCAAGTCCCCATCATTTTCACTAAAAACTTCTCTATATTTCTCTAGAAGGCCACAAACTTCCTGTTGTTGTGAGGGCAGATGAAATAAGAAGGTTCACTGGCAATCGTCCCTCACCATAAGGCAGGGGCTCCAAAAGACATGATGTAATAGGGCTTGGGAGGAGGGAGCAAGTCGCCTGCACAAACATAAGGCACCCCGCAGGTATGCGAAGGGCTGGACCTGGCTGCACCACTGCCTTTCCAATGCAGCCAGAGCCGGAGAGACGTTCTAAGGTTTGGCATTCAGAGAGAGCTCGTTTCCACCCGTCATCCGCCGTCTGTACTGGCGGACAGTGGAACAGATCCTGCCCATGTTCCTCAAAGAGCTCCTGGTAGCAACGGCTGATTGCATTCATTCCCAACAGGCCCGGCACCGACATCTTCTGTTGTCGAGTGGTGGGGTCCCCTGCATCTTTCACAACTAACACTCCTATCTTTGGGAGTGCTTTGCCCAGTACCTCCAAGTCCAGCTCAATATAGCCTAAGTAAGGTATAGCCAGTCCATTAGCAGCTTTGAGCTGTAGCCAGGCACATGGCTGCATCGTTTCATTGGTCTGAGGCTGCACATGCTGCCGAAAGAAGCTCTCGGTTACTGTTGTCACCATGGAACCGGTGTCAAGAAGGCATCGTGTAAGTACACCTCCAAGACGGATGTCGATGACTGGACAACTTCCAATAAGACGAGCTTTGGTCGAGAGAGTCCTACTCTGATCTGAGCCCAAGAAACCCCCTCCAGGTGCTGAGCTCCCAACACCGGAGGGCACTAGTTTTCCTGCTGCATGACGCTATTGTTGGCTACCATTGTCTGCCCTCCCATGTGTAAGTCACCCCGTGCTGCCACCCCCTGGCCTCCTGGAATCGTGACCCTGCACATTCTTGCTACATGACCAGCTTTGTTACAACGCAAGCATATAGGTTTCCCATCTGCTTGGAATTTGTATGGTCTAGATTGGAACATTGGTCTATTGGAACTGGGATTACTGTGTGTCTGCCCTAACTGAGATAAAATTGCATCTAGCTGAGACTGCTGTTTACGGAAGCACTCCTTCAATTCTGATAGTTCTGAGGAAGGACTGGCTGTCACTGCATTAGTATCTGCCTCATATGAATTGCAGGAGTAAGCTCGGGCAAGAGTTGTAGATTGTGCTCGCCTATTTAGCCAGTCAAGGGCTTCACTACGTATGTCCCTGTAAGTTAGGCGCGGGCTTGCTGAAATTTGGTCTAGTAAGTCACCTTGAAGTTTGTCATTACGAAGGCCTTCAACAAACTGGTCACGGAGGATACGATCAGAATGCTCCAAATCTTCATCCTTCTCTTTAATCTGTTCCATCAATTCCATTAACACATGGGAATACTCCCTTACCGATTCACTTTCGAACTGCCGGCGGTGATAAAACTGGCGGTATAATGCATTAAGGGATTTAGAGCAACGAAAGTTGTTTTTCAAAATTTCAAAGATTTTCTGTGGGTCATTTCGATCAGTTGCTGGACTAAACTTTATCTCCCGCTTAGCTTCCCCATCCAACAAATCATACAAAAACAAAGCCTGCTCAAGTTTAGATGCTCGACGGGCTGCTAATGACCGGCCTGCCTCTTCAATCCAGTCCTCTACAGACATATTATCAACAGACATTTTACCCGAAAACCGAGGACATTTTCTTTCTCGTGGTACACATAATAAACGTTCAACTGAGGTTGGAACATTAGGATTGTCAAGAGGCTCATGGCCTGAGTCTGATGTATTAGAGGCACCTGCCTGCCCTCTGAGTCTCTGATTGTCAGCTTTAAGCTGGTTAACCATCTCCGTCAAACTCTGAACCTGCTCCTCCAGAGACATGATGATGAGGCAGCCCGACTTGAGCACGATGAGGGATGGATCTTCCTTGTAGTAACCACTGTTTTTCCCACCTATTTGATGTTTGTTTTTTTTTTGTTTTTTTTAACAACTTTGAAGAACCACCTCCAAAAGAAAATAAAACAGCAAAACAGAAGAGGAAAAAAAATAAATGCAAGCAACTAGGCAAATTTTTTTACATCAACTCCAATCCCGCCGACAACGCCAAATGTAACCTAGCCAACCCTAAGACTACAACCAAGTGTCAGGGCTAACAAGCTACAGTGTAATTCCAGTATTCCCCACTAACAGGTATTCAAGTGAATGAATGAGGGAGGAGACAATGTACAAAAATACTGCACTTTATTTTCTGAATTTGTTTGGAATAAAAACATATGGACATGTGTCAATAAATACTTAGCAATAAATATTGGAATAGCAGAGGGATAAACAGAATAAATTAGATTTCGTTAACTGTTCCACACACTCACAAGTTGTAACAGGTGTACGTCACTACTTGCATTAGATTTACCTACTCTGTTTGCTTCAAAAAGAAAAGCACAGCACACAACAATCAACCCAAAACCCGGGCATAAGCATTCCACTAAGGGCGAGGGAAAAGGAGAAACCAGCCGCGAGTGGAATCATTCAGAGGGACAGATCATAGCAGGACTATAATGAGGCTAGCCGCACACGGTTAGTTATGTATATATATTATCAATGGAGTCCTCTAACTAGTTCACTGACGCACCATCTAGTCAAAAAGTACACTGCACACAAACAACAAAAAGGAAAAGGCCTCACTGCACTACTGGCTACTGCCAAAACAGACCCACTGGACTGAACATGCAGTCTACACTACCCTCTAAATTCTCCGCGCCCCAGCTGACAAAAAGAAAAGAAAAGAAAACACGCCTCGCCAAAATAAAATAAAGAAATGATAAATAACAAATTGGAGATGGTTTTACACTCAAATAAGGCATACAGAGTAGCTATGCAACATAGCTTTTACCCATAATAACCTAGGGAAAAACAGTAGCTACAATCAGCTTCTGAAATCAACAAAAGACCACATTAGTCACATGTCTTTACAACCGACAGAATTAATATACTCTCTGGTGAGAAAGCTAAACAGTTCGTACCTGATTACATTTGTATGGATTTTATACGATGTAAAATGGAATTGACATTTCCGTACAATGAATACATATTTAACACACAGCAGCACATACATGTCTTATCTTAATTCAGGAATCACACTTTAATATACATAGCATTTACCTTGATAAAATCTTCACCGACCATTCATTCTGCCAGCCATCCACCCGACACGGACAAGGACGACTACAGCTGATAACTACAGCTGTGACCAGATCACAGACGAAAGGTACACTGTAATGTTAGAAACGCAGTTTGTAAGCTTACAGCATATATCGACTGCTCTACGCCTAAGCGCCAACAAAAACGTTTCCCTTACCCGTTGGGTTGAATCACCGCCGGCAGAATTAACAGCGCTCTCACCACTGCAATAGTCGCGCCGTTCGGTTTGAAAAGGAAGACTGACTGCACGGCGTTCTATTTACCCACGTCACTTCTGATCACGTGAGGGGGGACCCGGCCGGTGACTCGCTGCGCTCTGATTGTTAGGATTAACGCCAGGTGTCCCCCTCCCACCCGTCACACCAGTGTTAACAAAAGTCCATAATGCACCATTCACCAAACAGACTCGCCTGCTGTAGCGTGGCGGAGCAGAGCGGTCGAAAACTGCAGTGTTTCCCCCACGTTCACCGCCGCTGCTGAATTTTCTCCGCCGCTGCAAGAACAATCCTTTAAAAATATATATATATTTTTTTATTTTTTTTATTTTTTTTTACGTAGCTCCTTTTAGAAAATGTACAGCGCGTAACGTCAATTGCGCAGCACGCGGCACATCGTCACGTAACCAACATCAAAGAAGAAAAATACACAGCGAGTGTGGCAGTTGTTGGCAGTAGGCTACCCTACACGGTTGCAAAGTTACATTGATTCTAGCAGTAGCGAGTGAAGCGGAAGATCGAAGAAAGAAGGAAAGAGTGAGACAGACAGAGAGAGAGAGAGACAGACAGAGAGAGAGAGAGAGAAAGTAAGTTGCTAAAATGTGTCGCTACATGACCACCAGTGTTAAAAACCCTCTGAGCCCAATCATTTTATTGTATCTATAAACCGCAACCTCCGTGCCGTTTTTCCTCTAGTATTGTGTGTGTGTGTGTGTGTGTGTGTAGGCCTATGTGTGTGTGTGCGTGTTGTCGCTCTTTTTGGGATCACTCATAGCCTTTACAGGAGCTTATATCCAGTCAGGAATTTATAGCCTAGGTATTTTCGGGAACTTTGAAAAATGAATCCATACTGTTAGATCCGATGTTGTTCTTTATTGCCATATAAAATCCGTTTTCATCGCGTATTTTAGTTAGGGATTTATGCTCATCGCCTGTAAGCATGTGGTCATTAGCATAAATACAGGGAAAAAACCTAAGGACTTCTTAAAAGATCATGAATAGTTTCTATTATGTATAACTTATATTTATTTTATAATTTTCTCATCACTTTTTGACTCCCAAGACTAAGAAGAAGTGTTTTAAGCAATAACAAGCTTAATCAATTTGCCTTTTTTGTGTCATATCAATAAATAATTGTGAGATATTATTTGCTTTTTTTTTTTTTACTGTCTAATTGATAATTTCCTACATTCAAACGACATCACTGCAGCACACATATTCTGATAGTCCAGGTTGTGACCCAAATAAATGATAGCTTGACAGCTATGCATTATAAGGGGGATGAATGCAATCTTAATAAGAGAATAAATCCAGACGAACCAAAACATCTCAAAAATGGCTTAGGGCTCAGAGGTTAAAAGGCTGGTACAAGCTCTTAAGGGATGCACTGTGCACAATGCACAATGCACAATGCATATATATTTTTATATACAAAAATATAAAAATCTGTAAATGAAGACACAAAAGGCAAAGTTACAACACCAATAATCCCATCTACAGTAATACACAGGACTGTTTGAATAGGATTTAAGTGCATATTCTCCTCTCAAAGTGCACCAAATTCATGCATTCCAATGTAAAGGGTACAAAAAAATTTCGGCCGGGGGGGCATGCCCCCGGACCCCCCTAGAGGGTTCAGGGACCACACCACCGCTGCTGAAAAAAATCCTGCGGGAAACACTGAACTGTTTGCTCTTCCGACTAGCAACACACCTGAACCCGGGAACACTAGTACCCACCTATGTAACCCCCCTTCCTGGTGCACTGAGGACGCCTACTGGCCCCATACAGACACACACACACCCAAACACAGAAATGGCTCATACATACCGGCCCCTATTGTAATGGCTAACAGACATACAATTCTTTCCAAATACACATTAATGAGCCATAAAAATGAATACAATAAGCACAATTTACCCAATATAGTTTCCTGTAACTCATTCAAGCCCATAGACCTATTACTCTTTAACCTCGTGCAGCAAACAAAGTTTTGTCACAGGACGCTCAATAACACTGGACTTTGTCTGCAGACGCACTGAGCGCACAAGTCCCCTCTTGTCACGAAAAGCCTCCAAGACCTTTCCTAGTGGCCATGAACCTCGTGGAGCTGCAGTATCCATTATGACCACAATATCCCCCGGCTTGAGATTCTTCTTTTCCTGGTTCCATTTTTGCCTCTCCTGCAGCAAAGGTAAGTACTCCCGTACCCATCGTTTCCAGAAAAGGTCGGATATGTATTGAACCTGTCTCCATCTTCTTTTTACATAGAGATCATGTGGTTCAAACAGTCCAGGGGGTAAAGATGGTTTCCCTTTAAGGAGCAGAATATGATTGGGAGTGAGCGGCTCCAGATCGTTTGGATCGTCCGAGAGTTTGGTGATGGGCCGGTCGTTCAAAATGGCTTCAGCTTCGCACATTACAGTTTGAAGCCCATCGTCGTCCAATCTCTGCTGTTTAAGCACGGAACTCAAAATCCTCCTCACGATGCGGATAACCCGCTCCCAGACTCCACCATGATGTGAACCTGCTGGTACATTGAAACGCCAATTAACTCCATCTTTCCGCAAAGCTCCTTGAATTTGCCCATGATTCAATGACGCCAGAGCCTCCCTTAACTCTCTCTCTGCTCCGATGAAGTTGGTCCCGTTGTCGGATTGGATGAGAGTGACTTGACCTCTCCTGCAGATGAAACGGCGAAGGGCATTAATACATGCATCTGTATCCAAAGAATTAGCCACTTCCAAATGGACAGCTCTGCAGGCGAGACAGGTGAAAATCACACCATAACGTTTAGCTGTTCCTCTTCCTTTACTCACAACAATAGGTCCGAAATAGTCGACCCCGACGTTAGGGCTGGGTATTGTTTAGAATCTCACGATTCAATTCGATTTCGATTCGTTGGGTCACGATTCAATTCAATATTGATTCGATTCGATATTGATTGAAATGCTTCGATATCGATTCAGTATCAAGTAGAAATACACAAGTAAGAGTACCAGATCATTTTTTCAAATAATGTATTTAGTTTCATGCCTTATGAACAGCCGTGGTTTAACTCATAGCATGACAAAACAGGACACTGTTTAAACACTGAACTACAGTGAATGTAACGGGTTCACACCGGCCGCGGAAGCTATGGTATTAGACAGTAGTAGTGCAGATATACCGTTGAAATGCACATATTTGTTTATTTACTCTTCACATTTATTAAATGTATTTTCTCTTCCTGTTTCCTAGTGCAAGTTGAGATACACAAATATGATCGCATTTGTCAATCGCAGGAATTTATTTTGAAAATTGCTTTTATTTTGAAAATTGACCGGAATGTCTCGTGTTTCTTTGTGTGATTTCCTGCCAGAATTGACGCGCTCGCTCGTGGCACGCGCAAAAAATAGAGCAGACACCGAAACGATCGCTTCATGGCGCGGGACGGCCGCGCCTATTCGCAGCGCTCCGTGTCTGGTGTGAACTACACTATCGCTTAACAAGGGCGCCGAAAGGAAGCGGGCTCCGCTACACGCCTATTCGCGGCGCTTCCGTGGCCGGTGTGAACGCTGTACTCACTCCGGTCGCCATATTGTAATGGTTTGGTCTAGTGCGGCCCCCGTCCGTACAGCACGAATCACACGAGGGTGTCGGTCACAGCGCCCCCACTGGCCAGGGGCTTGAATCGATTCAGAAGATGGCTGAATCGATATTGAATTGCGGGGAAAAGAATCGCAATGCATTGCTGAATCGATATTTTTACCCATCCCTACCCGACGTTGGTAAATGGTGGATGGTCCGGCAGAATCCTTTCCTTTGGCAAATCTGCCATCTTTTGCTCCATCGCTCTTCCATTGTACCTCCTGCAGAAACCACATTCCGTTATGACCTTTCTCACGGCTGCGTTGGCGCTTGTGACCCAATACTTTCTTCTCATTGTGGACAGCGTGTGATTACGGCCACTGTGACCAAGCTGCTTGTGAATGTACTTTATAATGAGAGTGGCAACCTGTTGATCCTTGGGGAGGATAAGTGGATGTTTTGTTTCCTCCGGCAAGGAGCCTCTCGTCAGCCGCCCTCCAACTCTCAAAACCCCCTTGTCCAGATATGGATCCAGCCTGTAGATAACACTCTGCCTGCTCACAGTAGCTCCACCAGATGACAGTGCAGCAATCTCCTCTGCAAAGCCTTGTTGCTGGGAGTACTGGATGATAGCAAGCTCCGCCTCCCAGAGATCCTTTACCGACAGAACTTGTCCTGCTGGTGACTGAGGTCTTGATTTGGTGGAATTGGAGGCGTCTGCCTGTCTCCTCCTGCTCTGCCTTTCCAAGAGAACGCCCTTCAGCTTAAGAAACCAGGCGACAGACACTTTCAGCTTCATCCAATCTGAAAAATATGCCATCAGCCGTCCAGTGGCCCCAGGCGAATCTTCCACATGGATGACATTCACCATGGCTTCCTTTTTTACCTCTATGTCGTCTAGAGCTATCACAGTCTCTACAACGCTTGCTGGCCACTCGTCCTCCGGTCTGCACAAGAAGCTTGGACCCTTCATCCAACTGTTGCTTTGTATGAACTCTCCAACTCTTGCCCCTCTGGATGCAACATCGGCAGGGTTTTCCTTAGAGCTTACGTACCGCCACTGCGTAGCTTTAGTGGCTCCTCTGATAGCCGAAATCCTATTGGCCACAAACGTATGGAAGCGCTTGTCCTCATTTCTGATATATTTCAGCACCGAGGTGCTATCCGTCCAGAACGCTGACTCTTGAAGCTGGAGCTTTAACTCTGCTTTCAGCATGAGGTCAACACGAACCGCCAGAACTGCAGCAGTCAACTCCAGCCGAGGAATAGTGATGGTCTTTAAAGGTGCAACTCTCGCCTTTCCCAGTAGGAATGCAACATGGATGTAATTTCTGTTGTTCTGAATCCTGAGGTAAGTGACGGCTCCGTACCCTGCTTCGCTGGCATCCGAAAAATGATGTAGCTCAGACAGCGCATCTAGGTCCTCCATCCATCTAGTCCACTGATGCAAAATGTCCTGGGGTATGGTCTCATCCCATCCAACTTTCCTCCTACAAAGCTCCTGCATCATGATTTTGGCGGGCAAAACAACTGGCGCAAGAAATCCGAGAGGATCGTACACTGAACTGGAGACAGATAACATTCCTCTTCTGGTGCAAGTCTTTTGCTGGATCTCCATCCTGAAGTTAAATGCATCTGTCTCAACACACCACTGCAGGCCGAGAGCTCTCTCCACTGGAAGTTTATCCCTATCCAGGTTAAGCTCACTCAGCTCTTTAGCTCTGTGTTCCTCTGGCAGAGTTTGCAGCATGGTGCGATTGTTGCCGATCCACTTGGTGAGTGTGAAACCTCCCCTTTGACAGAGCGACATCAGATCCTTGACCATGGTAATAGCTTCCTCTTCAGAGCCCATGCTCTTCAGACAATCGTCAACATAAAAGTTTTCCTTGACTGTTTGAGCCACCGCGGCTGGAAAGTCGGACTGATTGTCCTCTGCTGTTTTTCTCAAAGCGAAGCTGGCACAGCTAGGAGAGGACACCGCGCCGAACAGATGAACAGTCATCCGAAACTCAGCCACCTGCTTGGTTAAATCTCCGTTTGGCCACCACAAGAAACGCAAGAAGTCTCTGTCCTCCTCCACGACCTTGACCTGGTGGAACATTGATTGTATGTCACCCATAATTGCCACTGGTTCCTGTCTGAACCTTATGAGGACTCCAAGCAATGTACTTGTAAGATTGGGGCCTTGCAAGAGCTGCTTATTCAGTGATGTTCCCTTGAATGCCGCACCACAGTCGAAAACCACCCGCAGAGCCTTCTTCCTTGGATGATATACGCCGTGGTGGGGGAGATACCAAATCTTGCCAATGTCCCGGTCAAGCCGCTGTGCAGGTACTTGTTCTGCATAACCTTTGCTGAGCATCCCATCCAGGTAGGTTTTATACTCCTCATAAAACTCCTCATTCTTAAGGAACTTCCTCTTCAGACTCAGCAACCTTTGTTTTACCACAGAGAAGTTGTTGGGCAGAGACACAACGTCCTTTTTAAAGGGCAGCCTTAAGCTGTAGTGACCTTCGTTGAGCGCTGCAGAATTTTCCGCCATCTCCATGAACTTAACGTCCTCTCTTGAGAGTCCCTTCTCCTCTGTGGCTCTCTCGTTAAAGTCATGGTTGTACTGCTCACTCAACATTTGTTCCAACCGGCTCACCGAAATCCTGTTGACGCTTACTGAAGGGTGCTTGACGTCCGAGCTGCTGCCGTTTCCATGCACAGGACCATTAATGACCCAACCCAGCGCTGTTCTTATAGCGTATGGGCCTTCCCCTTGGCTATTTACGATCTCCCAGGGCTCCAACATCCTGGGAGCGTTGCTACCAATCAACAAATCGACGTTAGCCATTAAACTGGGGATTTTTACCTTTGACAGGTATGGCCACTTTGCCAGATCCTCTTCCTTCACAATGTTGTCCAGACTTACAGGCATCTTCTTCTGAGTAAGGACTTAAGGCAGTTTATAGAAAAGGTTGTTTTCCAAGCCAGACACCTCCAGGCTAGACAGTGAATAAGCTGGGACGACCCTTTCCTGTCCCATGGTTTGAAGGAGAAAACTGGTTCGTCGACCAGCAATGTTGAGTCTTTGCATGAGGTGCTCCGAACAAAAGGTGGCTGTGCTGCCAGGATCCAAAAAAGCGTATGTGCTGATTACACGATCACCTTTGACAGACTTAACTTGGACTGGAAGGATGGAAAGAAGACAGCGATCGTCTCCGGCCCCTGTATGTCCACATGTTTGATGAGATGCTGATGTCACAGGCTCCTTGAACCTTGAATTTGCTCTGTCTTTGTCCCTTTTGTCAACGTGGAGCACACTGGGATGATTCTGGCCACAAACCCTGCAGACCAAACGTTTGTCACACTGTCGGCTCAAGTGCCCAGCACATAAACAGCTGAAACAAAGCCCCTGTTCCTTTAGGAAGCTTATTCTATCTCTGTGCTTCTTTCTTGTAAACTGTTGACATTTTTCCAATAAATGATTTCCAGAACAAAACACACAGGTTGACTTCATTAAAGAGCCATGTGATGATGTATCTCCCTTTGGATCCCTGGAGCTCTCAGCTGATTGCACAGGTACAATTGTGGTGGCAAAACTATTTCCTCTGATTTTGTTTAGTGGTTGCGATTTCATCCTGCTGCTGGCTTTAATGCTAGATGATCCAGATGCCACATCACGAATGTCGCCGAAAAGAGGGTCAGATATGATTTGAACCTGTTTTTCAATAAATTCAACCAGGTCTTTAAAAATTGCTCTTTGTCCAGATGTTTCCGATATGTCATGTGCGACGATCCTCCACCGCTCCCTCAGTTTGTATGGCAATTTAGACATGACAGCTCTCATGTTAGTTGGAATATCCAATTCTCGAACGTACTGTAGCTTCTCCATGACGTTACAACATGACCGCAGGAACAGAGAATAGTTTTGCAGTGTATTTACATCCTCTGCCTTTACTGTAGGCCAGGCCAAGACCTTTTCAATGTATGCGGTGGCGATCTTAAACTCATTACCGAAGTGTTGTTGAAGTAACAGTTTTGCCTGAGAATAACCGTACTCTGGAGCCATGTGCTGGCAACTCCGAACCAGTTCCCGTGGCTGTCCTCTTGTAAATTGTTCGAGGTAATACAGACAATCACCTCTGCTGACCTTCTGCTCCACACCTTGCTCAAATGCTCTCTTGAAGGAAATGAACGTAAGAGGGTCTCCGTCAAATACGGGAATGTCTCTTGCTGGCAATAACATTAAGCGTTGCTGGTATACGAGGGCTGACGTTATTTCGTTCTGCTTTTCCATTATAGCACAAATGCTTCCAAATTGCCTTTCTTCCAGTGGCTGAGCGTTCAACAGTGTGTGTCCCAAAGGCTGTGTAGATGCATTTAATGGAGTTGTGGAATAAACATCTTGCACGTTTGGATCCATCCACTCACTGGTGCATTGCTGGCTAGCCTCCCTTGCTAGCATAGCGGCTGGTGCTGGATTGAATGTTGGCAATGACCAATCCTTTGACAGCTGTTTATTCTGATTTACAGGTCTGTATGCCTTGGCCATTGGGTTGAGCTTGGTAAGTGTCGTTTTGGTTTTCTTGTCCAGGTAGGAATTCATTGCATTTGTTGATGACTTAGAAACACTTTGGACGTCAGAGGCCTGCAAGACTGCTAGCTTAGCAGTGAATGCGGCTAGCTTGGTTTCCAACTCGAGCTGTTCCCTTTTCCTTTTGAGCTGTTGTTCTTGTTCCTCCAAAGCATGCATTTTCTGTAATGCTGCAGCTTGAGCGAGCAACGCAGCTCTTTCGGCCTCTGCTTTAACTCTTGTTGAAGAGGCGGTGCTTGACCTTCCACTCCTTGAGCTTTTTCTGCTTGAGTGTTTGCTTGCCACATTTGAAATACTGTCCTCTGGGTTCACATCATCTTTGTCATCATCATTGTAAACCTTTAATGTATGTGCAGCACCTGGTAATGTTTGCTCAACACCTGATAACCATTTGTTCACGTTAGAAATACATTCATCATTGCATATCATTTTTGCTTTGAACCATATGTCATGTTTTTCTTTTTCATCATCAGGTAAAATACCCATCAAAGAACCATGAATACCCTTGGCTTCATCACACAAATCAACAAGATCATGAAGAACACATTGTACCTTTAATTTATCCTTGTTTTGCATGAGCATTTGCATATCTTCTCTTAATTTACCCGCTTTGTTTAGTTTGGCTTTCCAAGTTTTTTGCAACCTTTCAAGTTTTTCGGCAAAAGCCTTTGCAGTTAATGTTACAACACGTTTTTCTTTGTCCTTTTGCACACCAACACCATCACTGTTAATGTTTATTTCAGCTGGATGCATGATGGCCCCGATGGGCTCTTCCGATGTTTGATCCATGATGCTTTCCCCCGAGAAACGAAGTTTTTAAGTTCGAGTTAATTACCCTCCCTCTTTGACCACCAATGCATTGGATTTACACCCTGGGGATATAGTAAACAGCTGTGCGCAAAAACATAAATGGCCATTCATAAATTTGTAGCGCTACTACTCACGGTGGGCGCCATGGTGATCCCGTTGTGGTTGTGCTGCGCTGCCGGCGTATGGTAATCCCGTTGTGGTTGTGCTGCGCTGCCGGTGTATGGTAATCCCGTTGTGGTTGTGCTGCGCTGCCGGCGTATGGAGCTCTCGGCTCCCGGTGTAGCTGCTCCAACGGCGATAGGTGCTGGATGCTAACAGCTTTAGCATGCGACGGCGTCCTCTGGCCGGTCCCCGGTGTCCTCGCCTTGGCGTGGCTCCAAACGAAGCGAGTGCTGGGTGCTAACAGCGTTAGCGGATGTCGACTTCATGCCTGTCATGCAGCGGCGCCCTCTCGCCGCTTCGGATGACGACAGGTAGGCTCACGTAGGTGCAATGTTCGGTGTTTAGATGCTTGTGGCTTCTCTTTCCAGGGCGATGGCGCACAATCATTAGCGAGTTTTCGACTTAAATGTAGAGGCTAAACCTAAAGCTTAAAGCCACTGAGGGGCTGCTAGAACGGGTTAACTTAGACCGACGCGCTTGCCGGCCACTGAAGGAGACAGACGACTTCCTGATTGGTTACTTTGCAATGCTTCTTTATTTCTTCTCACCATAACGATGCGCAACATCGTTACCAGTGTTAACAAAAGTCCATAATGCACCATTCACCAAACAGACTCGCCTGCTGTAGCGTGGCGGAGCAGAGCGGTCGAAAACTGTTTGCTCTTCCGACTAGCAACACACCTGAACCCGGGAACACTAGTACCCAAACCCCCCTTCCTGGTGCACTGAGGACGCCTACTGGCCCCATACAGACACACACACACCCCCAAACAAAGAAATGGCTCATACAATAGGTATGTTGATGACATATTAACCTACCATGTCCTGAATTACTTTGCTCTTGTAAACATGAGTGACATTTTTGGACGTTTCTGGACATATTTTGTCAATGTTGGTCAGCAGGGCCACCTGGTGAACACCTAACAGACAAAATAACAGACAAAATACAGTTTTGTCATTGAGGTTTCATTGTAATAAAACAGTTCATGCTAGATGATTGTTCTGCTGAAGTTCAACGTGTCTGAACACAAACACACACAAAACAAAAAGAACAGTTGTTTTTTAAGCAGTGTATCACATTTTAGATGACCCATGAGGTAAACTAAATAAGCATGATTTAGGTTCCAAGTTCAGTTAAATGTAGCCTACCTGGCATTTGAATTTGGCATTGATCAGATACTGTAGCCTAAATAAAACATGTGACCACATATATATATATACTAGTTACTTTTATTATAAAGTAATTCAGTTACTAACTCAGTTACTTTTTGGAACAAGTAGTGAGTAACTATAACTAATTACTTTTTTAAAGTAACGTTCCCAACACTGTATATATGGGGTATATAAAGATGTGTTCGTGCACGTAGCCTCCAATTTTGTCCACACAATTTAATTGAGGAAGGGCTTTTTAAAGGCTCTAGTTATTCATACTTTACAAACATTTCGGCCGAAACACTGCTTTTGATTAAATATGCAGGTGTTTTCCGGGTAGGAGGACTATTCTAATACAATAACGTCGAACTGAATAGACACAGTAACAATTTACTAACATTTTACGCCCAAACTAAAGAATCTAGTAATAGATCCGACCAGGCAGCGTTTATATCCAACACGTGCTTTTAGCATAGCAGAGCATAGCAAAATGTGGCAATATTATTAAAAACTAGTATTTTAATTTTACCTCCGGAGAAAGCCAAGGAAAAGCCGTTGATCACCTTCCCAGAAGATCAATGGACGCAATTAGACCAGAAGTACTAAGGCGTTGCCTTCAAAATAAAAGACTGATATGGAAATTTTGTACTTCTTGATGAGAGATATCTGAACTGAAGACTTACACATGAGAAGGGTTGTGTGAATGTAAATGTGTCCTGTGACCTGTGACCTGTGACCTGTGGCCATTTGTGTGTGTTTTGCAACCCATGTGTGTTTTGCGACATAGGTGTGGTTTATGACCCAGGTGGGGTTTGCGACCCATGCAAGGTTTAGTTAAACATTTGAGTTTACGACTTCCATCCCTGTGAACTGAGTGAAAACACACCCACAAGAAGATGGATAAATACCATGTTCGTCTCACAACACTTTGAGTCTACACATTGTAACAGAACAGCATGTTGCTCTGTGAATTCTCCTCTTGATCAAGATTAAATCCCTGTTTGGACCTTGAGCTGACTCCGATCTCCTTCCTCCAGTTCTAAACCATCGGGTCATTATTTTAACACTTTGGCGCCCAACGTGGGGCCCCAATATCTTTCCCTCTCTTCGTACAAGAGGACCTGAAAGCCTTGCAAGGCAGAGGAAATAGAAACCCTCTGAAAAGACCTCCACCGTGGGGCTCATATAAGCCTCGTTTTGGACAGAGAGGCCAGGTCCTCTGAAGAGGGGGCGGTGACGGGGCCAACCACAGAGGGGAGACGGACCAGCCAGGCAAACAGAGTCAGGGACTCATCGAAAGGGTAAGAAATTTCTAATAAGTAAAGCAAGTCGGGAACTTGGGGGATCGATCTCTTAGAATAGGTCAAAGGACCTAATAGGAAAAAGGAAATAAATAGGAATCAAGCCAAGGCTTGGGGGAGCAGGACTCTCTTAGATTTAGGGCAGGACCCTAAATCCAGGTAAACTGTCTTTGAAAGGACAAAGATTAAACTAATCCCGAAGGCCTGCGAAAACAAAAAGACGTCAGGGAGGGTCAGAGACCCATAGGTAAGAGTACTCAAAAGGAAAAGAAATGAAAAGACCGGTAAAATAGAAAAAACGTTTAAATAAAAATACGTATTGAAAATAATTAAATAGATAAATAAATAAACAAACAAATAACTAAACAAATTCAAGCTGGGAAACTGTAATAGTTGTTTTAAATTGTTGTTGTTGTTTTTTTAATTGTTGTTGTGAACCTGACGAGGTTCAATATAAAGGAGATGCAAAACGAATGAGCCAGAAAGCTCTAGATAATGTAAAATATATAAAGAAGTGGGAAGAGAAGTATGGGTTTAAAGGAAAGTTGCAGGTGGAAGAGTGCAAAGAATTGGTAGAAAAAATAGAGGAAAGGTCAAAGGGAAGTGAGAAAAGGCAGAACAAAGAGGGATACACACAGGCGAAAGCATGGTTAGAAGAGGCAGAAGCAAGAAAGAGAGGAATGTAGAAACAGAAAGTAAAAGTAAGTGAGACAATGTAAAGAAGAAACTGAGAAAAGAGAGGTTGAAGAAAGGAAAAGACAGGAAGAAAAAGAGATAAAGGAAAAGGAAAAAGATTCAGTATGTAATAAATTTTATCTTGTTTTGTACTCCAACCGAGATAAACAGGAGGATGACGAGTATGTGCCTCTGGGTCTCCACCCTCCCCCGTACATCATCCCTCAGCCACCACCGCCTCTTGTCCAGGCCTCAGCTCCACTCCTTCGCCCTCCCTCTCTCTTCGCATCTACAGTGCCTTGAAAAAGTATTCATACCCCTTGAACTTTTTCACATTTTGTCACTCTACAACCACAAACTTAAATGTATTTTATTGAGATTTTATGTGATAGACCAACACAAAGTAACACATAATTGTCTTCCCAGTCGGTGCGGATGGTGAGCAGCTCTGACGGTGGTTGCCAGATGTTTCCACGGTGGCGTTTGCAGAAAAATGAAACCGAAAGTATGCATCTCTAAATAAAACCACGTGACCTGCAAGCTGAACGCCGAGTGCTGGCAGTTTCAAACACATTCACCGTGAAGTCTGTATCATCTAACTCCTTTGACCACTTTTTCAACGTAGATAATTCATTTTAACATCAATGCATTCAAATCAATAAGTGTGCTATTAATACTTTTCTCATCTTTACCTTCCCACTATTCATATAAATGGACGACTGTTAAAATCTGACACAATACATTCAGGGTGTTCAACATTTGCTTATTGGAACCTTTTTTTATAAACTACAATTCTGTTTTTACGAATGGTTCTTGCATGTGGGCCACCAGCTTGACATAAAGACGCTTACAAATAAAATATCACAAACTTCTTATTTTATTCTCAATTATAACATTTGGTCCATTATCCTTTTGTAAATGACATGATGAGAAAGGTAGATAGTTTAAAGCCACAACGCGTTGCATTTTAAGGGAGATTATATTGAAGCAAACAAATCCTGCACACCACATTCCTTGCTCTTTAATTGTTAGAATTACAATCCAAATTATTATTTCAATGTGTCATTAATATTTTTAGAAAAGCATATCCTACATTTACAGAAATGAAAGTTTTATGGCATGTTTGGCCCTGTGTATTGAGGAGCATTGACCTGGAAGTACAGGTCAGCGTACTGCAGGATGTGGTCGACAGCACTAAGCAGAAGCACATCGGTGTTCACATCCAGGTTCAGCTCTGATGAGTAGTTCTTCACCGGGATGATGTAGGTGGTAGACATACCCAACAAAGCTCCAGCTTTAGCCATCTACAACACACAAATGCACACCAAACAAACTTATGTATTAGAAAGGCAGGGCAATTGTAATTTGTCAAATTTTCCAAAATTTGTTGGTTTGAAATTTATGTAAAATGTAAATATGAAGGCACCATCTTATTTTGGAGTATATACCCGTACTGTCTGTATATCTTTGACTACTTCACTAATTTATTGTTAAAAGTATTGAAATAACCTGTTTATTTTGCATCCACATTGTAGACCACACAGAATCGTACTGAGATTAAAAGGTTACATGAAAATCCATCAATCTATCAATCCATCACCCATCATATGTAACCACTTATCCTGTTAAGGCATGAGGGAGGCTGCGTGACACTTATGCATAATCAAAACAAATTCTATCCTCACAAGGATAACACAATCCAGTCACAAAGTTTAAAAAAATATATCAGGAGTTGTTGCATCTGTAATATTTTGATGTGCTAATAATTCAGCATTCTGTCTCAAGCATGTTCATAGGTATGTTGATGACATATTAACCTACCATGTCCTGAATTACTTTGCTCTTGTAAACACGAGTGACATTTTTGGACGTTTCTGGACATATTTTGTCAATGTTGGTCAGCAGGGCCACCTGGTGAACACCTAAAAGACAAAACAACAGACAAAATACAGTGTTATCATTGAGGTTTCATTGTAATAAAACAGGTTTTAATTACATTAAAGGTTTCAAGCCCAAAAGTTGTGATGCACATCAGACTTTGCTTTGAGTTCATGCTAGATGATTGTTCTGCTGAAGTTCAACGTGTCTGAACACAAACACACACAAAACAAAAAGAACAGTTGTTTTTTAAGCAGTGTATCACATTTGAGATGACCCATGAGGTAAACTAAATAAGCATGATTTAGGTTCCAAGTTCATATATATATATATATATATATATATATATATATATATATATATATATATATATATATATATATATATATATATATATATATATGTGTGTGGTCAGATGATTTATTTTCTCTCTCTCTATATATATATATATATATATATATATATATATATATATGTGCGCATGTCCGACAGGGTGTGGTCTCTTGCGATTCATTTTTAATGACAATGTGCCGGCTACGGTCCATGTTAGCTTGTATGTGTGTGCGAACCACTTTACATTTACATTTAGGTCATTTAGCAGACGCTTTTGTCCAAAGCGACTTACAATAAGTACATTTGTCAAATGAAAGAAATAAAGAAACCACAACATATCATTGCCGATAAAGTAAGAGCTAAAAAACAGAATAAGTGTTCGGTCCTCGTCTGAGTAAAGTCGTAGCTGTTCAGCAAACATACCTTAAAAACAACAACAGTGCTATGATCAAAGTGCAAGGTAAGGTTTTTTTTTTGGGGGGGGGGGGGGGGGGGGGGTTGTTAGTGGGTCATGCTATGCAGAGTCGAGGTGAAGTCTGAAGTCTTGAGCCTTTTTCGGAAGATGGCAAATGACTCTGCTGTCCTGACATTAGTCGGGAGTTCGTTCCACCACTGAGGACCAGAACAGAGAAGAGTCTGGACTTTGCTGAGCGACATTTGTTTGATTTCAGCGATGGTGGTACCAGCCGGCCAGCTGAAGTAGAGGAGCGAAGTGCTCGCTTCAGGGCATGTGGTTTCACCAGTGTTTGAAGGTAGATGGGTGCCGTTCCATTGATGGCCTTGAAGACCAGTGCCATCGTCTTCAAATCGGACTGCTTCAGTAAGAGGCTGGCTTTGCCTCGACACTGACCCTCGTAAAAAGGATCTGCCCCAACCATATGGGACCCAGCAACCTGAGCCACATAGGCGAGCCATAGCGATACATCCACGTAAACAATGGCATATGCTACCGCTAGTGTAAGCGGCATCGTCTCCGTGGCTCTCCAAGTAGGCGATGACAGACGGAGCTCATTAGCATTTAAAGGTGCAGGCACAGAACCAGCCTGTTCTCAGCAGAGTTCATTTGAGTAACGTTTAGACAGCTGAAATTCAGGACCATGGATGGCGTTTGGGGCAATGCATATCGAATACAGTGTTGTTGGACCTCTGACAACTGTATGGAATTGAGGAAAAACAGTATAATATGGGACATTTAAGTTATCCTGCACATGGAGCATTATTATTTTAACTGATTATGAAGAGTACAGCCATCAATGTATGATCCTGATGATATATCTCAACATGAGAGTGTTCAATGACCTGGATACACAACGTGCACCAGTTAATACAAGCAGGTCTGGACTGTGACATCCATACTATACTATGACATTTGTTGATGGCTATCTTACTATGCTATGGCATTTTTTATGACTATACTATGCAATAAAAAACGTCATCATTTGATTACTACACTTTTTTCAAATGAAAAAACATTGCATACTATACCAAGACATTATTGTGTGACAAGTATTGTATATGACAAAATAATAGTGTGACGGCCCTGCTAGCTGTGTGTGTGTCTGTCTCATCTAACAGCTATTATGCAGTGCTGCTGAATCTGTCACTGCAATCATCAAAGTAATTATCAGCGAAACGAAGCATCTGGATGACGGCTCCCAGCAGGAGGATGTCGCAGTTCTGATCCAACTCCAACTCCTCGCTGTAGTTCTTCACTGGAATGACACAAAACAGTGGCAACCCGAGCCGAGTGCCGACCTCCTGCATCTGGATCACAAAAGACATTTTTCTAAAGAACAAATTATGCCGACTTCTGTGAAACAACAGCTACATTTTTGTTGTGTTGATAAATCTTCAATACTACACCATAAAGTACATGTGAATCTAACTGAATTAGATAACACAGATAAAAACTCACTACAATTCTACAGTACTGCAAACCCAAATCCTTTTCTTCTGTATAAACTACCTCAAATGGCCAGGATGGATCATGTGACCACACCTGATGCAAAGAGGACAAAACAAAAGCTACTGCCTGGGAAAGAAAGAATGCACACACACACACACCATTATCCAACATCAAAGATGACACACACTTGTCATTTTAGTAGCAAGGCCCCTTGCAGAAAACAGTAAAAAGAGTGACATTTTGAGACATGCTTAAAATGGGGGGAAAGTAGTGCCACCTGGTGGACATATATAAAACTGTTAAATGAAAAGCCAGTAGTCCAAAAGGAAATATTAACATAAAGGAATGCATTAGTTATGTTGAGATAAATGTGGGATTAAAAAAAGCCATTTTCAATGGTTTTCAATGGGACATTTTTTGTCGCTAGGAACAAATGTGTCGGTTTTTGTGTAGCGTAGCCATTTTAGGCTAATTTAACAAACTGAGATGAAAATTCTAAAATGTTTCAAAAATGAATATCTTCTGAAAAATGTGAGCTATATTCATTTAAAACAGACAAAATGGCTTGAAAATAAAAAACAGAATGGCACAAAATGTCCCCAGGAACTCTTAAGGGTTAATATGACGTATTTGTCGTACCATAAAGCTTAGATTTTTTTGTTAATTTGTTTTGTTTTTGTTTGGATCTCCTAGGTTTAATGTACTGTAACATTAGGGTCATTCCATGTGAAAACAGCCAAAATCGGGGTATCATGTACATGACACCTCTCAGATTTTGCTGAAAAGCGGTGAAAATATGCCTTATGTTACCAAACGAGGGAATCTGAAGTTTCAGGTCAATATCTCAAACGGTTTGCCCGTGGCGTCCATTTGAATTTTAAGTGCCACACCCCTTTTTGACACATTGGAATTTCGCATTTCATTTGTTGGCATTTCTGGAGGCCTATAACTTCTGCCTTGAATGTTGTTGCCTTCATTCCAAGGGTTGGCTGAACTCACCTCGACCTAGGCCAGGCCCATCACATATGGTGGAGAATGCGGGCAGTCTGAGCCAACGCTATTCAGTCAAACAACAATTGGAGTAGGCTAAGGCTAAGGCTAATGGAGGGAGCGGTTAATGCCCTCCTACAGGGGCAGACCCAGCTGCAGGCAGCAGTCGTGGAGCTGGTCAGAGGCAGCAGAGCCACCGCACCAAAAAGCCGTCCAAAAGATTTGCTCACCAAGCTAACTGGGGAGGACGATGTCGAAGCCTATCTCGAGGTGTTCGAGAGGACAGCACGGAGAGAGGAATGGCCACCAAATGACTGGGGGGGTATCCTAGCACCTTTTCTGACTGGAGAAGCCCAGAAGGCCTGCCGGGACCTGTCGGTGGGGGAGGCTGCCGACTACCAACGCCTCAAGGCTGCTATCCTGGCACAATATGGTTACAGCCTACAAGCAAAGGCCCAGAGATACCATCAGTGGGCCTACCATCCAAGCCTTCCAGCCCGGGCCCAAGTAGCCCACCTGAGTCGACTCACCCGGAGCTGGCTAATCGAGGGGGAGGGACCACCCCTATTGGAGAGACTGGTGTTGGACAGATGCGTGCGGGCCCTTCCCCAGGAAGCCAAGAGGTACGTGGCGCAACAAGGACCTACCAGCCGGGAAGTGCTAGTGGCCTTACTGGAGAACTTTCAAGTTACCTGTGAAATGATGCGTACGCCCAGGGCAGATCCTCAACGAACGGCCTCAGGGGGTAGCAAGCAGGAGAAGGGAAACTCACAAAGGATGGCCCAACACCGACCGCCCCAGCCCCAGCCACTGGAACAACGTCGACCCGCCATCAACCGGGATGCCCGACGATGTTTTTCCTGTGGTAAGGAGGGCCACTTGTCCTGGAGCTGCCCAGGAAGGGAAGAGAGCATGCCGACAGAGGGGGACGACGACCACCAACTCCGCACATCTCTGTACCTTACCACCTGCTGGGCCAATGAGGAGGTCAAACTGCCCAAATTTCCAATAACAGTGGCTGGGAAGGACACCGAAGCACTGTTGGACTCCGGGAGCACCATCTCACTGGTCCGGCCAGAATTCGTGGAGACCCCCACCGGTGAGCTGGTGGAAGTGTCGTGTGTTCATGGGGATGTAAGGTGCTATCCCACTGCAGAAGTGACCATGCAGACCCCCCGGGGCCCGTGCACGGTAAGAGCAGGGGTGGTCGAGAAGTTGCCAGTACCAGTCCTTGTGGGGAGAGACTGCTCGGTGTTCTCTCACTACTGGGGGGAACACCCCACTCGGGGGGAAAAGAACGCTTTGGGACGGAGAAAAAGGATCAGGAAAAGACGCGGCCCCCAAGCAGCCTGGGCTGCAACCCGTGAAGGAGACAGCCCTACGGGCCCCGAGACATCTCCGGACGAAGGTGCCGAGGACCCAGTGACAGAAGCCACGGCAACGGCTGAGGAGGCCCCCGCGAATCCCGGTTCCAACCCGGAAGAGGAGGATTCAGCTGCGGTCTTCTCAGAGTTCCCCCAGGCAGAGCTGTCACCCTCTACTGGGCCTGGGAAGTTTGGAACCGCACAGCTACTGGACCCAAACCTGAGCCAAGCCTGGAAGGATGTTGTGGAGGTCGAGGGGAGCCGACAGGAGGGGGTGAGTGAAGTTAACCATCCACATTTCATGATTAAGGGGGGATTATTATATAGAGTCGTGAAAGTTGAGAATGAAGTGTGCGAACAGCTGCTGGTCCCCAAGCCCTATGTTTCCAAGGTGCTGTACCTCGCCCACTCCCACATTCTTGGCGCACATTTGGGGGCTGAAAAGACCTATGAAAGGATCCGGAGCCGGTTCTTCTGGCCAGGCATCAAGAGGGCGGTTCAGGACTACTGCCGACACTGTGCCGAGTGTCAAAAAGCCGCCCCAAAGGTAACCTACCGTAACCCACTGATACCGTTACCCATTATTGAAACCCCTTTCAGTAGGATCGCCATGGATATTGTGGGGCCCCTACCAAAGTCCAGCCGAGGCCACCGATATCTCCTCGTTATTTTGGACTACGCCACCCGCTACCCGGAGGCCATCCCCCTACGGGCAGCCACTGGAAAGGCCATTGCTCGGGAGTTGCTCCAGCTCTTCAGCCGGGTAGGGATTGCAGCGGAAATCCAGACGGACCAGGGGACCTGCTTCATGTCGGGTGTGCTAAAAGAGATGTGCAAGCATCTGAAGGTAAGACAGCTGCGGACCTCAGTCTATCACCCACAGAAGGATGGGCTGGTCGAAAGGTTTAACCAGACCTTGAAACAGATGCTGCGGAAAATGATTGTTCTGGATGGGAAAAATTGGGACCAGCTGTTACCATACGTCCTCTTCGCAGTCTGGGAGGTCCCCCAGAGCTCTACCGGGTTTTCACCGTTTGAGCTGCTGTATGGCCGGAGGCCCCGAGGGATGCTTGACCTGGCTAAGGAGGCCTGGGAGGAGCAACCATCCCACCACAGATCTGTCATCGAGCATGTAGAGACAATGCAGCAACGAATGTCTCAGGTATGGCCCCTGGTTCGAGAACACATGCAACAGGCTCAGCTTGCCCAGACCAGGTTGTACAACCGAGGGGCCCAGGTCCGAGAATTCCAGCCCGGAGACAAGGTAATGGTCTTAATACCTACGAATGAGTGCAAATTCCTCGCCAAATGGCACGGCCCCTACGAAGTAATTGAGCGGGTCGGCCCCGTGAACTACAAGGTCCGACAGCCAGGCCGACGGAAGGGTGAACAAAAGTATCATATCAACCTGTTGAAACGGTGGTATGAGCCCCATCACCCCCTAGTTCATGTTCTCTCTGCCCAGGTTAAGTCCTCTGTTCAGCCCGAAGTAAAAGTGGGAAGTCAACTGTCCCCCCACCAGAGCCAGGAAGTGAGACAGTTGCTGCACCGGAACCGGGACGTCTTTTCAGACACCCCTGGAAGAACGTCAGTCATAGCCCATGACATTGTGACGGAGTCAGGCAAGAAAGTCCGTCTACGACCGTACCGCATCCCTGAGGCCCAACGGGAAACCATCAAGACAGAGGTGAGGAGAATGTTGGAGTTGGGGGTCATCGAGGAGTCCAACAGCTCTTGGTCTAGTCCTATTGTCCTAGTTCCCAAACCTGATACCTCCACACGATTCTGTAATGATTTCCGCAAGTTGAATGAAGTTTCACTGTTGGATGCTTACCCCATGCCCAGAGTTGACGAGCTTCTAGAGAGGTTGGGGCCAGCCTGGTTCATTAGCACCCTAGATCTAACCAAGGGATATTGGCAGGTGCCTTTGACCCCACAAGCCAAGGAGAAGATGGCCTTCTCTACTCTGGAGGGTCTGTTCCAATATACGGTAATGCCATTTGGGGTCCACGGAGCCCCAGCCACCTTTCAGCGCTTGATGGATAAAATCCTACGGCCTCATCAGGCCTATGCCGCAGCCTACTTGGACGATGTGGTGATCCACAGTAGGACCTGGAAGGACCACCTAATTCGGTTGGAAAAGGTACTGGGAGCCCTTAGGGACGCTGGTCTGAAGGCCAAAGCGACCAAGTGTTGTGTGGCGTTGGAGGAGGCGGACTATCTGGGGTACACCGTAGGGCGGGGAAATATAAAGCCCCAAGTGAGGAAGATGGATGCCATCGCAACCTGGCCACAGCCACAGACGAAAAGGCAAGTGAAAACATTTCTGGGGTTGGTGGGATATTACAGACAGTTCATACCAAACGTTGCCACTGTCGCAGCCCCCCTGAACTGACTCGGAAAAGTCTCCCCAACCAGGTGAAGTGGACGCCAGCTACAGAAACTGCATTTGAGTCCCTACGGCGGGTCCTCTGTGGGGAACCAGTATTACTAACTACAGATTTTTCTAAGCCTTTTCTGTTACAGACAGACGCGTCGGAAATTGGCATTGGGGCGGTCCTGTCCCAGGTCCAGGATGGAGCGGAACACCCCATAACCTACATAAGTCGGAAACTCTTGGATCATGAGAGGAACTACGCAACTGTGGAAAAGGAGTGTCTGGCTGTCAGGTGGGCGATGGAGAAACTGAAATATTATCTTTGGGGCAGGAAATTCATCTTAGTTACGGACCATGCCCCACTAAAATGGATGGCAGTTAACAAGGAGAAAAATGCTCGTGTAACTCGATGGTTTTTGGAACTTCAGAATTTCCAGTTCCAGGTGGAACATCGGGCCGGGAAGCAGCATGGCAATGCAGATGCCTTGTCCAGGAGGGAGGACTGTTTATGGACCGGCGCTCCCTGCAGGGGCTTGGAGCTGGGGAGAGGGGTATGTGGCACACCGGTGCCCCAGCTGGGGGGGAAACTCCCTCATCACCATGGGCAGACGCCCTTCCCACAACACCGGCCACTGGGGAAAGTCTGGGCTGGCCAATATTTCCCCAATCACATGCTCACACTCTGGGAGGACAGCAACAGCTGAAGCCGACCTCAGCTGATTAGAGCTGAGGGAAGCCACCCAGGTGGGGGCTCATCAGGCTGATTGGGACTGCATCACTGACGGCATTGTTTTAAGCAGGGAAGAGCGGAGAGGAGCGAGAGGGGACGCTTCAGCAGGAGCTGAAGTCGAGTTGGATAGAGGAACGAGGAGCAGAAATACGCAGCAAGAACTACTACCCCGGCCCGGGAGGAATTTAAGTTGTTTTGCCACTGACCCTCTGGTACTTTCTTTTTGGAGAATAAAACTATATTTTTTGGACCAGTGGCGTGCACAGGTAGACACTAGGTGGTGCTAAAGCACCTGCCCTTGCCCTCTGGACCAAGCAAGTGCCCTTTTGAAAGTTCGTTTTTTTCACACAAAGAAACACGAGACAATCCGGTCGATTTTCAAAATAAAAGCAGTGTGAACGCGCCTCAGTTGCCAAGCTGCAACTTGCATTTATTTGTCTCTGTTGTGAAGTAGCCGGTCTCAACGCCACACAGCTGGGCATAAATTATCGGCTGCTCACAAGCTAGACGCTACCCAAAATCAGTAATAGATATGACATGATGATGACCACCAGTAGAGTTTGTCATTGGTATCCTACAGCATGTGAATCTATCTGTATACTTACTTAAGATGAATATTTAGTAGGCTATGGTGTAGGTTTACATTAGGCTAGGCCTACATAATTAACACTTGCAGTAATGTATTTGCTAAATGACAAACAGGCAATACCCAATTGCCTGCAGAAAAAGTAGCCCTGTGCCTTGTTGAAATATAACCAAACAGTCTTATTCATATGAATAAGACTGTTTGGTCTCTTTTTATTTACCAATTGCAGCATAATGCCTAGAAAGGAGAGGATAAGAAGGGAAAAAGAAAGGGAGCTACAGCAGGCAGCCCAGGGGAGCAGCTCTGTGGGAAATAAAACAATAGCATATAACGTTCAACATGTGCCTGTAATGTTTATTTCTTTTTTAAATCTCACACTGCTATAATAAGTCAGCCGTCAGTTCTACATGCCGCATAAAGTGCCCTTATTTTTCACTGAGCACCTGCCCCCCGAAATGTCTGTGCACGCCACTGTTTTGGACATTGAGCCTTGAATGTTGTTGCCTTCATTCCAAGGGTTGGCTGAACTCACCTCGACCTAGGCCGGGCCCATCACAGTGTATATACGTGTATACGTGTGTATGTGTATATGTACAATGCTATGCAAAAGTTTAGGCACCCCATGCTAAAGTTGACTAAAAAGAGGGGAAAAATCATCTTTTGTGAATTGATCTTAATGCCTTAATTAAACAAATGAGGAAAAATCCTACCTTTTAGGACACCAATTTTCTTTGTGAATGAATAATGTATCATAAAGAAATGGATGTTCTTCATTAAAATACAGGGTGCATAAGTATGGGCACCCCTATGTTAAACTCCCATAGAGGCAGGCAGATTTTTATCTTTTAAGGCAGGTTATTACATGGATCCAGGATACTATGCATTCTGATAAAGTTACCTGGGCCTTTGGAGTTGAAATAAAATCCAAATCCTCACATACCCTTCACAAACCTAGAAACTGGCATGGTGCTATTCAGATTGCCTATTAGCTGGTTTGATTTGCATTGAGAAATCATTAGGCTAACTAGCATGCTATAGGATTTTTCCTCATTTTTTTAATTAAGGCATTAAGATCAATTCCCAAAAGATGATTTTTTTATTCCTCTTTTGCATGACTTAGGCATGGGGTGACTAAACGTATGCATAGCATTGTATAATAAACTGTTGAAAACATTTAACAGTGGTAATTTGATTTAAAAATATTTAGAAATATTTAATGAAGTGTAATAGTAATCATGCTTTATATTTTGATCAGCAATTTCCATTAAACGGGATCTAGAACCGCTAACATCTACCTGTAAAAAGATGTCAATAAAGTTAAAAATACAAAAAAATGTAGTATGAGACGTGTATACTGTGAACAGTCTGAGGGTAACAGCATACTCCAACGTTAATTTAGTAGGCAGTATGCAGTACATACACGTTGAGTATGTAGTACATTAGTATGGCATTTCGAACACAGCCAGGTTTGCAGTTGGCGGGACATTACGACTATAAAGATGCCTCATACACGAATACTAACTCGTGGGTTTATCATTATTCTTATGTTGGGGTTGTAGCAGGGGCAGATTTGGTTATCAACAGTTAACTATCAATATCAATGTGATTATCGGTATTAATAATTATATTTAATCTATCATCATGATATAATCATGAATAAACGGGGCACCACCCTGGGATCAGGGAAAAGATAACCTAAAACTGTATTCAGTCTCAATATGGAGGTTTTATACTCACATGCCAATCATCGTGATCATTGGCATAGGAGTACAAAACCAATCGAACAATTAAAAAGGCGTGAAATTCAAGCACTAGCCTTCACAACCTGCTGTTATCCAGTGACATATACACAACAAGCACAAGAGACCGCTAGTTATAATATAATAAGATTTATTAAAATCAGTAATAATGATCACAATCAATAACACTGCAATTAACAAAGCCTTATTACCTAACTACCTAACACACAAAGCTAAGCTTAAACAAAGGGAGAGACACACGTGGAGTGTGTGTGTGCGTATGTGTGTGCGTGCGTGCGTGTGCGTGCATGTGCGTGTGCGTGTGTGTGCGTGCGTGTCGCGAGAGAGAGAGAGAGAGGGAGAGGTGGCTATGGGCGGCCACCAGATGGAGCTATTCCTCGCAGCGTTCATGGGCGGAGCCACTGAGGTTTGACGGAGTAGCGAGAGAGAGAGAGAGAGAGAGAGAGAGAGAGAGAGATAGCCGTATGTAGCCACCAGATGTAGCTATGTCCCTAGCGGCCGCCGGGAACAGCTGGCTTAGGACACGTGTGTGTGTGTTAGCGGGTCACAAACAAAGAGAGAGAAAATGCGCGAGCGATATTCGGAGGGACAGAAAGCGTGCCGTTACCACACGGGCTCGCGTGAATGAACTGGCGTTTATTCCGCGAGACCGGTCTTTTAACTGATAGTAGAGGCTTTCTGAGCTCGCGAATATGGCGGAGGTTAGTCGAAAACACTGTTACAGAAATCAACCCAGCTGTGTGGGTACCCAATCAACATTCACATACAGCAGCATATGAACAAACGGACTCGGCGATCCGCGATCAGAACTTAAAACACATTAACAAGAATTACAAGCATGTCCTACACTATCGAATCTCTGCTTCTGCCCAGACAAATAGCCTCTTACTTTTGTCGATGTGAGATGCGTCGATGTGAGGTTTCCGTCCCGTGCGTTGATGGCGTTTCTTTACGCCGGCAGCGGACGGTAGTTTGTGGGGCGCTGGTTCAGCGCCGGATCCAATTAGTTGAAGAAAACAGTTAGTATTTCTTCCTTCTGCAGGAACAATCGCGGGGCTCGGCGATGTAGTCAGCTGATTTCAGACAAAGACGGGTCGAGTTATCCGTTCTGCTGGCAGCTGGGACGAAGAAAGTTTCTTCTTACCGCGGGGAACGGGAGTGTCGCGCTGTCGCGGTGGTCTCCTCGGGATCCAAAATGATAAACAAAAGAAAAATAAAACGAGTAGAGAAAAAGAGGGATAAACAGTCTGTTGCTCGTCCAGCGAGTTTGGGGAAAAGACTGCGGCCTAGGACAAAGGAAAACGCTGCAGACGTTATATTCACCTCCTGGTGTAACGTGAGTTACTTTGGAGAGAGAAAGTTTTTCTGATGGCCGCGGGATTTATAGCTTACGGCTGGTCCGGGGGACCCCCTGGAGTCCCATGCAGTTTGCAGCCAATGGAGCGCTGCAGTGTGACGTCAGATCCCGTGGCCAGGTGGAGGTGACACTAAAATGGTGGTTGTAGTTTTTTATCTCCTTTGTCCCATTGTCCTGGCCGCATGTGTAGGCTTCTGTAGGCCGCATTGTGTAGTCCTTCTAGTGAGGTCCCAACAGTCCCCCTTTTGGTCTGAAGGTTGAGGTGTGGGACGCAACCTTCGGAGCAACATAAGGGCCGAACCGTCCATGTATTCCTTGAAACACGTGGAAGTCCAAACAGTCTGTATATTCCATGGAAAAGAGGTTAAACAGTCATTCAGGTTAAAGTCCATAACTTGATGGAGGCATTGTCTGGGCAGAGACTTCTAACTATCTAACCTATATTAAACATCACTAAGGCACAATTTATACAAACATCAGCATTATCATTTCATTCAGGAAATTTCAAACAGGACCCATTCCTATTATGAAAAACAGAACGAAGACGGAAGGAAAGCGAGGAAAAAGGAAAGGGGTTAGTGGTCGCTAGGCTTACTCCGGGTGGAGGTTGGAGTTAGCCTGTGGGATGTGTGTGGTATCTCTCCGGAACCTAACATTTAGTATGGCTTTAGCCTATGCGTATCCTGTTTCCCTATGATAGATAGATTGAGGATGAATCTTATGCCCAGGTTCCTGGGGTCTACTGAGATCGGGATTGCATTGCCAAGACTATAAACCAAACGCATTTATGAAGGTTGCACCACAGTTGTAATAGCGGATTGGAGGATTTTCGTGACCAGGCATCTAAGGCATGTAAGGTGTTATTAAACAGGCTGGAGTGTAAGTTGACAGTGGCTACGATTCCCTGAGGGGGTGTTGCCTAAGTTCTGCAGTTGTTGTCACTGTGAGAAGGGTTTGATGTTTAGGTGTTAGTGCATGCGGTTACCCTGCTGTGGCCATGGTGAGTCTTCTCCTGGGTGAGAGGGAGACTGCCTCCCCCTTTCGGGTGCGGCAACTGCGATCTCTAAGAGGTGTGACAGGTTTGTAGGGCTTGCTCTGATTCGCATGAACCCACTTGTGTGTGGCTGGGTGCCTTGGTTGTGAGACCCTGATGCAGTAAGCCACTGTTGATAGCTTACCGACGATCTCGAAGGTTCGACTCCTCATGAGGATGTCGTCCACATAGATGAGGTTACCGCGTGCAGCCGCGTCACTCATCGCCTTGTGGAGGAAAATGTTGAACTCGGCGGGGGAGTTCAAATACCCAAAAGGGCAGCGATTCCAGGTATACTGGCGGTTCCCAAAGGAGAAGGCAAGCTTGTACTGGTCGGTTGGATCAACTTTCATTGTCCAGAAACCATTAGCGATGTCTACCGTTGAGAAGAAGCGGGCTCCCTTGACTTTAGCTAGCTCCTGATCCAGGTGAATCATGGGCCAGCGGGAGAGAGGAACCTGTTTGTTCAGTGGCCGGTAGTCGATGGTGAGACGCCATTTCCCAGTGGGTTTCAAGACCGGCCAGATTGGGGAATTATATGTTGAGTTGCACTCCCGGATGATTTGCTTCTCCAGCAATTTGTCCAGGATGTCTCGGATAGACTCGTATGCGGCTAACGGGATCCTGTACTGGCGTACGAAGGTTGGTGGCGCATTCGGATCAGTGGGGATGCGGACCGTGTGAAGTTGGGTCTCCCCACAGTCCTGCGAGTCTCGGGAGAAGATCGGCTGGGAGTCGTGGAACAACTTCCGTAGCGCGTCTCTCTGGTCCTCGGTAGTGAGGGCATCTGCTTTGGCAAGCTGTTGGTTTATCTCAGATTCAAAGCCCGAATAGGGTTCCTCAGGTGGTTGGTGTGTCTCACCTGAGGTCGCTTCGGTCGATTGAGTCGTTAATGCATAGACGACCAGATCACCCCCTTTCCCCAATGCTGTGCCACAAATGGCTTCACCGTGAAGGGTTTCACGACGGGCCATGGTGATCATTGCGGTTGGGAATGTGAAAAGGACATCGTCTAAGTTTTGGACCAGGATGTAGGTCGAACGATTGTTCAACTCAAGCAGGGGTGTGCCGCAGACGGTAAGGTTAAGTTCCCAGAAATGGGGTAAGGCCTGGAAGAATGCTTGGGAGCCAGGCATCTTCTGTCCCTTAAGGATGGCGAGCCGGATGGGGACGCCTGCGGTCCTGGCAGGGACCATCATGTCAACTTCGCTGGCAACCTGACATGCCTCTGGGATGGTTTGGCCTGATGTCAGGTGTTCAAGTTCAATGGGCAGGGGCTCGCTCTTAGCGTTAGCCTGGGACCAAAGAATCTGATTGACCGTGTCCAGTTTGGTGCCAAGTCTGACCAGAATATCAGCACCTAAAAGGAATGGTGGATGTAGTTTGGGCACTACGCTTATGAAATGGTCAACCTGTTTCTTCCCAATACGGATCGAGAGGGCGCACACTCCCACCGCCTTAAGGTAAATCTGCGGTGATTCTGCGGAAAGGAGGTGGTGGTTGAGAGGCGCGAAAACTGGGAGAGGTTGATGCTGGCACAGATGGTGGTACAGATCTTGACTGACGGCTGTCTTCTCTGACCAAAGCCCCAGGATTGCTTCTGGGACATGGGTGTCATTGAGATGCACACCGCCAACCAGATGAGGGCTGTACAGTGCTGGGTTTCGGTTCTCCAGCGGACACAGGAAGGATCCGTGGTGTCGGAAAGCGCTCAAGTCGCCGGCTTGGAGTTGTGGGCTCGCAAGCGGTGCGGTTCGAGCAGAGCCAGGATTAGGTTATATACTATGACATTGCATATTATTACTTTTTATGACATACAATTACGACTTTTTATGACAAACTATACTGACATTTTATACTATGACCTTCTATGACATTCGATTATGACTTTTTATGACAAACTATACTGACATTTTATACTATGAACTTCTATGACATTCGATTATGACAAACTATACTATGATAATGACATTTTATATTATTACTTGTCATGGCATACAATTATTACTTTTTATGACAAACTATACTGTGATATTTTATACTGTCCTTCTATGACATAATACGCGATGACTTTTTGTTACATACAATTATTACATTGCTCTGGAAAAGGCATCCGCATTGGTAGAGGGTCTCTGGACTCTTGGATGACGGCGACTCGTTCGTCGGAGGCCATCAGGCCACCTGAGGGGTGGAGTGGTTTTGGCGTCTCGACTTGAGCCCAGATGCGCCCCTGATGGCAGTCGATAAGCGGTGCCAGCCGGTCCAGGAGATCCTGACCAATGAGAAGTGGTTCGGTGTCAATGGCACAAATGTGGATGGGGTGCCGAGCGTGGCGGAGGCGGGGTCCCTGTACCGGCTATACTCCTCCTTGAGTGCTTCACAAAGTCTGGAGTATCGGTCCCGGTTTCTGGGTGGGAGTGTTTCTATGAAACTGTGGACCTGTCTGGTACTGGTCTTCCAGATTAGCTTGAGCTTCTCGCGTGAGGACGCATGGGGTAGGTCACGCAGACAGTGGTCCATCTCTTTGAGATAGCCATCAATATCCGACTCTTTGTGAGTCGGATCGAACCGTTCAATGTCTCTGGCGAGGGACTCTAACTGTCGGGTGCGCAGGCCATGGTTTGCGGCTGGATATGGGCCATCTGATTCACTTGACGACCCGTTATCACCACGGTAATAGTCTCGGACAGAGTGACCCCTCCCCCTTGGAGGTGGGGATGGAGTCCGAGGCATGCGTGACCCTCCTACCGAGTGTCGGTGGTGGGTACGTGGGAATCTGGAATCCCCCGTCGAGCTTCGAGCCACTGGGAAATGGCTCAGACTTCGGCGTGGGGACTCGGATGTGATGGGTCGTTTCGCTAGAGGGCCCTGATAAACACGCGGATGTGATGGGTCGTTTCACTCAGAACGTACAACACACGTGGATTAGCTCATACAGATAACACGCCACAGGCAGTGGCGTGTATATTTACGAAAAGTCATGATGCCACATTGCCTTTGTGCACTGCCAAAACAAACTATGGGGCTACCGCTGGGACAAATATCATGATACAGTCGAAGGCATTTCTGGGGACAAATATCATGATACAGGCGAAGGCATTTCCGGTCATATCGTGCACCCACACGTACACGTCATATCAAATAAGAAGTCAGAACATTAATGAATAAATGAAGAATATGAAGACAATAAATCACAGAAAATATTTGCATAAATATTTGCACTTTTCCTAACCCGTATTATTGTTAAACAGCACAATTCAAGCAACAGCAGAAATCCAAAAGTGGTCATTTACATATATTATTACTTTTTATACTATGACTTTTTATAAAATACAATTATAACTTTTTATATTATGACTTTTTATATTATGACTTTTTATGAAATACAATTATAACTTTTTGTACAATGGACTTTTTATATTATTATTTTTTTATGACATAGAATGATGACTTTTTGTGACAAACTATATGAATACATCAAATTGTCTTGAGCACAACGAACTGACAAAGAATGTGGATAGAGCTTCAATTGTTTTAATGACAAACAATTCTGACTTTTAATGATATAGTATACTATGCATTTTTTACATGCTATCATTTTTCCGACTTTTTTCAACGTACTATAATATGATTTTCTTTTTACATACTATACTATGACATTGCATATTATTACTTTTTATGACATACAATTACGACTTTTTATGACAAACTATACTGACATTTTATACTATGACCTTCTATGACATTCGATTATGACTTTTTATGACAAACTATACTGACATTTTATACTATGAACTTCTATGACATTCGATTATGACAAACTATACTATGATAATGACATTTTATATTATTACTTGTCATGGCATACAATTATTACTTTTTATGACAAACTATACTGTGATATTTTATACTGTCCTTCTATGACATAATACGCGATGACTTTTTGTTACATACAATTATTACATTTTATGACACACTACACTGTTCTTCATGTCGTAAGTCATAATTGGATCAGAACTGTGACATCCATACTCTACTATGACATTTGTTGATGGCTATCTTACTATGCTATGGCATTTTTTTATGACTATACTATGCAATAAAAAACATCATCATTTGATTACTACACTTTTTTTTAAATGAAAAAACATTGCATACTATACCAAGACATTCTTTATGGCATGCTGTTGTAAGATATTGTATCAGATACTCCAGTATGACTTGAAACTGTCAAAGTATTGTATATGACTGTAGCATACCCTCCGAATGATGGTAATAGACTCGACTGATGGTTTATTATTTATTGCTTTCCAGTTCCATAAACTGAGAACTGACGAAACAAAGAAAACAAAGCAATCACATTTCTGTTTACACAAATAATGTCCATAATAAATGGTAAATGATCTTAGTATTTGACCCCGACAACGCAACACCATACAAGCAATAGACTGCTAATTCACCACACACGCAGGAAAAGAGTGAGCATAGTTTTCAGCACAAATCATCAAACAATCACCATAAGCACAACACACAAACCATGTGCCTCTCCGGGGGGCTGCTAAAATATGCTTAGCTTTTGATGCCTCCGTTATCAAGGTGCCGATTCTGCTTTGCTGCCGTACACTCTTCAGTTAACCTTAAACTACTACCGTACTTATTCCGTCGTCAAGTGGCTTTTTTTGCCCGGTAGGAAGTAGTGGTCTTCAAAATAAAATGTCACTATTAAAGAAACAATGTCAAAATGCATTTAAATCAGATAACTGCCTTTTTTTTTAAGATTGGCTTGCAAACAATGCAAGCTGCCCTCTGGTGCACAAAACGAGAAACAGCAAGAACAAAACAAGAAACAGCAAGCACAAAAACAAGATGGGTTTGCTACAATGACAAAACAATAGTATGACGGCCCTGCTAGCTGTGTGTGTGTCTGTCTCATCTAACAGCTATTATGCAGTGCTGCTGAATCTGTCACTGCAATCATCAAAGTAATTATCAGCGAAACGAAGCATCTGGATGACGGCTCCCAGCAGGAGGATGTCGCAGTTCTGATCCAACTCTAACTCCTAGCTGTAGTTCTTCACTGGAACGACACAAGACAGTGGCAACCCGAGCCGAGCGCCAACCTCCTGCATCTGGATCACAAAAGATGTTTTTCTAAAGAAGAGATTGTGCCAACTTCTGTGAAACAACACCTACATTTTTGTTGTGTTTCTACATCTTCAATACTACACCATAAAGTAAAATATAGTAAAAAGTTAACTATATATATATATATATATATATATATATATATATAAATTATATTCTCCTAAAAACCACCCCAAAACATGAAACGCATATGTGGAGAAATCATGTCAAAATGCATTTAAATCAGACAACTGCCTTTTTTTTAAGATTGGCTTGCAAACAATGCAAGCTGCCCTCTGGTGCACAAAACGAGAAACAGCAAGAACAAAACAAGAAACAGCAAGCACAAAAACAAGATGGGTTTGCTACAATGACAAAACAATAGTATGACGGCCCTGCTAGCTGTGTGTGTGTCTGTCTCATCTAACAGCTATTATGCAGTGCTGCTGAATCTGTCACTGCAATCCATCCATCCATCCATTTTCTACCGCTTATCCTGTATTTAGGGTCACGGGGGGGCTGGAGCCGATCCCAGCTATCATTGGGCGAAGGCAGGGTACACCCTGGACAGGACGCCAGTCTATCACAGGGCCGACATGTAGAGACAAACAACCATTCATGCTCACATTCACACCTACGGGCAATTTAGAGTCACCGATTAACCTATCCCCATCTTGCATGTCTTTGGACTGTGGGAGGAAGCCGGAGAACCCGGAGAGAACCCACGCTTACACGGGGAGAACATGCAAACTCCACACAGAAGGAACCCGGGCCGACCCAGGGATCGAACCCAGGACCCTCTTGCTGTGAGGCGAGAGTGCTACCAACTACACCACCGGTCACTCCAATCATCAAAGTAATTATCAGCGAAACGAAGCATCTGGATGACGGCTCCCAGCAGGAGGATGTCGCAGTTCTGATCCAACTCCAACTCCTCGCTGTAGTTCTTCACTGGAACGACACAAGACAGTGGCAACCCGAGCCGAGCGCCAACCTCCTGCATCTGGATCACAAAAGACATTTTTCTAAAGAACGGATTATGCCGACTTCTGTGAAACAACAGCTCAGTTTTTGTTGTGTTGATACATCTTCAATACTACACCATAAAGTAAAATATAGTAAAAACTAGAGATGCACCGATCCAGTTTTTTCCGATGCAATCTGATACCGATACCTTGGCTGAGCATATCAGCCGATACCCGATACCGATCCGATACTACTGTTGAATGAATGAACGGTATACCTTGCCATGTGAGTGAAGGCATCAGGCTTGACATAAACATTTAGCCTTGTTAAAAAAGGTAACAAATGAACACAGATATAAATGTACTTAATATTATTTATTAACAAATAACAAAGTGTACATTAGCAGCAAAAATAAATAAATAACACTTGTATCCATGTAAAGTGCACTGCAAATTTTAAATTGTAATATAAAATTTAGCAGCTGCCTGAAATCCAACAAACTATGGCTTAATTAACCGGCGCTTGCTCCATGTTGGTCTATGTTTGCTGCTAGTGCGTGATGACGTAACCAGCGTTGCAAATTGAAGTGACTAGATTGCTGTAACTGTATTGCTGTGTCTGATATTAATAAAAATGAAATGACTGGATCGGAATGCTGGATCGGCCTCATTCATCCGATATAGCTAATTAGTCAATATCGGAGCCGATATCCGATCCAGGAATCGGATCGGTGCATCCCCAGTGAAAAAGCACTACAATTCTGCAGTACTGCAAATCCAAATCCTTTTCTTCTGTATGAACTACCTAAAATTGCCAGGATGGATCATGTGCCCACACCTGATGCAAAGAGGACAAAACAAAAGCTCCTGCCTTGGAAAGAAAGCACGCGCACACACACACACACACACACACACACACACACACACACCTGTTCCATCTACCTGTCAAAGCTGCTCTGCGTTCTCATCTGTCTCTCCTTCTGTGCTCATATCAATGAAGTCAAGTCGACTGAACACTCACCTTTTCCTTGATGTAACCACTCTTGTAAATGTTTCTCACATCCTTGCTCACCAAAGGGCAGGCTTCGTCTACTTTAGTGAGCAGGACCAGCTGAGGAATCCCTGGAAACACCAGAGCAGAAAGATGTCCAAAACGCTGTAGATTTCCAGGTATCAGACTGTCAACATTTTGACGCAACACTTTAGTTTTGTGTTGTGTCATTTAAATTCTCTTCTTTATTGTTTACAAGTCACTGACCGTATGAAGCGTCTTTTTGAAGACTGTTGGAGGAATGAAGTGTACATGCTATGGGTATTACTGTTTCACTCCACTGTGAAAATGTGAGTATACATCTCACACTTAAGCAATAGCTATAAGAAGTTGAAACCTTCCGCACAAGCACACACATGAGAGTAGGAGGAGTAGAAATACTGCATTTGGTATTTGTAAGCTTGTAGTTTACAGTGTTGATCAGCGATACAGTAAATGTAAGCAGTTCCAACAGCTGTAAACCACTGTCTCGGCTGTAAGCTCGGTGAATGTGGAGCCTCATGGGAGCAGGGGAACCACTAACCCTTCAATAGAGTTTTTTGTTGTACCATGTTGAGATACAAATAGCATACAATCATACCAATATTAAGAGTGATCATATACAGTACGACTACAACCTTATGAAGTGGGAGTCAATTTCACTGACCCATCAAGCTGACGTTTGTGCGGATAGCATACAGCTTCTCCTCCAGCTTTGTGGGCATGATGGAGACCTTGCAGGCATCAGTGACATAGGCAACACAGTGGATTCCGTCCTTGAGCTCTGGGGATTTACGATAGCCATTGGCCTCCGAATTCAGAGGAGCAGAGGGGTTGAACTGAGGCATACAGTTGAAGGGAAGGACAAGCAAAGTTTGAGTTAACTACAGCAAAATCAAAGGCTCAAACATTCACTATCCTGCTCAATGACACAAAAACCTGTACCTGATAACGATCTGGCATATGACCTTTAAGGATGCTGCTGATGTCATCTATATTAAGCCCTGTGATTTCCTCCAACCCCATGGTATCACAAAAGATGATTGGCAGAGGTTTCCCTTCTCGCCCAGCTTTCAAAGAGTAGGTGCGAAACTGTTAAAAACAAAGCAAAGGAGTAAAAGAACCACATGATGGGGAGCCAGGCACCTTTTTCCTTTTGAAGTCAAACACCACAAATGGAAATCACTAAGTGGCAGGAACTAACTTGTGTGGTGAGGCTGGTGGTAGAGCAGCCAGCATTGGCCTGGCTGGTGACATGGCCTCTAAACACAGAGTTGATAGAATTGAAGAAGCTGGACTTCCCAGCTCCAACCGGTCCAATGAGCAGGACCCGGACCTGGGACACAGAGCTCACTGTAGGTTTGTACATCTTAATGCTCTCCATCATCTCCATTTTCTTTCTGTAGAAACAAGAAAGGATAAAGAAGCTTTCATCACGTGAATAGGTTGTTAGTGGTTCTTAGCCTGGCTGTTAGAGATATGTTGTGTAAAGCCAGTTGACTTCTGTGATTGTTACATTCATGGCTGTGGACAAATGTATGAGAAGAACTCAAGAACTGCACTGTTACTTACTTTCTATGGACACAAAGTCCTCCTGTTACAGGCGATGAGCATATGATATAGCATATGAGAAGGAGAAACAGTATACTGTAGCCTATATACAAATAAAAAGATTTCAATGCAATAATCAATGCGGCTTGCATTTCAACACATTATGGAACTATGTATCAGCTCTCATTCTAAAACATGGCTACTTTTGGTCATTTGTAATAAAAAAAATTGGATCTGTTTCTGCTGACTGCCTGCTAAACACTCGGTTAATTAAAGACGACATTAAAGCAAATACTCTTCTCTTGGATCAAGCGTCTTCGCCCCCCCCCCCCCCCCCCCCCCCACCCCCAAACCAACGAAAAAAATAATCCTGTGATTTATTTGATTTTGAGATTAATTTTATTTTCTCTGAGAGCTTTTAATTTTTTAGTTTGTTTTTGAAGGCATTGTTGTCTTGGTCATTGGCAGAGATTTTTAAAAAACATAATGTACAAAAAGAAGAAAAATTAAAACTGCGTGCAGTATCGTGACAGGCCCTCGCTCATATGCGGTCGTGGAGTGCCTGCGGTCACAGGGCAGTGTCGTGGACGCTGCCCTTGGCGCGGCCGCCTCTCCTGGCGCAAGTCAAGACACAAGCGATGGACGCCGAAAGGCATCCGTCTATCACTTGCGATCGTGGAGTGCCTGCATTCACACGGCAGCGCGGCAGCCGCCTACCCGTGCAGCGGCCACCTCCTCGTGGCGGCAGCTTAGACACAAGCGATTGACATTCAAAGCCATCTGTCTGTCACATACACACATGTTCATGCCTTCCTGACATCTCTCCTCCTCCCCCTAGTGTGTCCTCTCCTCCTCCCCCTGTGTCCTCCTTGCAAGCTGAAATGAGAGGAATTAGTTAAAAAAAATCAGGTGTGGCTTTTACTTAGAAAAGTCACAAAATCAATTACATTTCCTGTTGCCAGTAGGTGGCGCTCTGACAGAGTGAATATCACAGTGCAGATGTGTTCAGGAGGGAACTCTAATCAAGTGTGGAAAGTTTGGAGCAGATCAGAGAACAAACACTGAAGTTATAATGTTTATGGCAGAGTTCAACTGACAGATGTGTGAGATGCATTTGAAGTGTGCCATCTCTCCTCCTCCCTTTGTGTCCAGGCTGAAATGAGAGGAATTGGTTAAAAAAGGAATTAAAAGTGGCATGACTGTTGATCTGGTGTGAAGCAGACTGCAACTGCATGTGAGATTCAGAGTTCTCCATGTGTCACTGAATCGATCTCTGACTCCCCCTGGTGGTCGCTGGCCCCATGTGTCTCTCCCCCCTATGCTCCTTGAGTGAGAAACTTGCTGAATTACACACTTGGCTAAAAACATTTTTTTATCTACTTTATGATAACTTTAGGCGGTGGGTCCAAGAGGATTTTTTGTTCATCTCCACTTGGGCTATCTAGGAAAAAACATTTCATGCGTCTACGCCCTACCTAGAGGGGGGGCTGTTGCTCAGAAAAAGTGCCTAAAATCGGTCACATTTCATGTCGCCATTAGGTGGCGCTTTACCTGTGAGTTAAAATTGCAGTTGTGTTCAGGACGTGACTCTCAACAAGCATGAATATTTTGGAGCAGATCGGAGAAGAAACGGTGAAGTTATAACAGTTTTAATGCCAATGGCTGCCGTGGCCACGCCCCAAGACTTTTTGAGCATCTTTTAGGAACTTTTTGTCCTTAAGGCCTTTCCAACCACATATGAAATTTTGGTATCAATCGGATCAACGGTATAGGACAAGTTCGATTTAGTACGACCCCTGTGAATGGCCAAAAACAGGCAAAAATGGCATTTTTTGGAAATTTGTGGCAGCGCCAAACATTAACCAATTTTGATGAAACTTGACATATCTGTTCTTTGACGCTATGCCAACATAGGTTTCGAGTTTCGTAATTTTTCGGGCAAAGGTTATAGAGTTATGCTAATTGCATTTTGGTAGCCCCACCCTCTAATGTTCATTGGCCGATATCTTCTGATAAAATGCATATTTTCGAAACCTTTTTGGACCAACCCCTCAGCTAGGTCTACTGAGTATGCGTACCGAATTTCGCAATGCGCAACTTCCTGTTTTTCATAAAATCCAAGATGGCGGAAAATTTTCCCAGGCGGACTTTTGTACTCCAAGAGGCATTTTTGTAGAGGAGACTTGTTTGCACATGTGTGCAAAGTTTCATGTCAATCGGACTTACAGTGCGGCGGGGCTGGCAAATCTCCACTCTAGGTGGCGCTAGCGAGCAACTTTTTATGTCTGAATGCGAAGACACCAAATTCTTCAATTTTTCACCAGGCCCTATAGACACTCCTATTTTCGAATAGGGCTTCGCAGCCCGACGTTGTCGGCGCTCGGGCCCTAAAAAAGGAACTGAGTTGGACAAACTCTTACCATACTGACAGACTTGACCTGTAATAGGCAGTTGGTTTGTTATGTCAAGTATGTGTTGAAAATTGAAATGCAATGCAATTTTTACAGTCCGGAGTTATAGTAATATTTTTGCATTCCTTGTGTTTACAGGGTTAGTGGTACAGGTTTTGCTAAAGTTCAAATTTCCTTGCAGGGTCTTTATAAGGTCTTTATCTCCTAATTTTTGATAATGATAAAATTGGTACATTGCGCTGTACTCATTCACCTCATGTGTTTACTGGGTATTTCTCTGCTTTATTGTGTACTCTTTTCATTGATATGTATATCAGTAGGCTAGTCATTATGTCATTCTCTGTGTGTAACAGCTAACTTTTCATCGAGTTCATGTATGACAAGGTGTTAAGCGTAGCTTGTTTGCTTCTTCATCTGTGTACGGCTGAGGACAGCCTTGTTATTACCAGGGGGGAGTATGTAACAGCCAGAGTATAACAGGGCACTACCAGTTAACGCCACACGGTGGCGCCTCCTTTTGTTTGGTCACTTGATATCACCTTTCTCCCCTAGTCGACTTCCTTGACTTCAGTAATGTGGACGCTGGTGAAGGCTACAGGTCACGAACTATACCTCCTCCGTTTATTGTTTTGCTGAGGGTAATAGTTTATGCCGTGAGACCTGGCTTGTATGGTCTGTATCTGTGAATAAATGTACAGTGCGGAAATCCCTCCACTTCGTCTCCGGCCTCACAACTTTATTTCGTGCTGGAGCTGAGCTATTAGCATCCGTGGCTAAGCTTCTCGCCAACCCCACGTTACAATCAGTGAATATGGAGGCAAAAACAGCATGGCAGTCTGTGGTGTCTCGGCGCCCTGAGACGGTATCCTACGTTTCATCCAGAGACCAAACCAAAGAATCGAATATTTTACCCCTAGTAAGCATGGCAACCAATATCATTATGTGCAGGATGGTATCCATCTTACTTCAATTCCCAGGTGATAGTCCTCCAAGGCCTCTCAAGTTCTGTGGTTTCTGCCGAAGACCAAAAACAATTATATAAAAACAATGATCTGATTAAGTTTTATAAAAATATTACTCATCTATGCATATTTTTTCTATAGTATACTGTAAAAAATACTCCATTTCACGTAATAGTCCTGCATTCAAAATGTTACTTTAGACCAAATGGAGTTGCATTATATATAATTAAATTACGAAATGTATATTCACAATGCATTATGGCCCAGGTCTATATCATTGGATTATAATTATTGATGCCTTAATCTGATGATCACTTCAGTGTTGCAGCTGGTAAAAGTGGAACTTATATTAACAACTTTATATACTTATTAGGCGCTAGGAGTTAATACGTTTATTTATATATTTTTTTATATAAAGAACGTAAATCTGTGACGTATCCTAACTAGAAATAATGTTAAATAAATGTAGGTAAAAGTACAATATTTCCCTCTGAGAAGTAGTGGACTAAGTATAAATGTATAAATATAGTCAAGTGTCATGTACCAGGCAAGGAGGGAGGACCCAAATGCAGGGGCAGTGTAAAAAAAGGCTTTTATTCTTAACATAAAAGGTATAAACACAAAATCACTCCACCGGGAGGAAACAAAACGAGGCTACAAACAAAACTACAAAAATACCAACTTAACTTGAGGTGACGTGGAAGGTGACATGGAACGTGACGTGGAACGTGACGTGACAAGAAACAGGACGAACTGGCGCAAGACAAGGGGAGACGCAGACTTAAATACACAGAGGGATAACGAGCAACAGGTGGCAACAATCAGGGATCAGGGATGACATCAGACCAGGGAAACACATGAGGAAGGGCAAGTGACCTGAAACGAGAAGGGAGTTATATTCAAAATAAGACAGGAAATGACAAGACAAAAACCCAAGACAAGACATTACCTCACCAACGTGACAGTACCCCCCCCTTAAGGGACAGATCCCAGATGTCCCTAAGGTCCATGATACGTAGGGCGGGTGGAGGGGGCCAGGAGGCAGGGCTCAGGAGGCCGGGCATGAAGGCGACTTAGTGGGCGGGACCGCTCAGGAGGCCGGGCATGAGGGCGACCTAGCGGGCGGGACCGCTCAGGAGGCCGGGCATGAAGGCGACTTAGCGGGCGGGGCCGCTCAGGAGGCCGGGCATGAGGGCGACCTAGCGGGCGGGACCGCTCAGGAGGCCGGGCATGAGGGCGACCTAGCGGGCGGGACCGCTCAGGAGGCCGGGCATGAGGGCGACCTAGCGGGCGGGACCGCTCAGGAGGCCGGGCATGAGGGCGACCTAGCGGGCGGGACCGCTCAGGAGGCCGGGCCTGAGGACGACCTAGCTGACGTGGCCGCTCAGGAAGGCGACGTGGAGCAGGCATAGGACGACCACCGGTCGGAACAGGAACGGGTGACGAGCGGACCTCCCGAAGGCTGCGTGGAGCAGGCGTAGGACGGCCCCCCGTGGGAACAGGAACGGGTGACGAGCGGACCTCCCGAAGGCTGCGTGGAGCAGGCGTAGGACGGCCCCCCGTCGGAACAGGAACGGGTGACGAGCGGACCTCCCGAAGGCTGCGTGGAGCAGGCGTCGGACGGCCCCCCGTCTGGACAGGAACGGGTGACGAGCGGACCTCCCGAAGGCTGCGTGGAGCAGGCGTAGGACGGCCCCCCGTCGGAACAGGAACGGGTGACGAGCGGACCTCCCGAAGGCTGCGTGGAGCAGGCGTAGGACGGCCCCCCGTCTGGACAGGAACGGGTGACGAGCGGACCTCCCGAAGGCTGCGCGGAGCAGGCGTCGGACGGACCCCCGTCGGAACAGGAACGGGTGACGAGCGGACCTCCCGGAGGCTGCGCGGAGCAGGCGTAGGACGGCCCCCCGTCGGAACAGGAACGGGCGACGAGCGGACCTCCCGAAGGCTGCGTGGAGCAGGCGTAGGACGGCCCCCCGTCTGGACAGGAACGGGTGACGAGCGGACCTCCCGGAGGCTGCGTGGAGCAGGCGTAGGACGGCCCCCCGTCGGAACAGGAACGGGTGACGAGCGGACCTCCCGAGGGCTGCGTGGAGCAGGCGTCGGACGGCCCCCCGTCTGGACAGGAATGGGTGACGAGCGGACCTCCCGAAGGCTGCGTGGAGCAGGCGTCGGACGGACCCCCGTCGGAACAGGAACGGGTGACGAGCGGACCTCCCGGAGGCTGCGCGGAGCAGGCGTAGGACGGCCCCCCGTCGGAACAGGAACGGGCGACGAGCGGACCTCCCGAAGGCTACGTGGAGCAGGCGCGGGACGGCCCCCCGTCGGAACAGGAACTGGTGACGAGCGGACCTCCCGAAGGCTGCGTGGAGCAGGCGCGGGACGGTCCCCCGTCGGAACAGGAACTGGTGACAGGCGAACCCCCAATAGGCTGCGAGGAGCAGGTGTGGGACGGTCCCCTGTCTGGGCTGGTGCCGGACGATCCTCCGCCGGGACTGGTGACGGACGGGCCGCCGACTGAGGACCACTGGAGAGTGTCGACCGGATCGCCGACTGAAGACCACTGGCAGGTATCGACCGGATCGCCGACTGAAGACCACTGGCAGGTATCGACCGGACCGCCGACTGAAGACCACTGGCAGGTGTCGACCGGGCCGCCGACTGAAGGCCAATGGCAGGTGTCGACCGGACCGCCGACTGAAGACCACTGGCAGGTGTCGACCGGACCGCCGACTGAAGACCACTGGCAGGTGTCGACCGGACCGCCGACTGAAGACCACTGGCAGGTGTCGACCGGACCGCCGACTGAAGACCAGTGACCGAGACATGGGCTAATGGCGCAGCTGTGACCGAGGCGTGGGCTGGTAGCTCGGCTGGGACTGTGGCGTGGGCTGGTAGCTCGGCTGTGACTGTGGCGTGGGCTGGTAGCTCGGCTGTGGCTGAGGCCTGGACTGGTAGCTCGGCTGTGGCCTGGACTGGGTGCTTGGCTGTGGCCTGGACTGGGTGCTTGGCTGTGGCCTGGACTGGGTGCTTGGCTGTGGCCTGGACTGGGTGCTTGGCTGTGGCCTGGACTGGGTGCTTGGCTGTGGCCTGGACTGGGTGCTTGGCTGTGGCTGAGGCCTGGACTGGATGCTTGGCTGTGGCTGAGGCCTGGACTGGATGCTTGGCTGTGGCTGAGGCCTGGACTGGATGCTTGGCTGTTGCTGAGGCCTGGACTGGATGCTTGGCTGTTGCTGAGGCCTGGACTGGATGCTTGGCTGTGGCTGAGGCCTGGACTGGATGCTTGGCTGTGGCTGTGGCCTGGACTGGGTGCTTGGCTGTGGCCTGGACTGGGTGCTTGGCTGTGGCCTGGACTGGGTGCTTGGCTGTGGCCTGGACTGGGTGCTTGGCTGTGGCCTGGACTGGGTGCTTGGCTGTGGCCTGGACTGGGTGCTTGGCTGTGGCCTGGACTGGGTGCTTGGCTGTGGCCTGGACTGGGTGCTTGGCTGTGGCCTGGACTGGGTGCTTGGCTGTGGCCTGGACTGGGTGCTTGGCTGAGGCCTGGACTGGATGCTTGGCTGTGGCTGAGGCCTGGACTGGATGCTTGGCTGTGGCTGAGGCCTGGACTGGATGCTTGGCTGTGGCTGAGGCCTGGACTGGATGCTTGGCTGTTGCTGAGGCCTGGACTGGATGCTTGGCTGTGGCTGAGGCCTGGACTGGATGCTTGGCTGTGGCTGAGGCCTGGACTGGATGCTTGGCTGTGGCTGAGGCCTGGACTGGATGCTTGGCTGTGGCCTGGACTGGATGCTTGGCTGTGGCTGAGGCCTGGACTGGATGCTTGGCTGTGGCCTGGACTGGATGCTTGGCTGTGGCTGAGGCCTGGACTGGATGCTTGGCTGTGGCTGAGGCCTGGACCGGATGCTTGGCTGTGGCTGAGGCCTGGACTGGATGCTTGGCTGTGGCCTGGACTGGATGCTTGGCTGTGGCTGAGGCCTGGACTGGATGCTTGGCTGTGGCTGAGGCCTGGACTGGATGCTTGGCTGTGGCTGAGGCCTGGACCGGATGCTTGGCTGTGGCTGAGGCCTGGACCGGATGCTTGGCTGTGGCTGAGGCCTGGACTGGATGCTTGGCTGTGGCTGAGGCCTGGACTGGTAGCATGGCTGGAACTGCGGCTGGCCGGGGTTCAGGGGCGGAAACCAGGTGTGTAACCCAGTCAGGCAGAGAGCCCCTGAGCCACGGCCTGGAGGAAACCAGTTCCCCCGCCTCCTTCCGGAAAGTCTTCCTCTCCCCCTTGGTGTCTGCACAATCGTAGCAGATTTGGAGGTACTGGAGGCTGTCCATAACCTCATTGAATTCCATCCGGAAGATGGCTGGGTCCATGCTGGCTTCTGCTGCTGCCTCCGCTGGGTCCTTACTGGCCAGTTCGTTCTGTCATGTACCAGGCAAGGAGGGAGGACCCAAATGCAGGGGCAGTGTAAAAAAAGGCTTTTATTCTTAACATAAAAGGTATAAACACAAAATCACTTCACCGGGAGGAAACAAAACGAGGCTACAAACAAAACTACAAAAATACCAACTTAACTTGAGGTGACGTGGAAGGTGACATGGAACGTGACGTGGAACGTGACGTGACAAGAAACAGGACGAACTGGCACAAGACAAGGGGAGACGCAGACTTAAATACACAGAGGGATAACGAGCAACAGGTGGCAACAATCAGGGATCAGGGATGACATCAGACCAGGGAAACACATGAGGAAGGGCAAGTGACCTGAAACGAGAAGGGAGTTATATTCAAAATAAGACAGGAAATGACAAGACAAAAACCCAAGACAAGACATTACCTCACCAACGTGACAGTCAAGTACCTCCAAATTGTATTGAAGCACAGTACTTGAGTTACCTAAATGTACATTTCTCCACTGCTTTAACAAAAGCACAATTGCTTACAAGAACACAAAGTTGTTCGTAGATCTAACCTTGCATTACATTGATGCGTTTAACTTTTAAATATAAAAAGTGTTCTTCAGAGGCAAAACCTCCATTCATATTTTTGGTTATTTGGAATTGGGGTGGGGGATATGTTCACCTCCATCACACAAAGCTGCTGAACAGCTGCTGCTGTACCTGGTTCATCCAGTTGAAGGCTGAATTAATGTTTGGTTTATTATTTATTGTAATTTTACTATTCATTTTAGTGAGTTTGGATTTATAATATGCACAGTGAACTCACCCTCGACTTGGTAGACTTCACACTCCGTCAGCTTGAGGTCGTTGCCATGCATTTCTGCAGCGTTAAAGGTGTAATAGCTTCTTGGATTGCTATACACTACATCTTTGCCATTCATGAGGACCAGGGCTTCTCCAAAATACGGACCAGTGTTACTTATCATTCTAACTGCATGTGCGGGATTAATGACTGGATATCTGAGGAGCTTTTCTCCACTGAAGGTGAAAAGAAAGGCCTGGTCATCATTCACATACTGCCCAGTCTGACTGAAGGGTTGTTTGGTGTAGCCTCCAAACACAAAGCCGGAGGCGTTGTAGCCCACAGACACTGTGGGACAGCGGGTGTCACAGCGTTGGTGAAAGGCTGCACCGGTGAAACCATGAATGCTGGCCTTGTACAGCAGCTGGAGTTTGACGCTTCCCCACTGGGAGCAGATAGACCCCTGCTGGCTCCAAGTTAGCCTGGAGTTCATCGTGAACAGTTGGTCTGCTGAAGTCTGTAACGGATGGTGGAGGAACCTTTGACTCACTGTGGTGTCTAAAACATTAAATTATGCATTAAAATATCTCGACAAATTGACTTTGGATAAACTACATTAATTACCATCCAGATTGCATCCGATCTTCATGGTTTCAAAAAATAAACATCAATAGATTACTACATTCCACAAAAAAAACATGAAAACTATTGGCTATTACGGTTGTGATTAATGAATTGTTGTAAATACACAATGTACACATCATTTGGTCCACTAGCTGCTGTCATCAAATGTATTTTATATTTCAATATACTTTGATGTATCAGGTTTTAAGCCCCCATGTGTGGACAACTTTTTAGTTTGGAGATGATCTAATTCTCATTCTTTCTTCCATTTAGCTCAGAAGTAAGCCACTTTCTACGTGTGTCAAATGTCCAAGTTTGAATAACTATAAACACAACTCCATTGTATTTTAATGTACTTTAGATTGCTCCTCTTTACCTTCTCAGACTTAAAGCTGTAGTCTATGATTTTTCAATTGACCCAAATTCATCCAATAGTAGCCATCCGGTCCGCATGGTTTGTGGCGAGCGATCGCCGAGCAGTTTGGGATCGGGGACGTACTGCAGTCGGGGTGAGAGAGAAATCCGATCAGCACCCGCTGCATTTACACCGATAATGTGTCATCATTCATGGCCGTAATAAACACTATTACTGCTTTATACATGTTGTGGAAGTCCCGGACACACTGGTAAAATGGGGGGGATGCTTTTTTCAAACCTTTCAAATCGTAGACTACAGCTTTAATTCCTCCAGTTTCAACATGTGAAAATAAGGGTTTACCACTTTACCCGGACAGTTTTCTTAAGCACAGACAAAGATAATAAAGTAAAGTTTTTTCTCAGACTGACATTGGCTCAGCTTAATAAGAAAACTGTTCCGATTGTGAAGAAATGGCTTGCCACAATCCGATTGTAACAGTCAGGATAGTCAGATTAAAACGTTACCTGGCTCATTCATATTCAAATTTGGCAAAATATGAAATCTTTTCAAATAACAATACTATATCGACATGTTCAGCCTTACCTTCTTCCCAGTCGGTGCGGATGGTGAGCAGCTCTGACGGTGGTTGCCAGATGTTTCCACGGTGGCGTTTGCAGAAAAATGAAACCGAAAGTATGCATCTCTAAATAAAACCACGTGACCTGCAAGCTGAACGCCGAGTGCTGGCAGTTTCAAACACATTCACCGTGAAGTCTGTATCATCTAACTCCTTTGACCACTTTTTCAACGTAGATAATTCATTTTAACATCAATGCATTCAAATCAATAAGTGTGCTATTAATACTTTTCTCATCTTTACCTTCCCACTATTCATATAAATGGACGACTGTTAAAATCTGACACAATACATTCAGGGTGTTCAACATTTGCTTATTGGAACCTTTTTTTATAAACTACAATTCTGTTTTTACGAATGGTTCTTGCATGTGGGCCACCAGCTTGACATAAAGACGCTTACAAATAAAATATCACAAACTTCTTATTTTATTCTCAATTATAACATTTGGTCCATTATCCTTTTGTAAATGACATGATGAGAAAGGTAGATAGTTTAAAGCCACAACGCGTTGCATTTTAAGGGAGATTATATTGAAGCAAACAAATCCTGCACACCACATTCCTTGCTCTTTAATTGTTAGAATTACAATCCAAATTATTATTTCAATGTGTCATTAATATTTTTAGAAAAGCATATCCTACATTTACAGAAATGAAAGTTTTATGGCATGTTTGGCCCTGTGTATTGAGGAGCATTGACCTGGAAGTACAGGTCAGCGTACTGCAGGATGTGGTCGACAGCACTAAGCAGAAGCACATCGGTGTTCACATCCAGGTTCAGCTCTGATGAGTAGTTCTTCACCGGGATGATGTAGGTGGTAGACATACCCAACAAAGCTCCAGCTTTAGCCATCTACAACACACAAATGCACACCAAACAAACTTATGTATTAGAAAGGCAGGGCAATTGTAATTTGTCAAATTTTCCAAAATTTGTTGGTTTGAAATTTATGTAAAATGTAAATATGAAGGCACCATCTTATTTTGGAGTATATACCCGTACTGTCTGTATATCTTTGACTACTTCACTAATTTATTGTTAAAAGTATTGAAATAACCTGTTTATTTTGCATCCACATTGTAGACCACACAGAATCGTACTGAGATTAAAAGGTTACATGAAAATCCATCAATCTATCAATCCATCACCCATCATATGTAACCACTTATCCTGTTAAGGCATGAGGGAGGCTGCGTGACACTTATGCATAATCAAAACAAATTCTATCCTCACAAGGATAACACAATCCAGTCACAAAGTTTAAAAAAATATATCAGGAGTTGTTGCATCTGTAATATTTTGATGTGCTAATAATTCAGCATTCTGTCTCAAGCATGTTCATAGGTATGTTGATGACATATTAACCTACCATGTCCTGAATTACTTTGCTCTTGTAAACACGAGTGACATTTTTGGACGTTTCTGGACATATTTTGTCAATGTTGGTCAGCAGGGCCACCTGGTGAACACCTAAAAGACAAAACAACAGACAAAATACAGTGTTATCATTGAGGTTTCATTGTAATAAAACAGGTTTTAATTACATTAAAGGTTTCAAGCCCAAAAGTTGTGATGCACATCAGACTTTGCTTTGAGTTCATGCTAGATGATTGTTCTGCTGAAGTTCAACGTGTCTGAACACAAACACACACAAAACAAAAAGAACAGTTGTTTTTTAAGCAGTGTATCACATTTGAGATGACCCATGAGGTAAACTAAATAAGCATGATTTAGGTTCCAAGTTCATATATATATATATATATATATATATATATATATATATGTGTGTGGTCAGATGATTTATTTTCTCTCTCTCTATATATATATATATATATATATATATATATATATATATATGTGCGCATGTCCGACAGGGTGTGGTCTCTTGCGATTCATTTTTAATGACAATGTGCCGGCTACGGTCCATGTTAGCTTGTATGTGTGTGCGAACCACTTTACATTTACATTTAGGTCATTTAGCAGACGCTTTTGTCCAAAGCGACTTACAATAAGTACATTTGTCAAATGAAAGAAATAAAGAAACCACAACATATCATTGCCGATAAAGTAAGAGCTAAAAAACAGAACAAGTGTTAGGTCCTCGTCTGAATAAAGTAGTAGCTGTTCAGCAAACATACCTTAAGAACAACAGTGCTATGATCAAAGTGCTATAGGTAAGGTTGGTGAGTCTTGAGTCTTTTTCGGAAGATGGCAAGTGACTCTGCTGTCCTGACATTGGTCGGGAGTTCGTTCCACCACTGAGGACCAGAACAGAGAAGAGTCTGGACTTTGCTGAGCGACATTTGTTTGATTTCAGCGATGGTGGGACCAGCCGGCCAGCTGAAGTAAAGGAGCGAAGTGCTCGCTTCAGGGCATGTGGTTTCACCAGTGTTTGAAAGTAGATGGGTGCCGCTCCATTGATGGCCTTGAAGACCAGTGCCATCGTCTTCAAATCGGACTGCTTCAATAAGAGGGTCAGTACAAAGCTGGCTTTGCCTCGACACTGACCCTCGTGAAAAGGATCTGCCCCAACCATATGGGACCCAGCAACCTGAGCCACATAGGCGAGCCATAGCGATACATCCACGTAAACATTGGCGTATGCTACCGCTAGCGTAAGCGGCATCGTCTCCGTGGCTCTCCAAGTAGGCGATGAGAGCTCATTAGCATTTAAAGGTGCAGGCACCGAACCAGCCTGTTCTCAGCAGAGCAACGTTTAGACAGCTGAAATTCAGGACCATGGATGGGTTTGGGGCAATGCATATCAAATACAGTGTTGTTGGACTTCTGACAGCTGTGTGGAATTGAGGAAAAACAGTATAATATGGGACCTTTAAGTTATCCTGCACATGGAGCATTATTATTTTAACTGATTATGAAGAGTACAGCCATCAATGTATGATCCTGATGATATATCTCAACATGAGAAGGTTCAATGACCTGGACACACAACGTGCACCAGTTAATACAAGCAAACCAAGTCTTGAGCACAACTCAAAGGACAAAGGATTTGAACAGCTTAATTTATTTTTTATGAAATACAACTACTTTTTATTCTATGACTTTTTATATTATGACTTTTTATGAAATACAATTATAACTTTTTATACTATGACTTTTAATATTATGACTTTTTATGAAATACAATTATAACTTTTTATGAAATACAATTATAACTTTTTATACTATGACTTTTTATATTATGACTATTTTATGAAATACAATTATAACTTTTTAAACTATCACTTTTAATATAATGACTTTTTATGAAATACAATTATAACTTTTTATGAAATACAATTATAACTTTTTATGAAATACAATTATAACTTTTTATATTTATTTTTTTATGACATACAATTATGACTTTTTGTGACAAACTACTATGAATACATCAAATTGTCTTGAGCACAACGAACTGACAAAGAATGTGGATAGAGCTTCAATTGTTTTTATGACAGACAATTCTGACTTTTAATGATATACTATACGATGCATTTTTTACAATTTTTTCCTACTTTTTTCGACATACTATACTATGACATTGCATATTATTACTTTACATTGACATTGTTGATGGCTATCTTACTATGCTATGGCATTTTTTTATGACTATACTATGCAATAAAAAACGTCATCATTTGATTTAAATGAAAAAACATTGCATACTATACCAAGACATTCTTTATGGCATGCTAGTAAGATATTGTATCAGATACTCCAGTATGACTTGAAACTGTCAACGTATTGTATATGACAAAATAATAGTGTGACGGCCCTGCTAGCTGTGTGTGTCTGTCTCCTCTAACAGCTATTATGCAGTGCTGCTGAATCTGTCACTGCAATCATCAAAGTAATTATCAGCGAAACGAAGCATCTGGATGACGGCTCCCAGCAGGAGGATGTCGCAGTTCTGATCCAACTCCAACTCCTCGCTGTAGTTCTTCACTGGAACGACACAAGACATTGGCAACCCGAGCCGAGCGCCGACCTCCTGCATCTGCCCCTGATCACAAAAGACATTTTTCTAAAGAACGGATTATGCCGACTTCTGTGAAACAACAGCTACATTTTTGTTGTGTTGATAAATCTTCAATACTACACCATAAAGTACATGTGAATCTAACTGAATTAGATAACACAGATAAAAACTCACTACAATTCTACAGTACTGCAAACCCAAATCCTTTTCTTCTGTATAAAATACCTAAAATCGCCAGGATGGATCATGTGACCACACCTGATGCAAAGAGGACAAAACAAAAGCTCCTGCCTGGGAAAGAATGCACGCACACACACACACACACACACACACACACACACACACACACACACACACACACAGACCTGTTCCACCTGTAAAAGCTGCTCTGCGTTCTCACCTGTCTCTCATATCAATTAAGTCAAGTCGACTGAACACTCACCGTTTCCTTGACGTAGCCACTCTTGTAAATGTTTCTCACATCCTTGCTCACCAAAGGGCAGGCTTCGTCTACTTTAGTGAGCAGGACCAGCTGAGGAATCCCTGGAAACACCAGAGCAGAAAGATTTCCAAAACGCTGTAGATTTCCAGGTATCAGACTGTCAAAAATATTGAGGCAACACTCTTTACATTTGTGTTGTGTCATTTAAATTCTCTTCTATATCGTTTACAAGTCACTGACCATATACAGTAGAGTGTCTCTTTGAAGAATATTAAAGGAATGAAGTGTACATGGGTATTACTGTTTTATTCCACTGTGAAAATGTCAGTATACATCTCACACTTAAGCAATAGCTATAAGAAGTTGAAACCTAGGAGGAGTAGAAATACTGCATTTGGTATTTGTAAGCTCGTAGTTTACAGTGTTGATCAGCGATACAGTAAATGTAAGCAGTTCCAACAGCTGTAAACCACTGTCTCGGCTGTAAGCTCAGTGAAGGTGGAGCCTCATGGGAGCAGGGGAACCACTATCCCTTCAATAGAGTTTTTTGTTGTACCATGTTGAGATACAAATAGCATACAATCATACCAATATTAAGAGTGATCATATACAGTACGACTACAACCTTATGAAGTGGGAGTCGATTTCACACACCCATCAAGTTGACCTTTCTGCGGATAGCGTCCAGCTTCTCCTCCAGCTTTGTGGGCATGATGGAGACCTTGCAGGAATCAGTGACATAGGCAACACAGTGGATTCCGTCCTTGAACTCTGGGGATTTACGATAGCCATTGGCCTCCGAATTCAGAGGAGCAGAGGGGTTGAACTGAGGCATACAGTTGAAGGGAAGGACAAGCAAAGTTTGAGTTAACTACAGCAAAATCAAAGGCTCAAACATTCACTATCCCGCTCAATGACACAAAAACCTGTACCTGATAACGATCTGGCATATGACCTTTAAGGACGCTGCTGATGTCATCTATATTAAGCCCCGCACCTGTGATTTCCTCCAACCCCATGGTATCACAAAAGATGATTGGCAGAGGTTTCCCTTCTCGCCCAGCTTTCAAAGAGTAGGTGCGAAACTGTTGAAAACAAAGCAAAGGAGTAAAAGAACCACATGATGGGGAGCCAGGCACCTTTTTCCTTTTGAAGTCAAACACCACAAATGGAAATCACTAAGTGGCAGGAACTAACTTGTGTGGTGAGGCTGGTGGTAGAGCAGCCAGCCATGGCCTGGCTGGTGACATGGCCTCTAAACACAGAGTTGATAGAATTGAAGAAGCTGGACTTCCCAGCTCCAACCGGTCCAATGAGCAGGACCCGGACCTTGGACACAGAGCTCACTGTAGGTTTGTACATCTTAATGATCTCCATCATCTCCATTTTCTTTCTGTAGAAACAAGAAAAGATAAAGAATATTTCATCAAGTGAATAGGTCGTTAGTGGTTCTTAGCCTGGTTGTTAGTTGACCTCTGTGATTGTAACATTCATTGCTGTGGACATATGAGAAGAACTCAAGAACTGCACTGTTACTTACTGTCTATGGACACAAATAAGCAGCGTATCCCAATGCTATGCTACTTTATACCGCCTGCATTTCAACACATTGTGCAAAAAATATGGCTTGGAATTCAGCTCATACACTCAGTGAATATGGAGGCAAAAACAGCGTGGCAGTCTGTGGTCTCTCGGCGCCCTGAGACAGTATCTTACATTTCATCCAGAGACCAAACCAAAGAATCAAATATTTTACCCCTAGTAAGCATGGCAACCAATATCATTATGTGCAGGATGGTATCCATCTTACTTCAATTCCCAGGTGATAGTCCTCCAAGGCCTCTCAAGTTCTGTGGTTTCTGCCAAAGAGCAAAAACAATTATATAAAAACAATGATCTGATTAAGTTTTATAAAAATATTACTCATCTATGCATATTTTTTCTATAGTATACTATAAAAAATACTCCATTTCTCGTAATAGTCCTGCATTCAAAATGTTACTTTAGACCAGAAGGAGTTGCATTATATATAATTAAATTACGAAATGTAAAAGTATATTCACAATGCAGAATGGCCCACAGGTCTATATCATTGGATCATAATTATTGATGCCTTAATGTGTTGATCACTTCAATGTAGCAGCTGGTAAAAGTGGAGCTTAACTACTTTATATACTTAATAATGAGGAGTTAGGAGTTAATTTGTTTATTTTTATTTTTTTTATAAAGAATGTAAATCTGTGACGTATCCTAACTAGAAATATTGTCAAATAAATGTAGGTAAAAGTACAATATTTCCCACTGAGAAGTAGTGGACTAAGTATAAATGTATAAATATAGTCAAGTACCTCCAAATTGTATTGAAGCACAGTACTTGAGTTACCTAAATGTACATTTCTCCACTGCTTTAACAAAAGCACAATTGCTTACAAGAACACGAAGTTGTTCGTAGATCTAACCTTGCACTACATTGATGCGTTTAACTTTTAAATGTAAAAAGTGTTCTTCAGAGGCAAAACCTCCGTTCATATTTTTGGTTATTTGGAATTGGGGTGGGGGATATGTTCACCTCCATCACACAAAGCTGCTGAACAGCTGCTGCTGTACCTGGTTCATCCAGTTGAAGGCTGAATGAATGTATTTGTTTATTATTTATTGTAATTTTTACTATTCATTTTAGTGAGTTTGGATTTATAATATGCACAGTGAACTCACCCTCGACTTGGTAGACTTCACACTCTGCCAGGTTGAGGTCGTTGCCATGCATTTCTGCAGCGGTAAAGGTGTAATAGTTCCCTGGATTGCTATACACTACATCTTTGCTATTCATGAGGACCAGGGCTTCTCCAAAATACGGACCAGTGTTACTCATCATCCTAACTGCATATGCGGGATTAGTGACTGGATATCTGAGGAGCTTTTCTCCACTGAAGGTGAAAAGAAAGGCCTGGTCATCATTCACATACTGCCCAGTCTGACTGAAGGGTTGTTTGTTGTAGCCTCCAAACACAAAGCCGGAGGCGTTGTAGCCCACAGACACTGTGGGACAGCGGGTGTCACAGCGTTGGTGAAAGGCTGCGCCGGTGAAACCATGAATGCTGGCCTGGTACAGCAGCTGGAGTTTGACGCTTCCCCACTGGGAGCAGATAGACTTCTGCTGGCTCCTGGTTAGCCTGGAGTTCATCGTGAACAGTTGGTCTGCTGAAGTCTGTAACGGATGATGGGGGAACCTTTGACTCACTGTGGTGTCTAAAACATTAAATTCGACAAATTGACTTTGGATAAACTACATTAATTACCACATCTAAATTCCACAAAAAAAACATGAAAACTATTGGCTATTACGGTTGTGATTTATGAATTGTTGTAAATACACAATGTACACATCATTTGGTCCACTAGCTGCTGTCATCAAATGTATTTTATATTTCAATATACTTTGATGTATCAGGTTTTAAGCCCCCATGTCCGTGTGGACACCTTTTTTGTTTGGAGATGATAATTCTCATTCTTTCTTCCATTTAGCTCACACACAGTCTGGATAGTCAGATTAAAACGTTACCTGGCTCATTCATATTCAAATTTGGCAAAATATGAAATCTTTTAAAATAACAATACTATATCGATGTTCAGCCTTACCTTCTTCCCAGTCGGTGCGGATGGTGAGCAGCTCTGACGGTGGTTGCCAGATGTTTCCACGGTGGCGTTTGCAGAAAATGAAACCGAAAGTATGCATCTCTAAATAAAACCACGTGACCTGCAAGCTGAACGCCGCCTGCTGGCAGTTTCAAACACATTCACCGTGAAGTCTGTATCATCCAACTCCTTTGACCACTTTTCAACGTAGGTAATTCATTTTAACATCAATGCATTCAAATCAATAAGTGTGCTATTAATACTTTTCTCATCCTTACCTTCCCACTATTCATATAAATGGACGACTGTTAAAATCTGACACAATACATTCAGGGTGTTCAACATTTGCTCAATGGAACCTTTTTTTATAAACTGCAATTCTGTTTTTACGAATGGTTCTTGCATGTGGGCCACCGGCTTGACATAAGACGCTTACAAATAAATTATCACAAACTTCTTATTTTATTCTCAATTATAACATTTGGTCCATTATCCTTTTGTAAATGACATGATGAGAAAGGTAGATAGTTTAAAGCCACAACGCGTTGCATTTTAAGGGAGATTATATTGAAGCAAACAAATCCTGCACACCACATTCCTTGCTCTTTAATTGTTAGAATTACAATCCAAATTATTATTTCAATGTGTCATTAATATTTTTAGAAAAGCATATCCTACATTTACAGAAATGAAAGTTTTATGGCATGTTTGGCCCTGTGTATTGAGGAGCATTGACCTGGAAGTACAGGTCAGCGTACTGCAGGATGTGGTCGACAGCACTAAGCAGAAGCACATCGGTGTTCACATCCAGGTTCAGCTCTGATGAGTAGTTCTTCACCGGGATGATGTAGGAGGTAGACATACCCAACAAAGCTCCAGCTTTAGCCATCTACAACACACATGCACACCAAACAAACTAATGTATTAGAATGGCAGGGCAATTGTAATTTGTCAAATTTTCCAATAATATGCTACTTGTGAGACACACTTGCTCCTGGGTGATGTTGGGAACATGTATTGAGACAAATAAAATGTAATCATTTCCAAACTTTTGTATGTAAATGTAAATGAGATGGCACCATCTTATTTTGGATTATATACCCGTACTGTCTGTATATCTTTGACTACTTCACTAATTTATTGTTAAAAGTATTGAAATAACCTGTTTATTTTGCATCCACATTGTAGACCACACAGAATCCTACTGAGATTAAAAGGTTACATGAAAATCCATCAATCCATCAATCTATAAATCCATCACCCATCATATGTAACCACTTAGCCTGTTAAGGCACGAGGGAGGCTGTGTGACACTCTAGTTATGCATAATCAAAACAAATTCTATCCTCACAAGGATAACACAATCCAGTCACAAAGTTTTAAAAAATATATCGGGAGTTGTTGCATCTGTAATATTTTGATGTGCTAATAATTCAGCATTCTGTCCTCACAAGCATGTTCATAGGTATGTTGATGACATATTAACCTACCATGTCCTGAATGACTTTGCTCTTGTAAACATGAGTGACATTTTTGGCCGTTTCTGGACATATTTTGTCAATGTTGGTCAGCAGGGCCACCTGGTGAACACCTAACAGACAAAATAACAGACAAAATACAGTGTTGTCATTGAGGTTTCATTGTAATAAAACAGCTTTTAATTACATTAAAGGTTTCAAGCCCAAAAGTTGTGATGCACATCAGTCTTTGCAGTTCTAATCATAGCAAAAGCCACTAAAATCCAATGAAATTAACTGACGGAAGAACAGCTCTTCCACTTGGTTTCAAAAGTCAAAGGTGTGTGTGAAAATGCTTGTTAGTCCTTTTCATACCGAGGTCACAGAGGTGCTCTCTGAGCTGCTGGAAGGTGGTGGTGAGGTCTTTAGGGTAGGTCAGGATTTTAGAGCCGTCCACCACAAAGGCCACACAATGGATCTTGTCTTTAAGGCTTGGCCTCTTCACGTAGCCCAAAGTTTCAGACCTCACTGGCTGAGCTGGGCTAAACTGAGGGAAATGAAGACCAACACAACTCATGTTGAGTGTAAGGACTAAATCAAAAGTACAACTGAGGCCAACAGGAATTTAATTAGTTTTTCAGGTTTTTAGTCACAAGTCAAAAGAAAGTACTACACACAAATAAGTTTGACCTGATGATGGTAATATATGAAAAGAGGATCAACATTTTTTTTACAATTTATCCATAGGGGAACATGAATGTCTGTTCCAAATTTTATGTAAATGAAACCAATAGTGGTCAAGAGATTTTAGTCAAAACCACAAATGTTAACCTCATGGTGCTCGAGGGAAGGTCAGAGGATCCTCTGGAAATCATAAGTACCTGCATAAAATGTGTTGCCAATCAATCTGGTGGTTGGTTAGATATTTCAGTCTTGACTCAAAAACCACAGCAATGCTGCAGGCTAAACACTACAATAATACAATATTGATCTTGCTTACCTTGTGTCCGTCAGGTACGTGACCCTTAACGACGGACAGAATGTCATGGAGAGTCAGTCCGGTCATCTCTCCACCACCCAGGCCCGCAATATCGCTCAGCACCAGTCCAGTAGGATCCTCTCCCTCCTGATCATGGATGCTGAAGGACTGCAGCTGACACATAAAAACAAAGTTAATGGCACGTACACCTAAAGCATGGGAACAGTGTTTTCTGATGAACATAACTTGTTCAGTTTTGCCTTTATGTCGCTTTTTGTGTTTATACTGTCTTTAAGTGAATATATTTTCCTCTCCTAATTGAACGCGGAAGCTCATTGTTAACTTGAAACAAATATGGAACATTGGGGAGTTTACCTAGTTGCTAACTTCAAGACCAAAAGATCGTGTCCAAGGAGTAGAGGCTTGGAAGTGGAAATTTATGACAAACCCAGTCTTTCTCAACGTAAGGGTGAATTGCTAAGTGGGCCCTCTTCCAGTAGTGATTCAGTGTCTTGTTCAAAGTCAAGATGAAACCAACTCTTTTCATTATCTCCCCACATTTTTAGACACGCAACAATGCATTTAAGCTCATTTTGTTCCCGCCTCCCTCCAACACATTATGCCAATCATTTTAGTGAGTTCTCTCTCTTACTGCTCCCCTTTACCTTCTTGGTGAAGCTGGTTGTGGAGGAGCCCACCATGGCCTGGTTGATGACTCTTCCATGAAACACCGACTGGACCGAACTGATGAAGCTAGACTTTCCAGAACCAACCGGACCCAGGAGGAGAATGTGAGCCTGAGTCGCCTCGCAGCTGCTCGGCCTGTAGGAGCTGATGGTCTTCATCAGGCTCGTCTTTCGCCTATATTCAAATTCAAGATACTTGCTGTTTAGAATCATTTGAATAAGTAGAATAAAGACAGAATGTACTTATCTAAATAAGTTCCCTTTAAATGAACAGAAATATATTAATTTGACTGCTTTAAACTGACTTGAATGGCAAAATTTTACTCACTCTTCTGTCCACTCCATGTCTCTCCATTGAGGTTCATTTGGTGGAGCTGCTGAGGAGAGTTGAAGACTTGATAAGGTTTAATGAAATGCCCTGTTTGCCATGTTGTCTTATGATGACAAATCTCAGTTCAGATACTCTACGTGAATATACAGAGGTATAACGCCACGTATAGCGACACACCAGGCTGGTAACCTACTGTACTGTATGTAAAAACTGTATGCAGAGAAAGTCGGCCATACAGCTGTTATGCGTAGGGTCGTGAAAATGTACAAGTGTACAAAGAAGGCTGAAAGAGTTTCTCTTTTTTTGTCTCGAACGAGGAGTTTTTCTTTTTAGACACCATTATGTGATTTTGTTATATGTTGCATGAAGGGTTTTGATGCAGGCCTTTAATGAATCCTATTTCCAAACTGGGCCTGGTTTTTTAATAATGCATCCAAACAAATATAAGAGAAGCCTTCATATTTACTAGCAGTGCTGGTCTTTGACAGCTTTCTGGTTGTGGGACTGTAGTTTACCTCGGAATGCAAACAAAGGTGCTTTCAATATTTTCTCTCTTGATTTGACATCTGGAAAGTTCCGGCTACCTGCATCCGTGAAGCGTTTGGCTGAACCAGATGTATCTGCGTATGTGACTCCAAAACGTAAGCCGCCCGAGCTGATGGGGAAAACACCACAAGCATGCATCAGAGCTAGAGATTAGATAAAGCCAAAGAGCAGAAATTAACAGATTGAAAGATTCTGCAATAGAACTCAATAGAAATAAAACATGGCAATTAGCAAAATGCAGCTGAAACATTTGACCCATGACTTTCTTCCATAAACAGTGGTCCTGTTTTTTTTTTTTTTTTTTTTTAAGAGTCCAAATCCTTCCTTTCTGAAAATCCTGTGAGATCTAGGGCGAATTTGAGTGCACTCCAATAATTGTAAACCAATTTGTAAGCCAGTGTCATTGTTTAAAATTAGCTTTATTATCTAGAAATATTTATACAAAATTGAGTTTTCCCAAGAAATCAACTCAATGTTTTTAAGTATGTTTTAAGGATATATATTTATGTGTATAGATACCTAAATGTACAGCTTACCCTCCCAGTTCTTTGTAAAAACCGACTTAAACCAACTAGTTATCAAACTAGCTAACTAACTAAGTAGCTGCAGTTTCACCCAATCTGCAAACATTAAGCGATTACGAGCCTGGGATTTATGTCTCCCACCACACAGAGCAGTTACAGTTCAAACGGGTCAAAAATCAACATCAGCAGAACTGCCAAACTTTGTGACACTTAATTAGCTTAATCTGAAAGATTACCCCGCATCTTCTCCGAATATTGATCTCACCGCCATAGCCGATGGACGTAGAAGCGGCGAATAACTCAACTGAACCAGGACACAACGAGAGACTGAAACCGAGACGGGATCCCTTTCTGAGGAATAGAAAGTGAAACCTAACTGTCAGACAAAGGCAGCGCTAGCCCCGCCAGGATGGGGAAATAACTGCAGAGGAACTGGCACTTCCTTGCTAGTTTGTTGTGGTCCTGGTCCAGAAGGTCCAGACCTTTGACCTCCCGCAGTTCCAGTTGAGTGACGTTCGGTCTGATATCAGTCAAAGCTTGCTGCTCTCTCCAAACAACAAGCATGAACACGACACATGCTTTTGGGGCACTTTTGTTGAAGTTTGCTTACCGAGTAGACTATCAATTTATATGAATTGAGGATCTTTATTACCAAATGACATGATTATAATACAACATTATCATTTCCTGACTGATGAAACTGATTACACTGGATGGAAAAAGCGCTATGAAATATTTGTTGCAAAGTCTATAATGCATTCAATTACAAAAACAAACCAAATGTGCACTTTCCTCAGAGTTTAGACCTCGCTTTCTATGAATCTCCCTGAGGAGGAGGTACGTTTCACAAATGCATTAGTAACACCTTCATCCTCAAACTTGAGTGCACATGACAGCATGTTGTCAAATTTAACATACAAGCCCAACATATGCCCTTTCATTCACCTAACACATTCACACAACAGGGGGGTGACACCGAGTTTGTGATACTACAGCAACCTAATATGGAGCAGGTTGTCATCACAGAGGGACAACAGGTTGCTCATAGAGATGTAAATCATGAGAAGGTAGACTGACTGTGATGAGATCAGAAACATACAGGGGAGGATTTCAACATGCCAAAAGGACTTGTGTGCATTTTAAGAGCAAACATCAGATATTAAAGGTCCTAAAGGGTACATTAAGAATGACGTGGAAAAGTTGCTGATATAACTAGTAACTACTTGTTAAAGCAATATAATTTGGGATGATGACTACTGAGGACAGCTGAGCAGGCCTTGGCCATTGCATAGATATATGTCTGATCAAGCCAGTGGGGCCAGCATGGTACATACAGATACAATGTAGATTGCCTGTAAGAGGGCCCAGGAGATTAATGACGATACAGCCTGGTACACAATGCAGGGTCTTATCATAAGTCAAAACATAATTTAACATGAATCATAGTTATCATTGTAGAGTATTTTTTAACGGCTGCACGGTGGTGTAGTGGGTAGCACTGTCGCCTCACAGCAAGAGGGTCCCGGGTTCCATTCCCGGGTCGGGCTTGGGTCCGGGTTCCTTCTGTGTGGAGTTTGCATGTTCTCCCCGTGTAAGCGTGGGTTCTCTCTGGGTTCTCCGGCTTCCTCCCACAGTCCAAAGACATGCAGGATGGGGATAGGTTAATTGATTACTCTAAATTGCCCGTAGGTGTGAATGTGAGAGTGAATGGTTGTTTGTCTCTACATGTCGGCCCTGTGATAGACTGGCGTCCTGTCCAGGGTGTACCCTGCCTTCGCCCAATGACAGCTGGGATCGGCTCCAGCCCCCCCCCCACAACCCTGAATACAGGATAAGCGGTAGACAATGGATGGATGGAGCATTTTTTAACTTTATACATATATACTCATCTTATTCACTAGGGGGTGCTCTCGTCTTGTAGTTGAAGCTCCAGTCTTGTGGTTGAAGCTTAGATACTGACCTGCTACCTATCAGAGGTCAATCTGTGGACACACCTCCACACCAAGACCAGAACTCCCACAGAGGAAGAAAACGTGTCTTGGCACACAGTCACTCTCATCACTTGGTAGCTTTTAATAACTGAATGTTTTCATCTGATCTGCAATTAATTGCGGCGATTGCTATTCCTTGGATAAAAAAATTGTTTTGTGTGTGTGTGTGTGTGTGTCTCTTTCTCTCGCTCTTGAGACTTGTAGTTATTCAGCTTTTACTGTGGATGAAAAAAAAAAGGAGCTAAGTTAAAGATCACTCAGGAACATTTCTCACACATGTCCATATTTATGCATAATTCCCATGTTGTCAGGGTAGTCAGCAGACTTGTGCCCCACCTTCACCTCCTGGTGTTCATCAAAGCTTCAGATTGTGATTCAGATCCAGGTCCAGGTCCAGCGAGGCCCTCAGGAATCCTGCAGGAGATCACATCAATCAGGTTTCCGTGAGGTGAAAAAAAAATCACCAAATCTTGTTTTATATCACCAGACTCCATCTAGGAAATGCAGGCTTCTTGGGATCTAAGATGTTTTTATTTCAATGGTTTACACAGTAATACTGGTACTACAACCTGTAACTCATGTACTGAACCCATTCTGTTAAAAACACATTTCCTGCACGACACTACACCCAATTCTCTAACATTTGGCACAATCTTCATGAATGTAATCCCATGCATTCACGTGAATCACCCTGCCATAAGGCATTCATTCTGTAGAACTTAATAGTGTTTTCATTTAATTGTAGTTTTACATTGAGCAAACCAGTGTTTAATGGGTCTTTACAAATGTATTTGTGTGTAGAGGTCTGAGAATATGAGGTATGCTTTCAGAAAACGTGTAAACAATTGAGGAAAAACTCTTTTATCAATTACAAATAAAATCATATTCATAGTAAATCACAAGAGAGAGAAGTGAGGAATCACTTCACTCTCTTGTAAGTGAAGGTTATGCTGAAGCTAAAAGGATCATGCTCACTCAGCAAAACCCTTCAAAGCTAAATAAACGTGTATTGTTTATAAAGTTTGCAGGTTCTTTCTTTATCAGGGCTGTTTTGGCTAGCAGTCTACAATAGATCAGAAGTTATAAGAGGCATAACAAGGCATAGCTATCTTTATGACCTTGTAGCTAGGCTAAGCTTTTGCTGTGTCAGCAAAATAGTTTTTATTAGTGGAGCCTTATAAAAACTATTTTTTATAAGGCTTATTTTATTATTATGAGCCTTCTCCTCCTTGAACCGACACCTTATCGTGGTGGAGGGGTTTGAGCACCTGAATGATCCTAGGAGCTATGTTGTCCGGGGCTTAATGCCCCTGGTAGGGTCTCCCAAGGCAAACAGGTCCTAGGTGACAGGTCAGACTAAGAGCGGTTCCAAACCCCTAATGAAAAAGCTAAAATCGAGGACGTTCACGTCGCCCGGATTGGCGTCACCGGGGCCCCACCCTGGAGCCAGGCCCGGGGTTGGGGCTCGCAGGCGAGCGCCTGGTGGCCGGGTCTGTGCCCACGGGACCCGGCCGGGCACAGCCCGAAAGAGCGACGTGGGCCCGCCCTCCTGTAGGCCCACCACCCGCAGGAGGGTTCAGAAGGGGCCGGTGCGGTGGGATTTGGGTGGCTGTCCTGGGCGGGTGCCCCGGCGACCCAATCCCCGGACGGTGACTCTAGCCATGGGGACATGGAATGTCACCTCACTGGGGGGTAAAGAGCCTGAGCTAGTGCGGGAGGTAGAGCGCTACCGGCTACAGGTAGTCGGGCTCACCTCCACGCACAGTCTGGGCTCTGGAACCCAACTCCTTGAGAGAGGCTGGACTCTCTTCTACTCTGGAGTTGCCCGCGGTGAAAGGCGCCGAGCAGGTGTGGGCTTGCTCATAGCCCCCCAGCTCGGCCGCCATGTGTTGGAGTTTTCCCCGGTGAACGAGAGGGTCGTTTCCCTGCGCCTTCGGGTCGGGGATAGGTCTCTCACTGTTGTTTCGGCCTATGGGCCAAACGGCAGTGCAGAGTACCCGGCCTTCTTGGAGTCCTTGGGAGGGGTACTTGAGAGTGCTCCAACCGGGGACTCCATTGTTTTACTGGGGGACTTCAACGCTCACGTGGGCAACGACAGTGTTACCTGGAGGGGCGTGATTGGGAGGAACGGCCTCCCCGATCAGAACCCGAGTGGGGTTCTGTTATTGGACTTCTGTGCTGGTCACGGTTTGTCCATAACGAACACCATGTTCAAACATAAGGGTGTCCATCAGTGCACATGGCACCAGGACACCCTAGGCCGGAGGTCAATGATCGACTTCGTGGTTGTGTCATCTGACCTCCGGCCGTATGTTTTGGACACTCGGGTGAAGAGAGGGGCTGAGCTGTCAACTGATCACCACCTGGTGGTGAGTTGGATCCGCTGGCAGGGGAGGAAGCTGGACAGACTTGGCAGACCTAAACGCGTTGTGAGGGTCTGCTGGGAACGTCTGGTGGAACCCTCTGTCAGGGAGGTCTTCAACTCCCACCTCCGGGAGAGCTATGACCAGATCCCGAGGGAGGCTGGGGACATTGAGTCCGAATGGACCTTGTTCTCTGCCTCCATTGTTGACGCGGCTGTTCGAAGCTGTGGCCGTAAGGTCTCCGGTGCCTGTCGTGGTGGCAATCCCCGAACCCGGTGGTGGACACCGGAAGTAAGGGATGCTGTCAAGCTGAAGAAGGAGTCTTACCAAACCTGGTTGGCTCGGGGGACTCCCGAGGCAGCTGACGGGTACCGGCAGGCCAAGCGTGCTGCAGCACGGGCGGTCGCTGAAGCAAAAGTTCGGGTCTGGGAAGAGTTCGGGGAGGCCATGGAGGAGGACTATCGGTCGGCCTCGAGGAAATTCTGGCAAACCATCCGGCGCCTTAGGAAGGGGAAGCAGCCCCCCACCAACACTGTTTACGGTGGAGGTGGGGAGCTGCTGACTTCGACTGGGGATATCGTCGGGCGGTGGAAGGAATACTTCGAGGATCTCCTCAACCCCACTGACACGTCTCCCATTGGGGAAGCAGAGGCTGGAGACTCAGAGGTTCATCCACCCATTACACGGGCTGAAGTCACCGAGGTAGTTAAGAAGCTCCCCGGTGGCAAGGCACCGGGGGTGGATGAGATCCACCCTGAGTACCTCAAGTCTCTGGATGTTGTGGGGCTGTCTTGGTTGACACGTCTCTGCAACATCGCGTGGCAGTCGGGGACAGTGCCTCTGGACTGGCAGACCGGGGTGGTGGTCCCTCTATTCAAAAAGGGGGACCGGAGGGTGTGTTCCAACTATCGGGGGATCACACTTCTCAGCCTCCCCGGGAAAGTCTATTCCAGGGTGCTGGAGAGGAGAATTAGGCCGATAGTCGAACCTCGGATTCAGGAGGAACAATGCGGTTTTCGTCCTGGCCGTGGAACACTGGACCAGCTCTATACCCTCCGCAGGGTGCTCGAGGGTTCATGGGAGTTTGCCCAACCAGTCCACATGTGTTTTGTGGACTTGGAGAAGGCATTCGACCGTGTCCCTCGTGGCATTCTGTGGGAGGTACTTCGGGAGTACGGGGTCGGGGGCCCTCTGCTAAGGGCTGTTCGGTCCCTGTATGACCGGAGCAGGAGCTTGGTTCGCATTGCCGGCAGTAAGTCAGACCTGTTCCAGGTGCATGTTGGACTCCGGCAGGGCTGCCCTTTGTCACCGGTCCTGTTCATTATTTTTATGGACAGGATTTCTAGGCGCAGCCGTGGGCCGGAGGGGATCTGGTTCGGGAGCCACTGGATTTCATCCCTGCTTTTTGCGGACGATGTGGTCTTGTTGGCTCCTTCGAGCCAGGACCTCCAGCATGTCCTGGGGCGGTTTGCAGCCGAGTGTGAAGCAGCCGGGATGAGGATTAGCACCTCCAAATCTGAGGCCATGGTTCTCGACCGGAAAAAGGTGGCTTGCTCCCTCCAGGTTGAGGGGGAGTTCCTGCCTCAAGTGGAGGAGTTTAAGTATCTTGGGGTCTTGTTCACGAGTGAGGGAAGGATGGAACGCGAGATTGACAGGCGGATCGGTGCAGCGGCTGCAGTAATGCGGTCGCTGTATCGGTCCGTCGTGGTAAAGAGAGAGCTAAGCCGAAAGGCGAAGCTCTCGGTTTACCGGTCAATCTACGTTCCTACCCTCACCTATGGTCATGAACTTTGGGTCATGACCGAAAGAATAAGATCCCGGATACAAGCGGCCGAAATGAGCTTCCTCCGCAGGGTGGCGGGGCGCTCCCTTAGAGATAGGGTGAGGAGCTCCGTCACACGGGGGGAGCTCGGAGTAGAGCCGCTGCTCCTCCACATCGAGAGGAGCCAGTTGAGGTGGCTCGGGCATCTGCATCGGATGCCCCCTGGACGCCTCCCTCGGGAGGTGTTCCAGGCATGCCCCACCGGGAGGAGACCCCGAGGAAGACCCAGGACACGCTGGAGTGACTATGTCACCCGGCTGGCCTGGGAACGCCTTGGGGTCCTCCCGGAGGAGCTAGGGGAAGTGTCCGGGGAGAGGGAAGTCTGGGCGTCCCTGCTCAGGCAGCTGCCCCCGCGACCCGGTACCGGATAAGCGGAAGAAAATGGATGGATGGATGGATAGTGGAGCCTTATGTAGAAAGGCTCTTTTTATGACTTTTTATGAAATACAATTATAACTTTTTATGAAATACAATTATAACTTTTTATACTATCACTTTTTATATTATTTATTTTTTATGACATACAATTATGACTTTTTGTGACAAACTACTATAAATACATCAAATTGTCTTGAGCACAACGAACTGACAAAGAATGTGGATAGAGCTTCAATTGTTTTTATGACAGACAATTCTGACTTTTAATGATATACTATACGATGCATTTTTTACAATTTTTTCCTACTTTTTTCGACATACTATACTATGACATTGCATATTATTACTTTACATTGACATTGTTGATGGCTATCTTACTATGCCATGGCGTTTTTTTATGACTATACTATGCAATAAAAAACGTCGTCATTTGATTACTACACTTTTTTTAAATGAAAAAACATTGCATACTATACCAAGACATTCTTTATGGCATGCTAGTAAGATATTGTATCAGATACTCTTAGATAGTTTCAGATAGACTTGAAACTGTCAAAGTATTGTATATGACAAAATAATAGTGTGACAGCCCTGCTAGCTGTGTGTGTGTCTGTCTCATCTAACAGCTATTATGCAGTGCTTCTGAATCTGTCACTGCAATCATCAAAGTAATTATCAGCGAAACGAAGCATCTGGATGACGGCTCCCAGCAGGAGGATGTCGCAGTTCTGATCCAACTCCAACTCCTCGCTGTAGTTCTTCACTGGAACGACACAAGACAGTGGCAACCCGAGCCGAGCACCGACCTCCTGCATCTGGATCACAAAAGACATTTTTCTAAAGAACGGATTATGCAGACTTCTGTGAAACAACAGCTACATTTTTGTTGTGTTGATACATCTTCAATACTACACCATAAAGTACATGTGAATCTAACTGAATTAGATAACACAGATAAAAACTCACTACAATTCTACAGTACTGCAAACCCAAATCCTTTTCTTCTGTATAAAATACCTAAAATCGCCAGGATGGATCATGTGACCACACCTGATGCAAAGAGGACAAAACAAAAGCTCCTGCCTGGGAATCTACCTGTAAAAGCTGCTCTGCGTTCTCACCTGTCTCTCCTTCTGTGCTCATATCAATGAAGTCATGTCGACTGAACACTCACTGTTTCCTTGACGTAACCACTCTTGTAAATGTTTCTCACATCCTTGCTCACCAAAGGGCAGGCTTCGTCTACTTTAGTGAGCAGGACCAGCTGAGGAATCCCTGGAAACACCAGAACAGAAAGATTTCCAAAACGCTGTAGATTTCCAGGTATCACACTGTCAAAAATATTGAGGCAACACTCTTTACATTTGTGTTGTGTCATTTAAATTCTCTTCTATATCGTTTACAAGTCACTGACCATATACAGTAGAGTGTCTCTTTGAAGAATATTAAAGGAATGAAGTGTACATGGGTATTACTGTTTTATTCCACTGTGAAAATGTCAGTATACATCTCACACTTAAGCAATAGAAGTTGAAACCTAGGAGGAGTAGAAATACTGCATTTGGTATTTGTAAGCTCGTAGTTTACAGTGTTGATCAGCGATACAGTAAATGTAAGCAGTTCCAGCTGTAAACCACTGTCGGCTGTAAGCTCGGTGAAGGTGGAGCCTCATGGGAGCAGGGGAACGACTAACCCTTCAATAGAGTTTTTTGTTGTACCATGTTGAGATACAAATAGCATACAATCATACCAATATTAAGAGTGATCATATACAGTACGACTACAACCTTATGAAGTGGGAGTCGATTTCACACACCCATCAAGTTGACCTTTCTGCGGATAGCGTCCAGCTTCTCCTCCAGCTTTGTGGGCATGATGGAGACCTTGCAGGCATCAGTGACATAGGCAACACAGTGGATTCCGTCCTTGAACTCTGGGGATTTACGATAGCCATTGGCCTCCGAATTCAGAGGAGCAGAGGGGTTGAACTGAGTCATACAGTTGAAGGGAAGGACAAGCAAAGTTTGAGTTAACTACAGCAAAATCAAAGGCTCAAACATTCACTATCCTGCTCAATGACACAAAAAGCTGTACCTGATAACGATCTGGCAGATGACCTTTAAGGACGCTGCTGATGTCATCTATATTAAGCCCCGCACCTGTGATTTCCTCCAACCCCATGGTATCACAAAAGATGATTGGCAGAGGTTTCCCTTCTCGCCCAGCTTTCAAAGAGTAGGTGCGAAACTGTTGAAAACAAAGCAAAGGAGTAAAAGAACCACATGATGGGGAGCCAGGCACCTTTTTCCTTTTGAAGTCAAACACCACAAATGGAAATCACTAAGTGGCAGGAACTAACTTGTGTGGTGAGGCTGGTGGTAGAGCAGCCAGCCATGGCCTGGCTGGTGACGTGGCCTCTAAACACAGAGTTGATAGAATTGAAGAAGCTGGACTTCCCAGCTCCAACCGGTCCAATGAGCAGGACCCGGATCTGGGACACAGAGCTCACTGTAGGTTTGTACATCTTAATGCTCTCCATCATCTCCATTTTCTTTCTGTAGAAACAAGAAAAGATAAAGAATATTTCATCAAGTGAATAGGTCGTTAGTGGTTCTTAGCCTGGTTGTTAGTTGACCTCTGTGATTGTAACATTCATGGCTGTGGACAAATGTATGAGAAGAACTCAAGAACTGCACTGTTACTTTCTATGGACACAAATAAGCAGCGTATCCCAATGCTATGCTACTTTATACCGCCTGAATTTCAACACATTGTGCAAAAAATATGGCTTGGAATTCAGTTCATACACTCATCAGTGAATATGGAGGCAAAAACAGCGTGGCAGTCTGTGGTCTCTCGGCGCCCTGAGACAGTATCCTACATTTCATAGAGAGACCAAACCAAAGAATCAAATATTTTCCCGCCCCTAGTAAGCATGGCAACCAATATCATTATGTGCAGGATGGTATCCATCTTACTCAAATTCCCAGGTGATAGTCCTCCAAGGCTCCTCAAGTTCTGTGGTTTCTGCCGAAGAGCAAAAACAATTATATAAAAACAATGATCTGATTAAGTTTTATAAAAATATTACTCATCTATGCATATTTTTTCTATAGTATACTGTAAAAATACTCCATTTCGCGTAATAGTACTGCATTCAAAATGTTACTTTAGACCAAAAGGAGTTGCATTATATATAATTAAATTACGAAATGTAAAAGTATATTCACAATGCAGAATGGCCCACAGGTCTATATCATTGGATTATAATTATTGATGCCTTAATGTGTTGATAACTTCAATGTAGCAGCTGGTAAAAGTGGAGCTTAACTATTTTATATACTTAATAATGAGGAGTTAGGAGTTAATTTGTTTTTTTTTGTTTTTTTTATAAAGAATGTAAATCTGTGACGTATCCTAACTAGTGTGGAAGAAAACTCTTCAGAACATGCCAGAGAACAAAAGGGAAGGCGTCATGAGTGGATTTGCATTGAATCAACACATGTCTCTCTGCAGAGGAAGAGACATCTGTTGATATCTACAAGGTGTGACTGTTCTCGGGAGAGCTAGACGATGTCACTACAGGGGTCACTCATCGGGCCTTGATCAATGTATTTGAGACAGAGACCATTCAGGAAGAGGGAAAGATCAAGGAGTCTTTTCATCAAGACGGCAAGGGTTAACACAATGGAAAACAGCTCAGCAGGACATTTGATGTTTAGAGAGAAAGGAACATTATACCAAAACCAAATAAGAAATGTAAGGTAACACAATTTCTTCTACACTAGAAATATTGTCAAATAAATGTAGGTAAAAGTACAATATTTCCCTCTGAGAAGTAGTGGACTAAGTATAAATGTATAAATATAGTCAAGTACCTTCAAATTGTATTGAAGCACAGTACTTGAGTTACCTAAATGTACATTTCTCCACTGCTTTAACAACAGCACAATTGCTTACAAGAACACAAAGTTGTTCGTAGATCTAACCTTGCACTACATTGATGCGTTTAACTTTTAAATGTAAAACGTGTTCTTCAGAGGCAAAACCTCCATTCATATTTTTGGTTATTTGGAATTGGGGTGGGGGATATGTTCACCTCCATCACACAAAGCTGCTGAACAGCTGCTGCTGTACCTGGTTCATCCAGTTGAAGGCTGAATTAATGTATTTGTTTATTATTTATCGTAATTTTTACTATTCATTTTAGTGAGTTTGGATTTATAATATGCACAGTGAACTCACCCTCGACTTGGTAGACTTCACACTCCGTCAGCTTGAGGTCGTTGTTATGCATTTCTGCAGCGGTAAAGGTGTAATATTTCCCTGGATTGCTTATCACTACATCATTGCCATTCATGAGGACCAGGGCTTCTCCAAAATACGGCCAGAGATACTCATCATTTTAACTGCATATGCGGGATTAGTGACTGGATATCTGAGGAGCTTTTCTCCACTGAAGGTGAAAAGAAAGGCCTGGTCATCATTCACATACTGCCCAGTCTGACTGAAGGGTTGTTTGGTGTAGCCTCCAAACACATAGCCGGAGGCGTTGTAGCCCACAGACACTGTGGGACAGCGGGTGTCACAGCGTTGGTGAAAGGCTGCACCAGTGAAACCATGAATGCTGGCCTTGTACAGCAGCTGGAGTTTGACGCTTCCCAACTGGGAGCAGATAGACCTCTGCTGGCTCCTGGTTAGCCTGGAGTTCATGCTGGATGATTGTTCTGCTGAAGTTCAACGTGTCTGAACGCACACACACACAACAAAAAGAACAGTTGTTTTTTAAGCAATGTATTAAATTTGAGATGACCCATGAGGTAAACTAAATAAATTTAGCATGATTTAGGTTCCAAGTTCAGTTAAATGTACCTGGCATTTGAACCTGGCATTGATATCAGATACTGTAGCCTAAATTAAACACATGACCATATATATATACTATATATATATGGTCATGTGTTTTATTTATAGTATATATAGTATATAAAGATGTGTTCGTGCACGTAGTCTCCAATTTTGTCCATGCAATTTAATTGAGGAAGGGCTGTTTAGAGGTTCTAGTTATTCATACTTTACAAACATTTCGGCCGAAACACTGCTTTTGATTAAATATGCAGGTGTTTTCCGGGTAGGAGGACTATTCTAATACAATAACGTCGAACTGAATAGACACAGTAACATTTTACTAACATTTTACACCCAAACTAAAGAATCTAGTAATAGATCCGACCAGGCAGCGTTTATATCCAACACGTGCTTTTAGCATAGCAGAGCATAGCAAAATGTGGCAATATTATTAAAACGAGTATTTTAATTTTACCTCCGGAGAAAGCCAAGGAAAAGCCGTGGATCACCTTCCCGGAAGATCAATGGACGCAATTAGACCAGAAGTAGGCTACTAAGGCGTTGCCTTCAAAATAAAAGAGGAAAACAAAATCTGCGATGAACTTTTGTCTCCACTTTAGAACATTACATGAATGAAATAAAATCAACAGCATGAAAACATCGTGCTCCAGAATTACTACCGTCTGCTTTAGGTGACTTTTAATTAAATGTACATGTTTGGTCTTAATTTAAATGTACCACACGAATGATACATTTATTTTGAAAGTGATTACTGGAAGTTAAAGACACGTTGTAGGTGCGTTGACTGACACAACTTAAGTTTCGTTTTCTCTTTACTTCGATGTGATTGTTGACAGCAGCCTCGTTCCGCCTACATCGCCCAGGAAGAAGTACACCACCACACTCATACTGTGCGCTGCCCATCGTTGTAAGAAATAGATGAGTCATTTAGTTATGAATTATTTAAAACCATTATAAATACTACTGCTTCATTATCAACAATGGTACAGACTCAGTTCTACGATTTTAAAGGTCCCATATTATGAAAAACAGGTTTTCTCTGGTCTCTACACCTATAAACTGGTCCTCCCTGAGCCTGTCAACTCCCAGGATGAGGAAAACTAGCAACTCCTGCATGGTCTCTGCAGCCCACTCACTGGTAATACGGTGCTCCTACAGGCTGTTCAGATTCAGCTCCCGTTGTTACATAACGAAAGGACTCATTTGCATAGGCTGAACTCCTCCGCACGATGATAGGAGATATCCGAGAGGGGGCGTTTCGCAACACATTGGGGAGAGCGCAGCTCGACTTACCGGTTGTGGCGCTGGGTGATACGGCTGGTGCTCCGTGAATAAATCCCGGTGCGGGTGAAGCTGGAGACAATGCCTCCCTCTGTCTCACGCACTCTGGTGCGTCTCCACTGCTGCCTCCGATCAGACGGAACCCGGGGGCGCGTGTCTGACAGGGTGTGGTCTCTTGCGATTCATTTTTAATGACAATGTGCCAGCTACGGTCCGTGTTAGCTTGTATGTGTGTGCGAACCACTTTACATTTACAGTTAGGTCATTTAGCAGACGCTTTTATCCAAAGCGACTTACAATAAGTACATTTGTCAAATGAAAGAAATAAAGAAACAACAACATATCATTGCCGATAAAGTAATTGCTAAACAAGTGTTAGGTCCTCGTCTGAGTAAAGTCGTAGCTGTTCAGCAAACATACCTTAAGAACAACAGTGCTATGATCAAAGTGCTATAGGTAAGTTTTTTTTTTTTTTTTGGGGGGGGGGGGGGGGGGGGTGGGGGGTGTTAGTGGGTCATGCTATGTAGAGTCGTGGTGAAGTCTGAACAGGTGAGTCTTGAGCCTTTTTCGGAAGATGGCAAATGACTCTGCTGTCCTGACATTGGTCGGGAGTTCGTTCCACCACTGAGGACCAGAACAGAGAAGAGTCTGGACTTTGCTGAGCGACTTTTGTTTGATTTCAGCGATGGTGGTACCAGCCGGCCAGCTGAAGTAGAGGAGCGATCGGGGCGTGTGGTTTGACCAGTGATTGAAGGTAGATGGGTGCCGTTCCATTGATGGCCTTGAAGACCAGTGCCATCGTCTTCAAATCGGTCTGCTTCAGTAAGAGGGTCAGTACAAAGCTGGCTTTGCCTCGACACTGACCCTCGTAAAAAGGATCTGCCCCAACCATATGGGACCCAGCAACCTGAGCCACATAGGCGAGCAATAGCGATTCATCCACGTAAACATTGGAGTACGCTACCGCTAGTGTAAGCGGCATCGTCTCCGTGGCTCTCCAAGTAGGCGATGAGAGACGGAGCTCATTAGCATTTAAAGGTGCAGGCACAGAACCAGCCTGTTCTCAGCAGAGCTCATTTGAGCAACGTTTAGACAGCTGAAATTCAGGACCATGGATGGGTTTGGGACAATGTATATTGAATACAGTGTTGTTGGACCTCTGACAACTGTGTGGAATTGAGGAAAAACCGTATAATATGGGACCTTTAAGTTATCCTGCACATGGAGCATTATTATTTTAACTGATTATGAAGAGTACAGCCATCAATGTATGATCCTGATGATATATCTCAACATGAGAGGGTTCAATGACCTGGACACACAACGTGCACCAGTTAATACAAGCAGGTCTGGACTGTGACATCCATACTATACTATGACATTTGTTGATGGCTATCTTACTATGCTATGGCATTTTTTATGACTATACTATGCAATAAAAAACGTCATCATTTGATTACTACACTTTTTTAAAATGAAAAAACATTGAATACTATACCAAGACATTATTGTGTGACAAGTATTGTATATGACAAAATAATAGTGTGACGGCCCTGCTAGCTGTGTGTGTGTCTGTCTCCTCTAACAGCTATTATGCAGTGCTGCTGAATCTGTCACTGCAATCATCAAAGTAATTATCAGCGAAACGAAGCATCTGGATGACGGCTCCCAGCAGGAGGATGTCGCAGTTCTGATCCAACTCCAACTCCTCGCTGTAGTTCTTCACTGGAACGACACAAGACAGTGGCAACCCGAGCCGAGTGCCGACCTCCTGCATCTGGATCACAAAAGACATTTTTCTAAAGAACAAATTATGCCGACTTCTGTGAAACAACAGCTACATTTTTGTTGTGTTGATAAATCTTCAATACTACACCATAAAGTACATGTGAATCTAACTGAATTAGATAACACAGATAAAAACTCACTACAATTCTACAGTACTGCAAACCCAAATCCTTTTCTTCTGTATAAACTACCTCAAATGGCCAGGATGGATCATGTGACCACACCTGATGCAAAGAGGACAAAACAAAAGCTACTGCCTGGGAAAGAAAGAATGCACACACACACACACACACACACACACACACACACACACACACACACACACACACCATTATCCAACATCAAAGATGACACACACTTGTCATTTTAGTAGCAAGGCCCCTTGCAGAAAACAGTAAAAAGAGTGACATTTTGAGACATGCTTAAAATGGGGGGAAAGTAGTGCCACCTGGTGGACATATATAAAACTGTTAAATGAAAAGCCAGTAGTCCAAAAGGAAATATTAACATAAAGGAATGCATTAGTTATGTTGAGATAAATGTGGGATTAAAAAAAGCCATTTTCAATGGTTTTCAATGGGACATTTTTTGTCGCTAGGAACAAATGTGTCGGTTTTTGTGTAGCGTAGCCATTTTAGGCTAATTTAACAAACTGAGATGAAAATTCTAAAATGTTTCAAAAATGAATATCTTCTGAAAAATGTGAGCTATATTCATTTAAAACAGACAAAATGGCTTGAAAATAAAAAACAGAATGGCACAAAATGTCCCCAGGAACTCTTAAGGGTTAATATGACGTATTTGTCGTACCATAAAGCTTAGATTTTTTTGTTAATTTGTTTTGTTTTTGTTTGGATCTCCTAGGTTTAATGTACTGTAACATTAGGGTCATTCCATGTGAAAACAGCCAAAATCGGGGTATCATGTACATGACACCTCTCAGATTTTGCTGAAAAGCGGTGAAAATATGCCTTATGTTACCAAACGAGGGAATCTGAAGTTTCAGGTGAATATCTCAAACGGTTTGCCCGTGGCGTCCATTTGAATTTCAAGTGCCACACCCCTTTTTGACACATTGGAATTTCGCATTTCATTTGTTGGCATTTTTGGAGGCCTATAACTTCTGTTCTAATAGTGATAGAAGGCTGAAAATTGCTCTGTTAGTTCAATGTAATGTGTACTTCACAATTCTACAGGCAGAACCAACATTCCTTACTGTTTGGGTGAGAGGTGGGTCACCAAAGTCCAATTTTTTTTTGACGGCCAAAATTATTTTTCACTTTTTGGGTGCTCCTAGCACCACGATGAATGATCACATTTATTCCAAACAGGATTATTTGTTATATGTGGGACCTTTGCTCTTGCCAAAATGAATTTGAAGGGTATGGTACACCTGGTGGGGGTTTTATGGGGGTCCAAAAACCCTCCCGGGCAGAGGTGACACTTTTGGAACCCCATATTTGGACCCCCTTTTTTTTCCCCAGAAGTCTGGAATGTAGATCAGGGAGAATTTAGTGATGATAAAGCATGAAAATAGTGGAAATAACTTAGTATTATGCTCAGTGATGGCAAACAATTAAATATTTAGACTGCTGGCCATTAATTTCCTGAAAATCACAAATTAACCCCTTATCCCCGATGAAAGAGACCCACCTGTGACAAGCGACTTGCAGCATGAGCAAGTCTGCAGGCCACTGATGCAAACCACATTCTGACACCAATGGAGATGTTTCAATGGGCAAAAGAAAACATTAAGAACACTACATTCTTCTTTGTTAGTGCAGAAAATATTAAAAAACACGAGGAAACATACAAATTAGAGAAGTTACACCTCAGCCAAAACGATCAGTGGAACCCGATCGCTTCATTGCTTTATACCAATTTCCATAAATAAGATACGGATGAAAAGAATATCACAGGATACAATATTCACAGATGTCGATGCAGGACAACAATCGGATTCAGAACACTTGGATACAGAACACCTGGGGGCAGAAACCTCGCAGTCAGATCAGCCACAAAACTACATTTTCCAGCCAGGAAAATACATTGCCTGTATCTATGATGATGACTGGTTCATTGGAAACATTGTTGAAGGTTCAGATAAACATGGTGATGTTTTTGTAAAATTCATCTATGGACGCAGTGCTCGCCAATTCAAACGTGACCAAAAGGACCATGACAAAATGATGTTACTGCTTCCACAAGTTCTTGGATAATAGTTATCCATAGATGAATTTCACAAAAACGTCACGATGTTCATCTGAACGTTCAACAATGTTTCCAATGAACCAGTCATCATCATAGATACAGGCAATGTATTTTCCTGGCTGGAAAATGTCGTTTTGTGGCTGATCTGACTGCGAGTGTTCTGCCTCCAGGTGTTCTGTATCCAAGTGTTCTGAATCCGATTGTTGTCCTGCATCGACATCTGTGAATATTGTATCCTGTGATATTCTTTTCATCCGTATCTTATCTTTGGAAATTGGTATAAAGCTATGAAGCGATCGGGTTCCACTGATCGTTTTGGCTGAGGCGTAACTTCTCTAATTTGTATGTTTCCTCGTGTTTTTTAATATTTTCTGCACTAACAAAGAGGAATGTAATGGAAAATCAGGAAGAGCTCAAGAAGTTTAATTTAGAACGAGTCCATAGGCTTGGTCCCCGAAACCAAGAAAGGAATTTACCCAAGACCGTTGGTTGCGAAATTCGCTAGCTTTAAATATAAAGTATGTCCTTGGCCTCAGTAAGAATCTGAAAGGCACATCGTTCTATCTGAGCAATCAATATCCAGTGGAGATAGTGGAAAAACGACGAAAAAGTCATGAAATCTCTCAGGCAAAAAGGAAACAAAGTGCGCCTGGTTGTTGATAAGCTCTATGTAAATGAAGAACTATACAGAACCGATCAACACCCGAGGCCTCAGGATCTACCGGAAAAAGTCGATATGGACACTGTTTGACGCTGACACGCGTTAACAACAGAAGCACGTGTCAAATGGGCTACATTCAAGAACACTCGATTAGAGTAGGTTGTTGTGGAGCTGTATGTATGTGTATACGTGTATACGTGTGTATGTGTATGTACAATGCTATGCAAAAGTTTAGGCACCCCATGCTAAAGTTGACTAAAAAGAGGGGAAAAAATCATCTTTTGTAAATTGATCTTAATGCCTTAATTAAACAAATGAGGAAAAATCCTGCCTTTTAGGACACCAATTTTCTTTGTGAATGAATAATGTATCGTAAAGAAATGGATGTTCTTCATTAAAATACAGGGTATTGTAAGTATGGGCACCCCTATGTTAAACTCCCATAGAGGCAGGCAGATTTGTATTTTTAAAGGCCAGTTATTACATGGATCCAGGATACTATGCATTCTGATAACGTTACCCGGGCCTTTGGAGTTGAAATAAAATCCCAATCCTCACATACCCTTCACAAACCTAGAGACTGGCATGGTGCTATTCAGATTGCCTATTAGCTGGTTTGATTTGCATTGAGAAATCATTAGGCTAACTAGCATGCTATAGGATTTTTCCTCATTTTTTTAATTAGGGCATTAGGATCCATTCCCAAAAGATGATTTTTTTATTCCTCTTTAGCATGACTTAGGCATGGGGTGAGTAAACTTATGCATAGCATTGTATAGATGTAGAAATATTTAATGAAGTGTAATAGTAATCATGCTATATATTTTGATAAGCAATTTCCATTAAACGGGATCTAGAACCGCTAACATCTACCTGTAAAAAGATGTCAATAAAGTTAAAAATACAAAAAAATGTAGTATGAGACGTGTATAATGTGAACAGTCTGAGGGTAACAGCATACTCCAACGTTAATTTAGTAGGCAGTATGCAGTACATACACGTTGAGTATGTAGTACATTAGTAAGGCATTTCGAACACAGCCAGGTTTGCAGTTGGCGGGACATTACGACTATAAAGATGCCTCATACACGAATACTAACTCGTGGGTTTATCATTATTCTTATATATTCTTATTAGTGCTGTCAAAATTAACGTGTGTACGTGTGGGCTAGTGATGTCCAAATGCAATGAAAGCAATGGAAATATATCGGCCTTCACCCCTTTGTTGAACAGAGAGCGCCATCTATTGGGCTCAGAAAATAAAGAAAATGCTTCACGAAGCTTCATTTGAACATCACTAGTGTAGGCCTACCACTTTGACTCATATGTCACTTCATCATTATTATTATTATTATACATCATTATTGTAATTATTACTACTGCTGTTAATACTACAAAGAAGCAGTGGTGTAGTGGTTAAGAAGTTGGACATGATGTCGAAGTGTTGCAAGTTCGGATCCAGGATAGAGCTGCAATGACCCACCTCAATGGATCCATTACTTACATTACAAATGATTGTTATTATATATCATTATAAGTATAACTACTATCTCATGTTTCAGGTGGTGTAGTGGCTAAGGACTGAGACACATTATCAAAATGTTGTAGGTTCAAATCCAGTTCTGTGTTTTACCAAATGACTTATTTTCTATCTTGAGTTCAGAACTATTTATGAAAGGCACACTCACACACATGTATCACCAAGATGACTTTAATTCTCAAATGATTTGATGTTGGATCGGCACAGCAAACATCTCATGTTAGGTTGACTGGAAACTCTTTTACTTTCTTCATAATTTCATTCACCACTAGGTGTCCCTAGCGTACATATTTGAAGCTTTGGGGAACCACTTTGATGGTTGATCTGGCCGAGAGGCTTTGATGTTTCATGAGGCTTCATCTCACCATCACTATTAACGGGTTCCCACGAACAAAGTGCAAATGTGCAAACAAAGTGCAATACCAGCCACATAGATCACGGAGTAAAGTCCCCTCGTAACGCTAGCGCCCGCCAGCTACTTTCAAACTCCTTTCCTTTGTCAGACTGATCTCATGAATCGGCGTATGTATGACATGCCAACTCGTATGCCGTTATGGCGTGTTATCACTACGCACAACTGCCTTTTCGCGGGTTTATCAACGCCAAACCCTAACCCTAACCTTAAACGGCGTTTATATACACGCGGATGTGATGGGTCGTTTCGCTAGAGGGCACTGATAAACACGCGGATGTGATGGGTCGTTTCACTCGGAACGTACAACACACGTGGATTAGCTCGTACAGATAACACGCCACAGGCAGTGGCGTGTATATTTACGAAAAGTCATGATGCCACATTGCCTTTGTGCACTGCCAAAACAAACTATGGGGCTACCGCTGGGACAAATATCATGATACAGGCCAGGCGAAGGCATTTCCGGGGACAAATATCATGATACAAGCGAAGGCATTTCCAGGTCATATCGTGCACCCACACGTACACACGTCATATCAAATAAGAAGTCAGAACATTAATGAATAAATGAAGAATATGAAGACAATAAATCACAGAAAATATTTGCATAAATATTTGCACTTTTCCTAACCCGTATTATTGTTAAACAGCACAATTCAAGCAACAGCAGAAATCCAAAAGTGGTCATTTACATATATTATGACTTTTTATACTGTGACTTTGTATAAAATACAATTATAACTTTTTATATTATGACTTTTTATATTATGACTTTTTATGAAATACAATTATAACTTTTTATACTATGACTTTTTATATTATTACTTTTTTATGACATAGAATTATGACTTTTTGTGACAAACTATACTATGAATACATCAAATTGTCTTGAGCACAAAGAACTGACAAAGAATGTGGATAGAGCTTCAATTGTTTTTATGACAAACAATTCTGACTTTTAATGATATAGAATACTATGCATTTTTTACATGCTATAATTTTTCCGACTTTTTTCAACATACTATATGATTTTCTTTTTACATACTATACTATGACATTGCATATTATTACTTTTTATGACATACAATTACGACTTTTTATGACAAACTATACTGACATTTTATACTATGACCTTCTATGACATTCGATTATGACTTTTTATGACAAACTATACTATGATAATGACATTTTATATTATTACTTGTCATGTCATACAATTATTACTTTTTATGACAAACTATACTGTGATATTTTATACTGTCCTTCTATGACATAAAACGCAATGACTTTTTGTTACATACAATTATTACATTTTATGACACACTACACCAAAATGTTCTTCATGTCATAAGTCATAGTTGGATCAGAACTGTGACATCCATACTCTACTATGACATTTGTTGATGGCTATCTTACTATGCTATGGCATTTTTTTATGACTATACTATGCAATAAAAAACGTCATCATTTGATTACTACACTTTTTTTTTAAATGAAAAAAACATTGCATACTATACCAAGACATTCTTTATGGCATGCTGTAGTAAGATATTGTATCAGATACTCCAGTATCACTTGAAACTGTCAAAGTATTGTATATGACTGTAGCATACCCTCCGAATGATGGTAATAGACTCGACTGATGGTTTATTATTTATTGCTTTCCAGTTCCATAAACAAAAGTGAGAACTGACGAAACAAAGAAAACAAAGCAATCACATTTCTGTTTACACAAATAATAATAATAATAATAATAAAATATGCTTAGCTTTTGATGCCTTTTGATGCCTCCGTTATCAAGGTGCCGATTCTGTTTTGCTGCCCTACACTCTTCAGTTAACCTTAAACTACTTACCGTACTGTGGCTTTTTTGCCCGGTAGGAAGTAGTGGTCTTCAAAATAAAATGTCACTATTTAAAACGTTTTAAATGACGTTAAGACGTTTATATATATATAAACAGATGAAATTATATTCTCCTTAAAACCACCCCAAAACATGAAACGCATATGTGGAGAAATCATGTCAAAATGCATTTAAATCAGGCAACTGCCTTTTTTTTAAGATTGGCTTGCAAACAATGCAAGCTGCCCTCTGGTGCACAAAACGAGAAACAGCAAGAACAAAACAAGAAACAGCAAGCACAAAAACAAGATGGGTTTGCTACAATGACAAAATAATAGTATGACGGCCCTGCTACCTGTGTGTGTGTCTGTCTTCTCTAACAGCTATTATGCAGTGCTGCTGAATCTGTCACTGCAATCATCAAAGTAATTATCAGCGAAACGAAGCATCTGGATGACGGCTCCCAACAGGAGGATGTCGCAGTTCTGATCCAAGTCCAACTCCTCGCTGTAGTTCTTCACTGGAACGACACAAGACATTGGCAACCCGAGCCGAGCGCCGACCTCCTGCATCTGGATCACAAAAGATGTTTTTCTAAAGAACGGATTGTGCCAACTTCTGTGAAACAACACCTACATTTTTGTTGTGTTTCTACATCTTCAATACTACACCATAAAGTAAAATATAGTAAAAACTAGAGATGCACCAATCCAGTTTTTTCCGATGCAATCTGATACCGATACCTTGGCTGAGCATATCAGCCGATACCCGATACCGATCCGATACTACTGTTGAATGAATGAACCGTATACCTTGCCATGTGAGTGAAGGCATCAGGCTTGACATAAACATTTAGCCTTGTTAAAAAAGGTAACAAATGAACACAGATATAAATGTACTTAATATTATGTATTAACAAATAACAAAGTGTACATTAGCAGCAAAAATAAATAAATAACACTTGTATCCATGTAAAGTGCACTGCAAATTTTAAAATGTAATATAAAATATAGCAGCTGCCTGAAACCCAACAAACAATGGCTTAATTAACCGGTGCTTGCTCCATGTTGCTCTATGTTTGCTCATCACTAGCTGCTAGTGCGTGATGACGTAACCAGCGTTGCGAATTGAAGTGACGAGATCGCTGTAACTGTATTGCTGTGTCTGATATTAATAAAAATGAAATGACTGGATCGGAATGCTGGATCGGCCTCATTCATCCGATATCCGATCCAGCTAATTAGTCAATATCGGAGCCGATATCCGATCTGGGTATCGGATCGGTGCATCCCTTGTGAAAACGCACTACAATTCTACAGTACTGCAAATCCAAATCCTTTTCTTCTGTATAAACTACCTAAAATGGCCAGGATGGATCATGTGACCACACCTGATGCAAAGAGGACAAAACAAAAGCTCCTGCCTTGGAAAGAACGCACACACACACACACACACACACACACACACACACACACACCCCTGTTCCATCTACCTTTAAAAGCTGCTCTGCATTCTCACCTGTCTCTCCTTCTGTGCTCATATCAATTAAGTCAAGTCGGCTGAACACTCACCATTTCCTTGACGTAACCACTCTTGTAAATGTTTCTCACATCCTTGCTCACCAAAGGGCAGGCTTCGTCTACTTTAGTGAGCAGGACCAGCTGAGGAATCCCTGGAAACACCAGAGCAGAAAGATTTCCAAAACGCTGTAGATTTCCAGGTAGCAACACTTTACTTTTGTGTTGTGTCATTTAAATTCTCTTCTATATATTGTTTACAAGTCACTGACCATATACAGTAGAGTGTCTCTTTGAAGAATATTAAAGGAATGAAGTGTACATTGGTATTACTGTTTCACTCCACTGTGAAAATGTGAGTATACATCTCACACTTAAGCAATAGCTATAAGAAGTTGAAACCTTCCGCACAAGCACACACCTGAGAGTAGGAGGAGTAGAAATACTGCATTTGGTATTTGTAAGCTCGTAGTTTACAGTGTTGATCAGCGATACAGTAAATGTAAGCAGTTCCAACAGCTGTAAACCACTGTCTTGGCTGTAGGCTCGGTGAAGGTGGAGCCTCATGGGAGCAGGGGAATGACTATCCCTTCAATAGAGTTTTTTGTTGTACCATGTTGAGATACAAATAGCATACAACCAATATTAAGAGTGATCATATACAGTACGACTACAACCTTATGAAGTGGGAGTCGATTTCACACACCCATCAAGTTGACCTTTCTGCGGATAGCGTCCAGCTTCTCCTCCAGCTTTGTGGGCATGATGGAGACCTTGCAGGCATCAGTGACATAGGCAACACAGTGGATTCTGTCCTTGAGCTCTGGGGATTTACGATAGCCATCGGCCTCCGAATTCAGAGGAGCAGAGGGGTTGAACTGAGGCATACAGTTGAAGGGAAGGACAAGGAAAGTTCGAGTTAACTACAGCCAAATCAAAGGCTCAAACATTCACTATCCTGCTCAATGACACAAAAACCTGTACCTGATAACGATCTGGCAGATGACCTTTAAGGATGCTGCTGATGTCATCTATATTAAGCCCTGTGATTTCCTCCAACCCCATGGTATCACAAAAGATGATTGGCAGAGGTTTCCCTTCTCGCCCAGCTTTCAAAGAGTAGGTGCGAAACTGTTGAAAACAAAGCAAAGGAGTAAAAGAACCACATGATGGGGAGCCAGGCACCTTTTTCCTTTTGAAGTCAAACACCACAAATGGAAATCACTAAGTGGCAGGAACTAACTTGTGTGGTGAGGCTGGTGGTAGAGCAGCCAGCCATGGCCTGGCTGGTGACATGGCCTCTAAACACAGAGTTGATAGAATTGAAGAAGCTGGACTTTCCAGCTCCAACCGGTCCAATGAGCAGGACCCGGACCTGGGACACAGAGCTCACTGTAGGTTTGTACATCTTAATGCTCTCCATCATCTCCATTTTCTTTCTGTAGAAACAAGAAAAGATTTAATTTCATTCATTTCATTTTACGTTTATTTGATAGGGACAGATACAAGTCATGTGGATTGTGCAACAATCCAACAGAAAGCATCATAGCATTTATAGCCTTAGCTAATTTCCAATGCCCGTCCCGGCCTTTAAAATAACTTAAAAAGAACATGTTTAAGAAAAACATCCTATCAATTTGTCCGTCTCTCCAATCAACCATCCATCCATCTGTACATAAGCAATAGCATCCTATCCATTCATCCCTCCAGTCAGTCAGCCAGCCATCCATCCATCCATCCATCCATCCATCCATCCATCCATCCATATGCATGCATACATACATAGTCATCGTCGCCCCCCCCCCCCACCCCCCCACACATACATTCATACATCCATAAATGATCCCCCCCCTCACACACACACATACACACACACACACACACACACACACACACACACACACACACACACACACACACACACATAAATAATCCCCCCCCCACACACACACACACAGACACACAATCACTCATAAAATACCCACATTTCCCTATAAATGGCTACATACCTGGTTGTCTTTTAGGAACTCCTTAATTTTGCCCCTGAACCGTCCATGACTATGAATTGCCTTGAGCTCTGTGGGTAAACGGTTCCATATATTAACTCCCTTAATGAGGAATGAAGACTGGCCAAAGGAGGTTTTTCGGTGAGGTACCCTACAATTCCCTGCAGCAGCACTTCTAGTGGACCGCCCTACAACCTGCATCGGTTGGACCAGGTCACAGAGAACCTGAGGGGCCCGATCATGCAGGCACTTGTGAATTAGGTTGATGTTGGATAAAGCTATATAACTATCAAAGCTGAGCATGTTCAGGTCCCGCTGGACATCGCAGTGATGAGATCTTAGCGGCCTCTTACCTAAAGTTTTTAATGCACGGTTGTAAAGTCTCTCCAGAGGTTTGATTACCGAAAGACTTGCCTGCGACCATGCAGTTACACAATAGCCGAGGTGTGAGAGGATCATTGAGTGTAAAAATATATTGGCTGCTTCAAATGTTAAACATTCTCTGATTAGTCTGAAGGTAAATAAGTTCAGTCTGATCATTTTGCTGATTTTCTTTACGTGTTTATCAAATTTGAGATGAGCATCCAACATTAGACCTAAATATTTAACTTCTGTGACCTGGCTGATTGGTTGATTATTGATATTAATATTTAGAGCAGTTGATGTAGGGCGCCTCCCAGAGGAAAAGCAAATTGACACAGTTTTATTGACGTTAAGCGCCAGACAGGACTTGTCAAGCCAAAGAGCTACAGCCTCTAGATGTTCATTTAGCATATGGGAGACTGCAGCAGTTGTTTTACCATGGGCATAAATAACCGCATCATCTGCATACATTTGAAAGTCAACCCCTTGGCATGAATCAGGGAGGTCATTAATAAACATACTGAAGAGTATTGGTCCTAACACCGACCCCTGTGGAATTCCAATTTTGGTTTTTAAAAATGATGATTTGGCATTGTTGATAGCAACACATTGTTCACGGTTTAGAAGGTATGATTTGAACCAGGCCAATGTTTTTTCTGCAAAGTTATAATTGTCTAGTTTGGATATTAATATGCTGTGGTTCACAGTGTCAAATGCTTTTTTAAGATCTAAGAACACTGCCCCCACCAAATTACCTTTGTCTATATAAGATTTAATTTGTTCCAAAAGGAAACAATTTGCGCTCTCTGTTGAGAATTTTGCCCTAAATCCAAATTGCAATGGATGTAGATATATGTTGCTTTCGAGATGTTTCGTTAATTGTGTAGCAACCGCCTTCTCCAAAATCTTAGATAGGGCAGGCAGGATGCTGATTGGCCGGTAATTGTTCACCTGATCCGTTGCTCCAGATTTAAATATTGGTATTACCCTTGCTTGTTTCCAGGCTTCAGGAAACATCCCACTTACCATGGAGGTATTAACCAAGTGGGTCAGCGGTTCGGCCAGTGCATTAACATTTCTTTTAACAAAAGCTATATCTAAATTAAAGAGATCTTTTGAATGGGTGGTTTTGAGTTTTTTAATTATCTCAACTACTTGGTCCTTAGATATTTGTTTGAGTTCAAACATTTGGCCTTTCTTTTCAGCTATGGTTGGGCCAGACCAGACACTTGTCTTAAAAGTTCTGGCTATGTCCTCAACTGACCCGACAAAATAGTCATTAAGTGTTTGCGCAATTGTTCCACTGTCTGAGAGGGTTTGATCTCCAATTTTGAGTTCCTGCACCGTGCTTTGAGCTTTCTGTGGTTCTATTAAGCTTTTCATTTGTTTCCAAATAAGTGAACTGTTACCCTTTGCCTCCGTTAAAAGTGAAATATAATATGTTGTTTTAGCTGCACGTAATTCTTTTGTTACTCTATTACGGAGCCCTTTATATAGGGCTAGGGCTGTGTTTGTACGACTCTTTAGGCAAGCCTTGAGTGCAAAATCACGTTGTTTCATTAGTTGTCTAATAGATGAATTAACCCACGGAAGGGAATTTTTTCGATTAGATTTTTTAGACGTTTTGAGGAACTTTGAGATAATTGTATTAATGGCATTCATAAGTTCACTACAGCATGTGTTCGGGTCAGTACTTTGCAGAACATCGTCCCACTTTACTTCATTTAGTTCGTGTTCCAATGTTGGTAGATCTTGCTTTGGTATAATGAGTTTATCTACGTTCGGTAGGCCTAGTCTTTAATTGACAAAACGTTTCTTGGTTAATTTCCTTGCTGCCAAGATCATATTGTGATCTGATAAGCCTGTTATGAGGTTGAACGTTTTTATTATGCGTTCAGTCCTGTTTGTAAATATGAGATCTATCTGGGACTGAGTTGATCTAGTGATTCTCGTTGGCCCTTTAATTATTTGACTAAAATCATGTTTAGACATAGTACTTTTCAGTTTACTTCTAGCTTTTTTGTCTGCCCAGTTAATATTGAAATCGCCGAATATCATCACCTCTGTTTTATGAGAGATCGCTTTAAGCAGTTTCTCTAATTTTTCATAAAATCCACTATCATGTGTGGGCGGGTTATATAGGACTAAAATGCGGAAATGCATTTCCGGAGATAGATAGACATTTAACCCAAGGCACTCAATAGATAAATCATAGTCAAACTCGATTTCAGCGCACCTGAAGGAATCCCTTATGTAGACAACCACACCGCCCCCTCTGCCAATTGTCCTATCTTTTCTAAAACAATTGTACCCAGGTACGTCAACAATTGAAGTTAAAACCTTGCCATGAAGCCAGCTTTCGCTAAGGCATAAGAAGTCCAGATTTGAGTCCAACAATAATGATTTGATTTCGTCACATTTAGGGAGAAGGCTTCTAATATTTAGGTGCCCCCCAAATATACCCCTAGGTTTAACCGCAGGTTCCCATATGACTTTGGCATGATTGACTGTTCGGAAAATATTAGTCTGTTTGAGAATCGGCTTGGTATGTTTTGTGCAGTTTTGATGAGTTTTCCAGTTGGGTCCGGTTTGTTTTGGGTGGTGGGTCGTGTGTAGATAAAGAAGATTTCATCAAGTGAATAGGTTGTTAGTGGTTCTTAGCCTGGTTGTTAGAGATATGTTGTGTAAAGCCAGTTGACTTCTGTGATTGTAACATTCATTGCTGTGGACAAATGTATGAGAAGAACTCAAGAACTGCACTGTTACTTACTTTCTATGGACACAAAGTCCTCCTGTTACAGGCGATGAGCATATGATATAGCATATGAGAAGGAGAAACAGTATACAGTAGCCTATATACAAATAAATAGCTTTCAATGCAATAATCAATGCAGCTTGCATTTCAACACATTATTTCAACACATTATGGAACTATGTATCAGCTCTCATTCTAAAACATGGCTACTTTTGGTCATCGGTAATAAAACGAAATAAACAGTTCATTTTGTCTTCTCTATGTGTCATTTAAGAAAAAGCTGCTCTCAGTCAGTCATAAGAATAAGACTTCTCTCATCAATAAATCCTCCTGTTATGGGTAATAAGCAGCGTATTCCAATGCTATGCTACTTTATACCGCCTGCATTTCAACACATTGTGCAATAAATATGGCTTGGAATTCAGCTCAAACACTCATCAGTGAATATGGAGGCAAAAACAGCGTGGCAGTCTGTGGTCTCTCGGCGCCCTGAGATGGTATCCTACGTTTCATCCAGAGACCAAACCAAAGAATCAAATATTTTCCCACCCCTAGTAAGCATGGCAACCAATATCATTATGTGCAGGATGGTATCCATCTTACTCAGATTCCCAGGTGATAGTCCTCCAAGGCTCCTCAAGTTCTGTGGTTTCTGCCGAAGAGCAAAAACAATTATATAAAAACAATGATCTGATTAAGTTTTACAAAAATATTATTCATCTATTCAAATTTTTTCTATAGTATACTGTAAAAATACTCCAATTCACGTAATAGTCCTGCATTCAAAATGTTACTTTAGACCAAAAGGAGTTGCATTAAAATATAATTAAATTACAAAATGTAAAAGTATATTCACAATGCAGAATGGCCCACAGGTCTTTATCATTGGATTATAATTATTGATGCCTTAATGTGTTGATCACTTCAATGTAGCAGCTGGTAAAAGTGGAGCTTAACTACTTTATATACTTAATAATGAGGAGTTAGGAGTTAATTTGTTTATTTATATTTTTTTTATAAAGAATGTAAATGTGACGCATCCTAACTAGTAATATTGTCAAATAAATGTTGGTAAAAGTACAATATTTCCCTCTGAGAAGTAGTGGACTAATGTATAACTAAGTACCTCCAAATTGTATTTAAAGTGTAAGTTTGGCGGAAATTGAAAATAAAGCTATTTTCTGAATGAAAATATATCAACTAAGCCGTGGAGGAAGTAATTTTCGCTCATCACGCAGTTCAGAGCTAGCACGGGCGGAAGCTAGAGTCCAAAATCGCAAACAGTGGGTTAGCATGGGGCCAACAGCCACACGCTTTCAAAATCGCATTTTTAAACCACTAACATTGCTCAAAACAGCGCCAAACCTCGTCAGCAGCTTGCTCTGGGTGTCTACACATAAAACGAAGCACCAACAACTCAGTTCATGAACCCGAAGTTTATAACAGAAGACAGTTAAGAACACTCACCAATTCTACCCCTGCCAGCTCCTCGCGAAGGATAGTCCGTAAGTGTCGATTACCGAACGCAGCTCTCGTGTTCCCGTGTGAGATCTCGCGTGACATGTATGTGCTTCAGATAAGGCTGCTGTCTTGAACTGATTGGAAGTGTATACAAACTATCCCGACGTTTTTACCCACCGTTATTAACTTATATTTGGCCAAACTGCCACTAATTTAAAAGTATACTCATTTTATTCTGGGCGAAATCTTCAGTGGTCTCCCTCGTTTTGCATTGCGTTCGGTAATCGACACTTACGGACTATCCTTCGCGAGGAGCTGGCAGGGGTAGAATTGGTGAGTGTTCTTAACTGTCTTCTGTTATAAACTTCGGGTTCATGAACTGAGTTGTTGATGCTTCGTTTTATGTGTAGACACCCAGAGCAAGCTGCTGACGAGGTTTGGCGCTGTTTTGAGCAATGTTAGTGGTTTAAAAATGCGATTTTGAAAGCGTGTGGCTGTTGGCCCCATGCTAACCCACTGTTTGCGATTTTGGACTCTAGCTTCCGCCTGTGCTAGCTCTGAACTGCGTGATGAGCGAAAATTACTTCCTCCACGGCTTAGTTGATATATTTTCATTCAGAAAATAGCTTTATTTTCAATTTCCGCCAAACTTACACTTTAAGCCTTGAGTTGCCTAAAGGTACATTCCACACATTGCTTACAAGAACACAAAGGAGATCTAACCTTGCACTACATTGATGCGTTTAAATGTAAAAGATGTTCTTCAGAGGCAAAACCTCCATTCATATTTTTGGTTATTTGGAATGGGGTGGGGGATATGTTCAATTGCACAACTCCATCACACAAAGCTGGTTCATCCAGTTGAAGGCTGAATTAATTTATTTCATATTTATTATTCATTAATATTAATGTTATTCACCTTTTGATTAAATTGTGTCGTACTCACCGTTTTTTTCTTTTTTTAACTTAACTTGAACTTTTAAAGTTTTGCATATATATATATATATAAACACTCACCAACCACTTTATTAGGTACACCTTGCTAGTACCGTGTTGGACCCCCTTTTGCCTTCAGAACTGCCTTAATCCTTCGTGGCATAGATTCAACAAGGTACTAGAAACATTTCTCAGAGAGTTTTCCATATTGACATGATAGCATCACGCAGTTGCTGCAGATTTGTCGGCTGCACATCCATGATGCGAATCTCCTGTTCCACCACATCCCAAAGGTGCTCTAATGGATTGAGATCTGGTGACTGTGGAGGCCATTTGAGTAAAGTGAACTCATTGTCATGTTCAAGAAACCAGTCTGAGATGATTCGCGCTTTATGACATGGCGCGTTATCCTGCTGGAAGTAGCCATCAGAAGATGGGTACACTGTGGTCATAAAGGGATGGACATGGTCAGCAACAATACTCAGGTAGGCTGTGGCGTTGACACGATGCTCAATTGGTACTAATGGGCCCAAAGTGTGCCAAGAAAATATCCCCCACACCATTACACCACCACCAGCAGCCTGAACCGTTGATACAAGGCAGGATGGATCCATGCTTTCATGTTGTTGACGCCAAATTCTGACGCTACCATCCGAATGTTGCAGCAGAAATCGAGACTCATCAGACCAGGCAACATTTTTCCAATCTTCTATTGTCCAATTTTGGTGAGCCTGTGCGAATTGTAGCCTCAGTTTCCTGTTCTTAGCTGACAGGAGTGGCAGCCGGTGTGGTCTTCTGCTGCTGTAGCCCATCCGCCTCAAGGTTCCACGTGTTGTGCGTTCAGAGATGCTCTTCTGCATACCTCGGTTGTAACCAGTGGTTATTTGAGTTACTGTTGCCTTTCTATCAGCTTGAACCAGTCTGGCCATTCTCCTCTAACCTCTGGCATCAACAAGGCATTTGCGCCCACAGAACTGCCGCTCACTGGATATTTTCTCTTTTTCGGACCATTCTCTGTAAACCCTAGAGATGGTTGTGCGTAAAAATCCCAGTAGATCAGCAGTTTCTGAAATACTCAGACCAGCCCGTCTGGCACCAACAACCATGCCAAAGTCACTTAAATCACCTTTCTTCCCCATTCTGATGCTCGGTTTGAACTGCAGCAGATCGTCTTGACCATGTCTACATGCCTAAATGCATTGAGTTGCTGCCATGTGATTGGCTGATTAGAAATTTGTGTTAACGAGCAGTTGGACAGGTATACCTAATAAAGTGGCTGGTGAGTGTATATATAGTAAGTTTGGATTTATAATATGCACAGTGAACTCACCCTTGACTTGGTAGACTTCACAATCCGTCAGCTTGAGGTCGTTGCCATGCATTTCTGCAGCGGTAAAGGTGTAATAGCTTCCTGGATTGCTTATCACTACATCATTGCCATTCATGAGGACCAGGGCTTCTCCAAAATACGGACCAGTGTTATTCATCATTTTAACTGCATATGCGGGGCTAGTCACTTTATATCTGAGGAGCTTTTCTCCACTGAAGGTGAAAAGAAAGGCCTGGTCATCATGCACATACTGCCCAGTCTGACTGAAGGGTTGTTTGGTGTAGCCTCCAAACACATAGCCGGAGGCGTTGTAGCCCACAGACACTGTGGAACAGCGGGTGTCACAGCGTTGGTGAAAGGCTGCGCCGGTGAAACCATGAATGCTGGCCTTGTACAGCAGCTGGAGTTTGAGGCTTCCCCACTGGGAGCAGATAGACCTCTGCTGGCTCCTGGTTAGCCTGGAGTTCATCGTGAACAGTTGGTCTGCTGAAGTCTGTAACGGATGGTGGAGGAACCTTTGACTCACTGTGGTGTCTAAAACATTAAATTATGCATTAAAATATCTCGACAAATTGACTTTGGATAAACTACATTAATAACCATCCAGATTGCGTCCGATCTTCATGGTTTCAAAAAATAAACATCAATAGAATACTACATTCCGAAAAAAAAAACATGAAAACTATTGGCTATTACGGTTGTGATTTATGAATTGTTGTAAATACACAATGTACACATCATTTGGTCCACTAGCTGCTGTCATCAAATGTATTTTATATTTCAATATACTTTGATGTATCAGGTTTTAAGCCCCCATGTGTGGACACCTTTTTTGTTTGGAGATGATCTAATTCTAATTCTTTCTTCCATTTAGCTCAGAAGTAAGCCACTTTCTACGTGTGTCAAATGTCCAAGTTTGAATAACAATAAACACAACTCCATTGTATTTGAATGTACTTTAGATTGCTCCTCTTTACCTTCTCAGACTTAAAGCTGTAGTCTATGATTTTTCAATTGACCCAAATTCATCCAATAGTAGCCATCCAGTCCGCATGGCTACTATTGGATGAATTTTCTGATCCAATCCTCGCTCACTCTCCTGCTCCTGCTCACGCCTCGTCCTGACTCACTTACGCGTTTGGAACGGACAAGATGCTTTCTGCCCTGAGCAGTTCAGGTATGGAGCAGGGCTCTCATGTGTTTAACTGAGTTCAGAGTGAGATTCTGGCTGAGGCTGCAGCGGGGAGGAGAGGGGGGGGTTGTGGCGAGCGATCGCCGAGCAGTTTGGGGGGAGGAGAGGGGGGGGTTGTGGCGAGCGATCGCCGAGCAGTTTGGGATCGGGGACGTACTGCAGTCGGGGTGAGAGAGAAATCCGATCAGCACCCGCTGCATTTACACTGATAATGTGTCATCATTCATGGCCGTAATAAACACTATTACTGCTTTATACATGTTGTGGAAGTCCCGGACACACCGGGAAAATAAACGGCGTCCTGCCTGAGTTCATAAGCGGAGGGGATGTTCAGGATCGAACGCTTCAGGATCGATTCTAAGGTCCTTTTACTGGTTTTTAAATGTCTTAATGGCCTTGCACTCTCTTACTTATCTGAACTGCTTTTACCATATCAACCCTCGTGGACCTTGAGGTCCTCTGGCACCGGCCTTTCATCCATACCAAAACCAAGAACCAAAACCCACGGTGAGGCAGCATTTAGCCACTACGGCCCCCACCTGTGGAACAGCCTGCCGGAGAACCTCAGGTCTGCAGAGACTGTTGACATTTTTAAAGGCAGGTTAAAGACACACCTTTTTAATCAGGCTTTTAACTAATATTTACATTTTTACTCCATTCTTATGTGGTCATGTTTTATTTTGTTCCTCTAGCTTGTTTTTTAAGACGATATTAATCTTAAATAATTTAATTTGTTTTATTTACCTATGGGACAATTTTTTATTTTTATTTCTTATCTTACCTATTCTTATCCTTTTAACCGTTCACTCCATTTATTTATCTTTTGTCATGGTTTTTATCCTATCTTATGTCTTTAGTTTTTAAGGTTTTACTAGAGTTTCCTCAGGGGGGTCCTCCACGCTGGGAGCTGAGTCCGGGCTGCTGCTGGGGGTGCTGTCCTTGGGTCCCTTCGGCCCGACCAGCTGGTGACTCCTCCCAGCGTGTGTGTGTGTGTGTGTGTGTGTGTGTGTGTGTGTGTGTGTGTGTGTGTGTGTGTGTGTGTGTGTGTGTGGATGTGTATGTGTGTGTGTGTGTGTGTGTGTGGGTGTGTGCGTTTGTGTGTGTGTGTGTGTGTGTGTGTGTGTGGATGTGTGTGTGGAGGGTGGGAGGGGTTTACTTTATTGTTTTTATCTTTGTGTAAAGCACTTTGTGCTGCGCACTTGGTGTATGAAAAGTGCTCTATGAATAAAGATTGATTTGATTTGATTCATTGTTAACCTGACCGTTGTCGATCTAAAATAAAGACAGATTCAGCAACTGCATAGCTTATTTCTCGCATAAAATGTCTTCAGAAACAGGGAGGCTGCGAGGGGAGAACGATACGAGCTCGGAGTAGCACAGAGGGGAGGGGAGGGTGTGTGTGTGTGTGTGGGGGGGGGGGGGGGGGGGGGTAATCGTAGACTACAGCTTTAATACCTCCAGTTCACTGGCGTAGCCAGAAAAAAGACATTGGGTGTGCACCAGCAAATACTGGGTGTGCCAAATTTATTTTCAACAGTGTATACACCACCACAAACATTCAAAAGAATGTATCTCTTTTCGAATACAACATTCATAACACAAAAAATACCCACACGTTGTGTGCTTCTATCAGTAATAGTCAACAGTAGTTCACATCAGGTCTAAACATTCACACATGTGACATGCTCTCAAATAAATCAATAACAAGGTAATAGAAAAAAGCACACTTTGTGTTCTCAAAAATAAAACACCGCAAAAACATACACACAGACACAGTGCCCAATGAGATGAACATAGTGAAATATGACACACTCATGCGCGTACTCGTGCGCTCTCATAGAGCCATAACGTATCCACATTACGCATGATCAACAAAGCTATTTAACCATCTGAACACAACTATTGGGCTTATCAGGAGTAAAGGACACAACGATATTGCTGCTTACCTGTGCGCACTGCGCAGCTCTCAATTTAAAGGGCAAGACGGCGTGGCTTGGCCTTGAACGCATTTATTATTTCATCAGAGTCCAGTTTCTCCGCGAGCTCTTTTTCAAACATGAGGAGCGAGATGCTATTCAGTCTCTCTGTGAGCATTGTAGCTCTGCTGGTGGATTTAATCCGGTTTACAACTGAAAACAGGCGCTCCACAGAGCAACTTGTAACATGCAGTGTTATCAGAATACGCAGTAAACAGTTCATGTTGGGAAAAACATCTTTGTCACATGAGTCCAACACTTCAATAATGGACGGGAACTGATGTCCCCCGTTCACTTTCCGTTTGATGAGTTGCGCAAACACAGTCAATTCAGAGGCCTCCAAACCAAGTCCATAATGCCTGCTCGGCCCGCGCAATGCGTCCAGCTGGCAAAACGCGCCTGATGCAGGCAGCAGGGAGGCAGCAGCCTTCATTATTTCATAAGAGTCACTCTGAAAACGGTTGTTCAGTTCGAACAGCTGTCTGTCAAGGATCATAATCCACAACGACTGCAAATCAGAATCACTCCTGATGGGTGCACACCTGCCCACTGTAGAGGCCACATGCGCGTCAGCAAACTTGGCAGGTTGCCAGGTGACGGTGTCGCAACGCATCGTCTGACGGCAATTTTTGGGGGTGTGCCAGCTGCCTCTGTGGGTGGCACCGGCACACCCTGGCACACCCGTGGCTACGCCATTGCTCCAGTTTAAACATGTGAAAATAAGGGTTTACCTACGACGGAGTATTAGGGCCAGACTAAGAAAGAAAAAAATATATATATTTTTTTTTAATTATGAGAATAAAGTCATAATATTACGGGGGAAAAGTCATAATATTACGAGAATAAAATCGTAATATTACGAGAATAAAGTCGTAATATTACGAGAATAAAAGTCATAATATTACGAGAATAAAGTCGTAATAAGGAAATACTTAATCTTCTGGCACATCAGCATCAAATTATCATCAGTATCAGGACAGGCGATTGTGCAAATGACTGTGTCTGTTTCGAAGAAAGAACCACACGGACTTGGAAGAAATTGCTTCTTTTGTGGAAGAGGAGCTGTCTGGTAGTGGTCAACTGCAACTGAGGCTGCTGTTTGGTTGAGCTGGTCACGTCAGATCTTGATAACGACTTTGACTTTATTCTGGTAATATTATGACTTTTCTCGTAATGTTACGACTTTATTCTCGTAGACCTTATATTATGACTTTTTTCTCGTAATATTATGACTTTTCTCGTAATGTTACGACTTTATTCTCGTAGACCTTATATTATGACTTTTTTCTCGTAATATTATGACTTTTATTCTCGTAATATTACGACTTTATTCCCGCAATATTATGACTTTTCTCGTAATGTTACGACTTTATTCTCGTAGACCTTATATTATGACCTTTTTTCTCGTGTTACGACTTTATTCTCGTAGACCTAACATTATGACTTTATTCTCGTAATATTATGACTTTATTCTCGTAATGTTACGACTTTATTCTCGTAGACCTTATATTATGACTTTATTCTCGTAATATTATGACTTTTATTCTCGTAATATTATGACTTTATTCTCGTAATATTATGACTTTTATTCTCGTAATATTACGACCTTTTTCTCGTAATGTTACGACTTTATTCTCGTAGACCTAATATTATGACTTATTCTCGTAATATTATGACTTTTATTCTCGTAATATTACGACTTTTTTCTCGTAATGTTATGACTTTTTTTCTCGTGTTACGACTTTATTCTCGTAAACCTAATATTATGACTTCATTCTCGTAATATTATGACTTTTTTTCTCGTAATTGAAAAAAAAAAATATATTTTTTCTCTTAGTCTGTCCCTAATTCTCCGTCGTACCTAATACTCCGTCGTACCGTCGTACACATTGGCTCAGCTTGATAAGCAAACCGATTGTGAAGAAATGGCCTGCCACAATCCGATTGTAACAGTCAAGTCAGATTAAAACGTTACCTGGCTCATTCATATATTCAAATTTGGCAAAATACGAAATATTTTAAAATAACAATATCGACATGTTCAGCCTTACCTTCATTCCAGTCCGTGCGGATGGTGAGCAGCTCTGCGGTGGTTGCCAGATCTTTTCATGGCGTTTGCAATAAATGAAACCGAAAATATGCGTACAAATAAAAAATAAAACCACGTGACCTGCTGCAAGTTGAACACACAGCCTGCTATCAGTTTCAAACACATTCACCGTGAAGTCTGTCACTTTTCAACGTAGCTAATTCCTTTAAACGCCAATACATTCAAATCAAGAAGTGTGCTATTACTACTTTTCTCATCCTCCCCCCAATTCATATGAATGGACGACTGTTAAAATTTGACACAATACATTCAGGGTGTTCAACATTTGCTCATTGAAATTTTTTTTTATAAACTACAATTCTGTTTTTACGAATGGTTCTTGCATGTGGGCCACCAGCTTGACATAAAGACGCTTACAAATAAAATATCACAAACTTTTTATTTTATTCTCAATTATAACATTTGGTCCATTATCCTTTTGTAAATGACATGACGAGAAAGGTAGTTAGTTTAAAGCCATAACACATTGCATTTTAAGGGAGATTATATTGAAGCAAACAAATCCTGCACACCACATTCCTTGTCATTCATATTTTTAGAAAAGCATATCCTACATTTACAGAAATGAAAGTTTTATGGCATGTTTGGCCCTGTGTATTGAGGAGCATTGACCTGGAAGTACAGGTCAGCGTACTGCAGGATGTGGTCGACAGCACTAAGCAGAAGCACATCAGTGTTCACATCCAGGTTCAGCTCTGATGAGTAGTTCTTCACCGGGATGATGTAGGAGGTAGACATACCCAACAAAGCTCCAGCTTTAGACATCTACAACACACAAATGCACACCAAACAAACTAATGTATTAGAAAGGCAGGGCAATTGTAATTTGTCAAATTTTCCAAAATTTGTTGGTTTGAAATTTGATAATGTAAATGTAAATATGAAGGCACCATCTTATTTTGGATTATATACCCATACTGTCTGTATATCTTTGACTACTTCACTAATTTATTGTTAAAAGGATTGAAATAACCTGTTTATTTTGCATCCACATTGTAGACCACACAGAATCCTACTGAGATTAAAAGGTTACATGAAAATTCATCAATCTATCAATCCATCAATCCATCACCCATCATATGTAACCACTTATCCTGTTAAGGCATGAGGGAGGCTGTGTGACACTCTAGTTATGCATAATCAAAACAAATTCTATCCTCACAAGGATAACACAATCCAGTCACAAAGTTTAAAAAAATATATCGGAAGTTGTTGCATCTGTAATATTTTGATGTGCTAATAATTCAGCATTCTGTCCTCACAAGCATGTTCATAGGTATGTTGATGACATATTAACCTACCATGTCCTGAATTATTTTGCTCTTGTAAACATGAGTAACATTTTTGGCCGTTCCTAGACATATTTTGTCAATGTTGGTCAGCAGGGCCACCTGGTGAACACCTAACAGACAAAATAACAGACAAAATACAGTGTTGTCATTGAGGTTTCATTGTAATAAAACAGCTTTTAATTACATTAAAGGTTTCAAGCCCAAAAGTTGTGATGCACATCAGTCTTTGCAGTTCTAATCGTAGCAAAAGCCACTAAAATTCAACAAAATTAACTGACGGAAGAACAGCTCTTCCACTTTGGTTTCAAAAGTCAAAGGTGTGTGTGAAAATGCTTGTTAGTCCTTTTCATACCGAGGTCACAGAGGTGCTCTCTGAGCTGCTGGAAGGTGGTGGTGAGGTCTTTAGGGTAGGTCAGGATTTTAGAGCCGTCCACCACAAAGGCCACACAATGGATCTTGTCTTTAAGGCTTGGCCTCTTCACGTAGCCCAAAGTTTCAGACCTCACTGGCTGAGCTGGGCTAAACTGAGGGAAATGAAGACCAACACAACTCATATTGAGTGTTAGGACTAAATCAAAAGTACAACTAAGGCCAACAGGAATTTAATTAGTTTCTCAGGTTTTTAGTCACAAGTCAAAGGAAAGTACTACACACAAAATAAGTTTGACCTGATGATGGTACTATATGAAAAGAGGATCAACATTTTTTTTTTTTTTTACAATTTATCCATAGGGGAACATTAAAGGAAAAGTTCGGAATTTTGGACATAGGACCTCATTTCCAACTTACCCGAGATGATATAGGTCGGTGGAGACCGTTTTCAGCACAATTGGTCCAGTCCTTATAGTTGCACAAGTCACCGTTGCTAAGATGGTGTTGAGCTAGCGCACGTCAACGGTAACATCCAGCCTGTCACTAAAAACAGCTTTAACTGCTCCGCAGAACACCCGAGACAAATGTATTATAACGTCGGACTATCGATGTACATGTCAGTGTTGGTAGAATAATTTTAGAAATTAAACCAACCTTGCATTTTCAATGATAAAACATTTTGAGGGACTAGTTTCTCAGCAGCAGCGGAATTTTACTTTGCGTGTTAGTAGTAGTCAGGCCCGTAGCCAGCTATGAGGTCACCGAGGTCTGGACCTCGGTAAAAATTTCTGAGAAAAAAAAAAAAAGTGGGCCCCGAACAGCATATTAACACACCGCTACCGGACAGCTTTTATTTTGAAACCACAGGAAGTTATCTATCGGCGTAAGTCGCGGGAAATTTACAGAGGAGATGACCACAGACTGCGAGTTGACAGGTGAGTGACAGCTTTTAAATATTATGCTACAAGCAGAACAAGTTAAACCAATGATCGACGCGATCCAACAGTGTAAACTTGCAGTATTGATCCACTATTTTCGGTCTTAGTCGACACAGTATGCTAAGTAGCCGAACGTATGAGGAGCGTTCGGATGGAGTCCGGCAGATAGCAGTCAGACCGGGTGACATTCAAGTAGACGAGAGAGCGATGGTAAAACTTGGGGGAGGTCGGCAAAATATATTGTGGACGGTCACGGGAACGCTAAACGTCCGACTCCCGAGATAAAATATTTTGCCGGCTGCCCTGCCGGTATCTCACCGCGAGTTGGTAACCTAAAGGCGGGTCCACACCGCACCGACTGCCCGACTCGCGTCGGTAAATGAAGTCGGGCTACTTAATATGGCCGACTCGAATGGCGGATTACACATTTGAATCGGCTGAAATGAACGCCGACGTGGGCCGATTCGAGCGACCACACCAAGGAGACTCATGTCACGGACGCCGACTCTCTCAAAGACGCCGATTTTCGGTCCGGTGTGGACCCGCCTTAATTAAGGCTCATAGGGTAGCAAGTGTGTGTATGTGTAAACAATAAGATAATAAGTGATCATGATGAGAACAGTCTCTCTCTCATAGGCCATGCATAGGCTTATAATGTTAGGCCTATGTATATAATCAATAAGGTCTAATCAACCTCTTTTGATTTCCCCCTAGAGAAGAAAAAAAACAAATCAGTGTCTGAAGAGAGTGAAAAATGTCAAAAAGAAAAAAAAATCAACAGGGTACGCTGGATTCATTTCTTCAAAAGAAAAACAGGCCCAGTGAAAATGAGGACAGAGAAGGGGAGAATGAGCAGAGGAAACAGGAGGATAGAAAGAAGTGCGGAGCTTCTGCAAAGAGTGGAGAAGAGACAGGACAGAGCAAAGAACTATGTGGAAAGACAGGAGAGACGAGAGATAGTGGAGAGAGGAGAGGAGAAGAGATAGGGCAGAGTGGAAAACCAAGTGGAATGGATGGACAGAGAGAATGGAGTGGAGAATCAGGAGGACCAGTTCAGTCAGAACAACAGAGGGGACCAGAAACAGTGACACAGACAGGAGAACAAAGACAACCAGCAGCACAGACAGGAGAGAGAGCTCAGACAGCAAAACAGAGAGAGGGTGGGAAAATCCAGAGAGGACCAGGACATAGAGGACCAGAAAACAGGCAGAATGAAACGGTTGCCTTGGATGCTCTGGATCCTGTGATCTATAAAAATAAAATAATGCAGGGTCTCATATTAACTGACGAAGACAAAACATGTTTGCTGCAAAATAAGTGGGTGCCAGCAGGACATCATAGCTATCCCCAGCGGGATTTTGGCGGAAAGCAGCTAAAATATAATGTCTTGTGGGAAAAAAAATATGAATGGCTTCGGTACTCTCCTAATGAAGATGCTGCATACTGTGCACATTGCCTTGCCTTCAACAATGTCAGGGGCAACTTCAGTTTCATAACTAAAGGTTTCACTGACTGGAAAAATGCCATTGGGGAAAAAAGAGGCATCCTCCCAAAGCACAACGTGTCCATTGGCCATCAAAAAGCCACAGAAATGGCTGAAAACTTCTTCTCTATAGTTCAAGGGGGAAAAAAAGACATAAGATCAACAATAAGTGCAAATTATGAGGAAAAGGTGAAGAAAAATCGTCAGACTCTCCTATCTATTCTCGACGTAATTGTGTGCCTTGGCCAAAGAAACGTGGCTTTTCGGGGGAGCTGGGAGGGGGAGAGTGAGAGAGGGAATTTCCGCTACTTTGTAGATTGGAAATCTGAATTTGATTCGGCCCTAAAAAAACATCTTGAAACTTCACCTAGAAATGCCATGTATCTATCACCTGCAATTCAAAATGAGATGATAGAATGCTGTGCAACTGATATTAGAGAGACCTTACTAAAGAAAATAAAGGAGGCTAAGTTTTTCTCTGTCCTTGCTGATGAATCCGTGGACATCAGTGGCACTCAGCAGATGTCAATATGTATCCGCTATGTCAGTGACAAGGACACGGAAACTGAGATAAGGGAGGACTTCCTTGGTTTCTGTCCCCTCCCCAAACAAGATTCAGCCACCATTAGTGAAGCCATTCTCAGGCAGCTCACAGAGATGGGTCTTGAGGCGAGTTTACTTAGGGGTCAGGGATATGATGGAGCCGCCACAATGAGTGGACGAGTCAGTGGGGTCCAAACAAGAGTCCAGGAGCAGTATCCAAGGGCGGTGTACACCCACTGTAGGAGCCATGCGCTCAATTTGGTAGTGGTACATGGATGTGCTGACATTCCTGTAGTGAGGAACACCATGGCAGTTGTGGAAAAAATAGCTGTTTTTTTCTCAGCCTCAGGTGCAAGAAAAGCTGCCTTAAAGGAACATTGCTCGGGCGACCAATCCAAGCTCAAAAAGTCAGGGATACCTTTGATGTCTGACACGAGATGGGGCACTAGAGGAAAAACAATGCGTGCTTTTGTTGAAAAGTTCAGTGCTGTCCACTCAACTTTGAGAACCCTGGAAACTGAGCACACATCTGTCTCTGGAAAGGCCTACAACCTCCGGCAGAGTATTGAGTCCTTTGAGACCATCATCAGTGCTGTCATTACAGACTATGTTCTAGGTTACATGCAACCACTAACAACACAACTGCAGGCTACTAACCTGGACATAGTATCTGCATATCAAGAGGCCAGAAATGTCCGCAATGTTATTGCACAACAAAGATGTGAGCAAGCTTTTAGTGTCTGCTTTCAAAAGGCAGTTGACCTGGCTAAATCTGTCGATGTGGTGCCAAGCAAACGCAGAATCTCTGTCAAACAGTTTCAGGGCAAACATTCCCTCAGAATCAGTGGAAGACCACTACAGGATAAATCTATTCTTTCCTTTTATAGAACACATCATGAGTGAGCTGGAATGCAGATTTGCTCAAAGAAATGAGCCAGCCATGGTTGCAGCGTACCTGGTGCCAGCAGATCTGAAAAAGCTCACTGAAGAAAGGGAGGCAGAGCTCCTCCAGTGGTACCACCAAGACCTGCCTGATGCTGCGACTGTGGAACAAGAGCTGAAACGGTGGAGGTACAAATTCCAGTCCATCACCGAGCAACTGCCATCCACAGCGCTGGAAACCCTCCAGACTACAAGCATGGTCTTCTTTCCTAACATTGACTGCATGTTGAGAATATTCCTCACAATCCCAGTGACAACATGTGCTTGTGAAAGGTCCTTCTCAGCAATGAGAAGGCTGAAGACATGGCTGAGAGCCAGTATGACAGATGACAGACTCACTGGACTGGCTCTCATGCACGTCCACTGGAAGGTCAAAATTGACAGGGAGAGGGTCCTGAGACGGTGGGACTCTTCTGGCCACAGAAGGATCCACTTAGCCTTCAACTCCAAAAGGTAATTCATGTTATACAGATTCTCTGTTGCAAATGTACTCGGGGTGATCATTTTAACTTATGTTTGTGTATTCTATGTCATTTCAGAGGGCCAATGCAGAGAGAGGAGCATGTGGAGGATGACTGACTGACACACACACACACACACACACACTCACACACACACACACACACTGCACAATAAAAAAAAAAATCTTTTTGCCAACAAGTGTATCAGTGTACTTATTTTTGTAAGTGACATTTTGGTATGGTTTGTGCAAAAACTGGTAAAAGGGGTGTCTTTCCTGGGACGGACCTCACTAATTTTGAGATCCTGGCTACGGCCCTGGTAGTAGTGCGTAAAAACGAAACCTAAGCGCCCTACAGTCGTGACAGCTAGTACTCGTAGCAGTGTTAAAACATTTTTTTAAATTATTCTACCAACACTGACATGTACATCGATAGTCCGACGTTATAATACATTTGTCTCGGGTGTTCTGCGGAGCAGTTAAAGCTGTTTTTAGTGACAGGCTGGATGTTACCATTGACGTGCGCTAGCTCAACACCAGCTTAGCAACACTGACTTGTGCAACTATAAGGACTGGACCAATTGTGCTGAAAACGGTCTCCACCGACCTATATCATCTCGGGTAAGTTGGAAATGAGGTCCTATGTCCAAAATTCCGAACTTTTCCTTTAATGTCTGTTCCAAATTTCATGTAAATGCAACCAATAGTGGTCAAGACATTTTAGTCAAAACCACAAATGTTAACCTCATGGTGCTCGAGGGAAGGTCAGAGGATCCTCTGGAAATCATGAGTACCTGCATAAAATGTTGTGCCAATCAATCTGGCGGTTGGTTAGATATTTCAGTCTTGTCTCAAAAACCACAGCAATGCTGCAGGCTGAACACTACAATAATACAATATTGATCTTGCTTACCTTGTGTCCGTCAGGTACGTGACCCTTAACGACGGACAGAATGTCATGGAGAGTCAGTCCGGTCATCTCTCCACCACCCAGGCCCGCAATATCGCTCAGCACCAGTCCAGTAGGATCCTCTCCCTCCTGACCATGGATGCTGAAGGACTGCAGCTGACACATAAAAACAAAGTTAATGGCACGTACACCTAAAGCATGGGAACAGAAACCTGCTGATTGGTTTGCACCACACACTGTTTTCTGATGAACATAACTTGTTCAGTTTTGCCTTTATGTCGCTTTTTGTGTTTATACTGTCTTTTAGTGTATATATTATCCTCTCCTAATTGAACGCGCAAGCTCATTGTTAACTTGAAACAAATATGGAACATTGGGGAGTTTACCTAGTTGCTAACTTCAAGACCAAAAGATCGTGTCCAAGGAGTAGAGGCTTGGAAGTGGAAATTTATGACAAACCCAGTCTTTCTCAACGTAAGGGTGAATTGCTAAGTGGGCCCTCTTCCAGTAGTGATTCAGTGTCTTGTTCAAAGTCAAGATGAAACCAACTCTCTTTTCATTATCTCCCCCCATTTTTAGACACGCAACAATGCATTTAAGCTCATTTTGTTCCCGCCTCCCTCCAACACATTATGCCAATCATTTTAGTGAGTTCTCTCTCTTACTGCTCCCCTTTACCTTCTTGGTGAAGCTGGTTGTGGAGGAGCCCACCATGGCCTGGTTGATGACTCTTCCATGAAACACCGACTGGACCGAACTGATGAAGCTAGACTTTCCAGAACCAACCGGACCCAGGAGGAGAATGTGAGCCTGAGTCGCCTCGCAGCTGCTCGGCCTGTAGGAGCTGATGGTCTTCATCAGGCTCGTCTTTCGTCTATATTCAAATTCAAGATACTTGCTGTTTAGAATCATTTGAATAAGTAGAATAAAGACAGAATGTACTTATCTAAATAAGTTCCCTTTAAATGAACAGAAATATATTAATTTGACTGCTTTAAACTGACTTGAATGGCAAAGTTTTACTCACTCTTCTGTCCACTCCATGTCTCTCCATTGAGGTTCATTTGGTGGAGCTGCTGAGGAGAGTTGAAGACTTGATAAGGTTTAATGAAATGCCCTGTTTGCCATGTTGTCTTATGATGACAAATCTCAGTTCAGATACTCTACGTGAATATACAGAGGTATAAGGCCACGTACTGTATAGCGACACACCAGGCTGGTAACCTACTGTACTGTATGTAAAAACTGTATGCAGAGAAAGTCGGCCATACAGCTGTTATGCGTAGGGTCGTGAAAATGTACAAGTGTACAAAGAAGGCTGAAAGAGTTTCTCTTTTTTTGTCTCGAACGAGGAGTTTTTCTTTTTAGACACCATTATGTGATTTTGTTATATGTTGCATGAAGGGTTTTGATGCAGGCCTTTACGGAATCCTATTTTCAAACTGGGCCTGGTTTTTTAATAATGCATCCAAACAAATATAAGAGAAGCCTTCATATTTACTAGCAGTGCTGGTCTTTGACAGCTTTCTGGTTGTGGGACTGTAGTTTACCTCGGAATGCAAACAAAGGTGCTTTCAATATTTTCTCTCTTGATTTGACATCTGGAAAGTTCCGGCTACCTGCATCCATGAAGCTTAAAGGTTTGACTGAAGCAGATGTATCTGTGGACGATGTGACTCCAATATTAAAGCCGCCCAAGCTGATGGGGAAAACAAACACAAGCATGCATCAGAGCTAGAGATAAGATAAAGCAAAAGAGCAGAAATTAACCGATTGAAAGAGTCTGCAATAGAACTCAACAAAAATAAAACATGGCAATTAGCAAAATGCAGCTGAAACATTTGACCCATGACCTTCTTCCATAAACAGGTCCTGGTCCTGTATTTTTTGTTTTTTTAAGTGTCCAAATCCTTCCTTTCTGAAAATCCTGTGAGATCTAGGGCAAATTTGAGTGCACTCCAATAATTGTAAACCAATTAGTAAGCCAGTGTCATTGTTTAAAATCAGCTTTATTTTCTAGAAATATTTATACAAAATTGAGTTTTCCCAAGAAATCAACTCAATGTTTTTAAGTATGTTTTAAGGATATATATTTATGTGTATAGATACCTAAATGTACAGCTTACCCTCCCAGTTCTTTGTAAAAACCGACTTAAACCAACTAGTTATCAAACTAGCTAACTAACTAAGTAGCTGCAGTTTCACCCAATCTGCAAACATTAAGCGATTAAGAGCCTGGGATTTATGTCTCCCACCACACAGAGCAGTTACAGTTCAAACGGGTCAAAAATCAACATCAGCAGAACTGCCAAACTTTGTGACACTTAATTAGCTTAAAATCTTAAATATTACCCCACATATCCGAATGATTTCTGCTCCATAGCCGATGGACGTAGAAGCGGCGAATAACTCAACTGAACCAGGACACAACGAGAGACTGAAACCGAGACGGGATCCCTTTCCGAGGAATAGAAAGTGAAACCTAACTGTCAGACAAAGACAGCTACCGCCAGGATGGGGAAATAACTGCAGAGGAACTGGCACTTCCTTGCTAGTTTGTTGTGGTCCTGGACTCCTGGTCCAGAAGGTCCAGACCTTTGACCTCCCGCAGTTCCAGTTGAGTGACATTCGGTCTGATATCAGTCAAAGCTTGCTGCTCTCTCCAAACAACAAGCATGAACACGACACATGCTTTTGGGGCACTTTTGTTGAAGTTTGCTTACCGAGTAGACTATCAATTTATATGAATTGAGGATCTTTATTACCAAATGACATGATTCATAATACAATTATCATTTCCTGACTGATGAAACTGATTACACTGGATGGAAAAAGCGCTATGAAATATTTGTTGCGAAGTCTATAATGCATTCAATTACAAAAACAAACCAAATGTGCACTTTCCTCAGAGTTTAGACCTCGCTTTCTATGAATCTCCCTGAGGAGGAGGTACGTTTAACACCTTCATCCTCAAACTTGAGTGCACATGACAGCATGTTGTCAAATTTAACACACAAGCCCAACATATGACCTTTCCTTCACCTAACACATTCACACAACAGGGGGGTGACACCGAGTTTGTGATACTACAGCAACCTAATATGGAGCAGGTTGTCATCACAGAGGGACAACAGGTTGCTCATAGAGATGTTAATCATGAGAAGGTAGACTGACTGTGATGAGATCAGAAACATACAGGGGAGGATTTCAACATGCCAAATGGACTTGTGTGTATTTTAAGAGCAAACATCAGATCTTAAATGTCCTAAAGGGTACATTAAGAATGACGTGGAAAAGTTGCTGATATAACTAGTAACTACTTGTTAAAGCAATATAATTGGGGATGAGGACTACTGAGGACAGCTGAGCAGGCCTTGGTCATTACATTTAGATATATGCCTGATCAAGCCAGTGGGGCCAGCATGGTAGATACAGATACAATGTAGATTGCCTGTAAGAGGGCCCAGGAGATTAATGACGATACAGCCTGATACACAATGCAGGGTCTTATCATAAGTCAAAACATAATTTAACATGAATCATAGTTATCATTGTAGAGTATTTTTTAACTATATACATATATACTCATCTTATTCACTAGGGGGTGCTCTCGTCTTGTAGTTGAAGCTCCAGTCTTGTGGTTGAAGCTTAGATACTGACCTGCTACCTATCAGAGGTCAATCTGTGGACACACCTCCACACCAAGACCAGAACTCCCACAGAGGAGGAAAACGTGTCTTGGCACACAGTCACTCTCATCACTCGGTAGCTTTTAATAACTGAATGTTTTGATCTGATCTGCAATTGATTGCGGGGATTGCTATTCCTTGGATAAAAAAAATTGTTTTTTTGTTTTGTGTGTGTGAGTGTGTCTCTTTCTCTCGCTCTTCTGAGACTTTGTAGTTATGCAGCTTTTACTGTGGATGAAAAAAAATGGAGCTAAGTTAAAGATCACTCAGGAACATTTCTCACACATGTCCATATTTATGCATAATTCCCATGTTGTCAGGGTAGTCAGCAGACTTTTGCCCCACCTTCACCTCCTGGTGTTCATCAAAGCTTCAGATTGTGATTCAGATCCAGGTCCAGGTCCAGCGAGGCCCTCAGGAATCCTGCAGGAGATCACATCAATCACCAAAAAAAAAATCACCAAATCATGTTTTATATCACCAGACTCCATCTAGGAAATGCAGGCTTCTTGGGATCTAAGATATTTTTATTTCAATGGTTTACACAGTAATACTGGTACAACCTGTAACTCATGTACTGAACCCATTCTGTTAAAAACACATTTCCTGCATGACACTACACCCAATTCTCTAACATTTGGCACAATCTTCATGAATGTAATCCCATGCATTCACGTGAATCACCCTGCCATAAGGCATTCATTCTGAAGAATTTAATAGTGTTTTCATTTAATTGTAGTTTTACATTGAGCTAACAAAAATGTATTTGTGTGTAGAGGTCTGAGAATATGAGGTATGCTTTCAGAAAACGTGTAAACAATTGAGGAAAAAATCTTTTATCAATTACAAATAAAATCATATTCATAGTAGTAATTTTACAAGAGAGAGAAGTGAGGAATCACTTCACTCTCTTGTAAGTGAAGGTTATGCTAGTGAAGCTAAAAGGATCATGCTCACTCAGCAAAACCCTTCAAAGCTAAATAAACGTGTATTGTTTTTAAAGTTTGCAGGTTCTTTCTTTATCAGGGCTGTTTTGGCTAGCAGTCTACAATAGATCAGAAGTTATAAGAGCCAACAACAAGGCATAGCTATCTTTATGACCTTGTAGCTAGGCTAAGCTTTTGCTGTGTCAGCAAAATAGTTTTTATTAGTGGAGCCTTATGTAGAAAGACTGGGAGATGTTGAGCTGCCATTTGGATGGAGACTTGAAGGGTAGGTTAGGAGATCCAAAACCCCTAATGAAACGTTGTGTGGGTCCATTATTTTATTTTATTATTTATTTGTGGTTTTTATATGATTCTGTAGCTTCTCAGCAGTGAAAATGTGTGTTTTAGCACTCCTTTTTTCTCATGCGTTTCTAAAAATATCTGACATAGGTTTCTACATGATGACGTTGCACGCTAATGTTGTTGTATGAGGTACAAATCCAGTATGAAAAGCAGACAAGAGCACCAGCACAGAAGCTAAGCCTTGTATTGCTGGGTTGATACCAAACAACTAACTTTGAAGAGAGACTTCAGTTCCTCATCGGAAAAGGCCTCTCTGACAGGAAGCTAAGGATGTGAAAATATTCTAAAGATAGAGACTTTTAAATTGATTAGAGTATGGGCGGTCCTTTGTTTACATGGTTAAAATATGTTTTGCTGTAGTCGACCCTTTAATGTTCCCAAACAGAAACGCTTGGTTTGACAAGTCTGACGCATCAGTTAATGATATATTTGCTGCCAGAGCTGCCCAGTTATCTGAGGGCAACACCCGAATATAAAACACAACCCGCTGCGGCCTTGAAGTCATGACTGGGTGTCATTAAAAGCCATCCTACTGCTGATGGCCTGACAGTAAACACTATCTATAGGTTGTTATCTGTGGGTGGAGGATGTTGCCCTGCCAAACCAAAACACAGTGACCGTGCACAACAGACCTCATGATTTAACCATCCTGCAACCATATTCAGGTGTAATGTGTTTAGAAATGTGTAATGTACATTTGGATAACTTGTCTAGAAGTTTCAGGGCTGTAGCCCACGCTTTTAAAAATACTGGAGGTCATGAGTCCTGCATGTGACTTTTATGGATAAGAAATGTCTTTTTTTGCAGCCTGGTTTGGTTAGCCTGTACACCATATGCAATCATATCCAGATATGTGTATTAAAAAGTGATGAAATGTTTTTTTTAAGTGTAGAGCGATGGTGCCTTTGAAGTAAATTTGATGACATGACTGGTATGTATATATAGTATATATATACACAGTATATGGACAGATATCCAGCTCTGACTCAGCAGCTCCAGCTGATATCTGTGGAGCAGAAAGCTGCAGATGGGAGGAGGGGCGTGAGCCGTCTAACCAGGGAACTATGTTGACTATGACTATATATGCAACTCCCCAAGAAAACCTTGTGCTCTTCATTTTCTATATATAGATGGAGGATGAAATGAACATATAAAGTTTTATAGTGTGTATCTAATGAAACAAGAAGAATATATTACGCCTGCTTTATATGACTGTTTAGCCTTAATAAATAAATATTGTGGTGCATTAAAGGATTACTACCATTTCTATATCAATAACTCAAGTTACCTTGAATTTGTAAATAATCATTTTTCAAGCATGCCTCCGTGGTGAATAAAGGTTTTTTTTTTTTTAAATGAATTTTCTTGATATATCAAAACATTCATTCACAAACTTGCACACCACTCATGCACAATGGAGGCATGAAAGAAAAACTACATTTTCTTCAAGAAATCAAATTAGGGCGAATAATTGATATCCCTTTGTTAAAAAGAAGGGTGTGGTACTAATCTATCTCGACACTTATTTAATATGTCACACTACTGTTGATGCTGTCGTGTTACACATCACGGCCTCTCCGTTCCATCAGACACTGTTGCAGCGTTACGCCACAAACCAAAGTTCTTTATAAACAGTGCGATCACGACATATGGAGGGATCTTATTTCCGTGATTACGGTGGAATCTATGTGTAAAAACGCCTATTGTGTCCCAAGGAGCAGTATTAGTGTGTGAAGAATTAAATAAAACAGTGCCTCCTTTTGACCAAGAAGACATTTTTTAAATGAATTCTTTAAAATACTGGAACACTGAAGTTGTTCCCGTGCTGTACGGATCACATCAAGGAAAAATCAAACAATCCTTTTTTGCACCAGATATGCACGAGTCAGCTCCACATAATGGCTGATAATTACCATGCATAGAAAAATGGGAATGTGATATGCAACACTAAGTTTTCTTGTTAATTGTCAGATGATCCCAGATGGCAAATGGTCTTTTTTTATTATTGTGTTTCATACGTCTTTTTTTGTCCTTCTACTTCTTTTCTCCCCCGCTGCATGTAAAGATGATAATGTGACGTTTGGGTTTTGACAGCTCCAGGACGGACAGGACATGATGTTCTCTACAGGCAGCCTCTGATCATGTTCACAGTACCATGTATAGACAGCTGTCGTTAGAGGCAATCACTGCACTTTAGTGTAAAGTGAGTTGTCCAGTTTGCTCATTTGAATGGAGAGACGGTAGCTTCATCTCAAAGTTGTTTCGAAAATGGTTTATGATTGTAAAGTTGCAGGTTAATGTGGTTATGGAAGCGTCATCACCTGTTCTTCTTTAGCAACAACTACCACCGTACTCTTGATGCCTCTCTTGTTATGTTGGAGGCAAAAAAGGAGGGAGGATATCCAAACCCTAGCTCAAAAGCACATTTATGTTTATTTACCAAGCAGTAAGATTGATTGACGTCGCTCACTAATGATTTCCAAGAACTGATGGTCCATTTCTGATAACCTGCATAAAATGCACAATTAGTTGATCTTCAGAGATTGTTCACCATAATGACGACTGTGTCATTATTTCCTGTTTATTTGAGGCACTTCACTTCAATTTCACGGAAATATTAACATTCAGTGGAAGCCTTTCCCATTTCTGAGAAGGACTGACTGAAAGGTAAAGTGTCCCCGCGGGCCACTGCAGGTACAGGTATGTTTTACTGCAGCCTGCTCCATGTCGGGAGGGAGCGGCTTGTAAAGATTTTGTTTTTCCACGTGTGCTGTCAAGTAAAACCTGTTGTACATAGAATATAATTATACGATGTATACACTGTCCATGTTTCCTGTGCTCTCAGTGATACTTTCAGGGTGTTTTGATGAGCTTTACTCGTACTGCTGCAGATTATTTACATGGCTGTCACTAAGGGTGATCCTTTTTACAACATGTGTGTCACAGTAATTGAATCCACCTCAGTAGGTAGCTTAGTACTGACTGAGGGCCATATGATCGAAAGGTCTCAGGTTCACTGTCAGAGTGTCCTTGAGCAAACAGCAAAAACCTCGCCCTGTTGTTTTTTTCCCCACTGCATATTGCTTTGAATAAAAACATCAGTTAAAGGCAGTCTGTCCTTCCTTCGTCTTAGAATGGGTAATATGGGTAAACATGAAGGTAACAGGTATTCTGTCTCATAACAGCATGACTCATACAATCATATATGTTGTCTGCAGAATTTGTATTTATATCAAATATGTCTTCAGATATTGGTTTTAGAGAATATGTCCAACAATGTTGTCAGTTACACACAGTGATCTACTGAGATCTCTTTATTACAGGGGATTGTTTGATCACATGTATTTTGTTTGCAGGGGAGGAGAAATGCATACCCAGACTGGGGATACTGTTGAGAGGATGAAAGAGCACCTACCGGACTCAACACATCCTCCGTGGAGAAGGAGTTCAAAGACTCAGGGAAGACTCATCCATATCAGTAAAAATATCTGGGCATGGTACTGGACCATTGTGGTGAAGGGAAGGCTGAGCCAGACAGCAAAGCTATTGATGTACCAGTCTATCTATGTTTCAAACCTCAGCTATGGTTACAAGCTATGAGTATTCACCAAAAGAATGAGATGACGGACACGACCGGCCAAAATGAGCCTCCTTCGTAGGGTGGTCGGGGCTCAGCCTTAGAGAAGGGGTGAGGAGCTCAGACATCCGGAGGGAGCACGGAGGAGAGCCGCTGCTCCTTTACATCAAAAGGGGTCAGCTGAGGTAGTTTGGGCACCTAATCAGGATGCCTTAGAGGTTTCCAGGTATGTCAAAGTGGTTAGAGGCCCCTGGATAGACCCGGACCAATCTGGAGGATTATATATCTCATCTGGTCTGCTGCTGCCCCAGTGACGATAAACAGAAGATAATGGATGGCTGATTTATTTGTTTTGTTTAGTTTTACAGTCTGTGGTCACTTGCCAAGAGTGCTATTTGATAGACTATCATGATCAGTTCAGCCCAGTGTGGTCAAGGGTGGAGAACTTCAATTGGAGGGTGTGATGCGACATTTAATGAGGCATACTACGTATTTGAACAGTAAACGCTCCATGATGTCACTTGACTATCCTAGTTGTGGTCTCCGTCTCCAGCAGACTTACCTTGAAACACCTTGTGTGTCATTATAGACGATACCTGGTGTTTGCCACAGTGGACAAAAATATTTTTTACACCTATCTTGGCTAGAAAATAATTAAAATCACAGATGGCTGTTGCAAAGAAGAAGATCAGTGTCTAGTAAACACGTAGCTGCAGAGTGCTGGTAGTTCTGTAGTTCAATAGGTGGAGCAATGCTGCCAGGGTTAGAGATTTCATTTCTACCACCAACAGTGAACAGCTGACGGCTGAATGGGCCAAAGCATTCACCAGTTACAGGAAATGTGTGACGCTGACTGGGATTTGTGTAACTGAACACTGTGTGTTATGGGGGGGAAATAAATAAAAAAAAGAGATAATTTCTAGTTTTGCATTTTCGTCAAAGCGTGCTACTTTTGAAGTTTATCTATTACTTTACATGTATCCATTAAAATTCTAAAAGAAAATCCGACGTATAGGATTTCCACTATCGAAGTTCCCAAAAAATGTCAAGCTAGGGTTGGTAATCTTCCTCTAAAACAGTTGTTGTCACATCCAAATAGCAATCATTAAATGAAAAACAATCCAGTCAACGAGTGGCTGTCACAGGACTGCAAAAACAAATCCAGTCAGTTCATGGCATGAAATGTACCCCCATCAGGAAACATGTGTTATTGTTGCTTCACTTAATCAACGTGGCTTGTATGACTTGAACGTTATTAAGTGATGGCAGTCAATGGTATCATCAGATGTGTGATGTGTTTTCTGGTCTACATGCTCAGCCAGTCTGCCTCACACAGACTGTAAACAAGCTTTAATTAGCAGGTTGAGCTATCGAGTGTCTCCCCGTCACCAGAGCTGCGTGTTTGTGCACGGGCCTTTTTGGCACAGGATCATACGGTATAGATAACTTTCATAAACCGCTTTTGGAATCAATTTATTTTTAAAAAATAGTTCTGAAGAATGTATATGAGATGGGCCAAAGCTAACTGGGCCAGAAAGAATTTGTCACTAGTAGGGGGTGTGCATGCATTTCAGCTCCAGCAAAATAGGGTACAGAATGTCCGTCTGAGTGATGTCTGTTATGATTTCTTTGAAGTGGTAATCTACAAGTCTTCCTGTTTTCCTTAAGTGGTGCCCGTTGCTGTTGCACTTCACTATGATATTTGAACAAGCTGTACTGAAAACAGAAGATACAAAAGTACATATTTGGTTCAAGAACCTTCCATCTCAGCTGGCTGAGCTCTTGCTTTGCGCAAGATCTCAGCGCTGACGGTGTCTAATCCGCCTGGCCAGTAGCCTGGAGGAGGAAACATTGTTTTCTTCCTCACAGTGTTTACATCTCCATCCTCCTCCGGGTGATCAGTGCGGGGGTTTCTTTTTAGAATATCAAGAGCTGGCAGTTACCATTTCCTCTCTTTTTGACCTCTATGCAAAGTTGTTTTTCTGTAAATTACACCAGTGAAAAACTTTTTGAGTGCTTTGCTAATATATCTGTTTGGATGGATTTTGTCCTGACATTTACAGGTGTGGTAAAAATGAACACACACTTTATGGCATCATGGCCGGTGTGATGGTAGATTTTTATGTCGATGCTTTGTATGTGTTGTAATATATTTCTGTCGGGAGACTACACTGGGAATAAGGTCTATTTATCTCTTATTCCTTCTATCTCCAGCTATCTTTTAGCAGTGCATGATCACGGAGTGACTACAGTTTGCATACATTTGTAAAAGGGAAATACGAGGAAAGTAAAGAGGAGAAAAAGAACACAGAAAGAAAAGGGTAAGAAAGGGGAGAAAATTAAATCTGACCAAAATAGGGGAGTAAATAAACAGTAGAGGCAGCGAGATAAGTAGAGTAAACTAGAGAAAAGGAGGAGGAGAAGAAGAGACGAGAAGAGGAAGGGGGAAGGAACCGGTCTGAACCAGCGTAGGCTGACTCTTGGGGCTTTATACCCTCCTCACTTCACCCCTCCCAACTCCTCCTCGTGTTTCCTCTGACTCAGGCTGGCTGAACTTTTTCTTTAAGCGCTCCGTCATGCGCTTGTTGTCACCAGGAACAGTTTGGATACACATTCCCCAGAGTAAGAGGATCCTCAGCAGAGTAGGGGCAGGGCCAGTGGTGGTGACGGCGGGATGATCCAGGACTTACAGTGACGGGCAGGTGTTCCCCTACACATTACATAAGGAATACAGGGGTGACCTGTGGGTGTATTGATTATCGGGCAGACATGCTTCACATTCGTGGACATCCGCACATCCTTCTGGTGGAACAGTTTGTTTCCATGCCACAGTGGGTGTACCCATCAGGGATCTATAAATCTGAAATGGAGCAGTGGCACTTTTTAGAAAGAGGAATGTTTCACTTACTCTACTTTTCACTAACATGGAATGATTTGGGATCCTGCAGTATTGATTTGTTTGGTCCCAGGAAACAGTGACACAAACATGCTGGTTTAGTGTTTTGGGAAGACTAGGAAAGTATCGATTAGCTTGGATGCAATACTGAAAAAAAAAATATATATATATTAGGCATTTGTGAGGGGCCTTGTGGTTGTACTGCCATTTTGGGTTTGCTTTTTAGTAAAGGAGAGCTATTCCAATATCTGTATAAGAGAAGAGCAGCAAAGTCTCCATCTCTGGATGAGCCCAACCTGATGTCTGAACTGACACTATTCCTAGACTCAGCCAGCTGCCAAGTCCTAAACGTACTCCTCTGGAAAAGTTAAAGCTGGCTGCTTTCTCCACTGGAGATCAGACACCTTCTATAAATATACATTACATCCATATCTTCAGTCATCAGAGCGGACATGGAATCATTGGGCACCACAGCCAATTCTATTTGGGGGTTGGGGTCAGACAGATGCTGTAAACAAGTTTTATTAGAAGGAAATTAGCTAAATACTAGCCTTATTTAAGCTAGTGCTGCCCATGTCAGATATGGTGACGGTAACATTTCATGAGTTACTTTTCATGTCTGCCTTTTCATTCTGAAAATTAAATTAAATAACAAAGGCTGAAAAATATTAAAAAGTCATGATTGATTGAGTAGGAAAGAAGAAAAGCTTCCTACACAAATATATTTCCTTTAAAAGAAAACCCTCTCTAGTCTTTGCTCTTTGGGCCTCGAATGTGAGGAACGTGCAGTGAGCGCCCTCATTGGATGTCTGAAGCAGGAGAGGAGGCGGTGTTAGAGGTCAGACTCTTGACCTCTGACCTCAGCCCATAACTCTGCCAGGTGCCTCACCATATGCAGAGCAGTCACCAATCCACTGCCCTGTGAGATAGTAACTAGTCTGTGCTGACTCACAGGTTTTATAACGCATGACCAAAGGCCGAAGCAGCCCGGAGATGCTGTGCAAAATGCAATTAGATAATGACAGAACTTTCTATCCGACAGAATGTTTTTTATTCGCTGAACCAGGAGGAAAACATAAAAGGTGCCAGCAGTGTTGCAAGCTCCAATATCTTGCAAGATCAAAACCACATTTCCCATAAGCCTAAATGTTCCTCCCTGAAGACAATAAAGACATTGGGGTTCATTTTGCCATTGATCTCAATATTCAGAGCACTATTTGCAATCATCTAAAACTCTGTTGACTATGACTTTGATTATGAGTTCAAAGATGGCGCCCTTTAAATCAAATGAAATGTGCTCACTGGGCCTACTTGTAGAAAACGTTCTTCAGGTTTGCTCTGGCTTCTATAACTCTTGGGCCGATGTTGTGCATGCATAATTAAGCCATCGAGGTCCAAAGTGATGGTCACTTTCGTTTGTTCATGGTAATACTACACGTGTTTCAAAATGTATGGAGTTAAGATTAATTTAATTTAAAAGGTGGCACATAGCTCTGTAGGCCACGGCCGTCAGACTAAGCTTGAGTAGCAAGGCTGTGCAAGCTGGTAGGTCAAACCTCCAAACTGACCGTGAGGCTTACAGAAATTAAATGACGAAGAGTGAAGAAAGAGCTCGATTGACTTTTTAGCTCAATGGCAGAAATCTTGAATGAGTTTCTCCTCTCCAAATATAAACCCTCACCGACTCATTTATTGGCACAACATATATGATTCAAGCAAAGCATACTTGGGCAAAATGCCTCCATCTGCCACAGCTGAAAATCAGTTCCACCTGGAAAGCGGCGAGCCAGTACTACTTAGTTTTTCCATTGCATAACCAGCTGCATTTTATGTGTTTCTCTGGAGAGTCAAACATCTTCCTGGAGGCATGGCCGTTCTCTCTACAGTTAACGTCGACACAGATATATATATTGGAAGCAAATGTGTTGTGTGCTGTTTTCTCCCAGTGGAAATGGGAATGGAAAAATCCAGCTTTTCTCTATTTTCAGCTTACATAAGTAATAGTTGGTTGAAACACTGGCCCTCATTCGATGGGAATTGTTTTCCTACAGAGCATCCGAGTGAAGCTACAGGAAGAAGGCCGACAGATTGTGTAACTACTCTGTAAATTCACTACCAGGTGACTTTTTAACAACACCACCTCAGAGGCCCTAGCAAAACATTCGGTTTAATTTTCAAAAATCTTTGGAGTTAACAACCTTTAGTTGAACCTCTGACCACTTACAGATATTCTGCTTGTGTGAAGCCTTTAGGTTCAACACCTCCTGCACCTGGTTTTGTCCGGCCAGCCTGGTGTCCTTACAATTACATTCAGACTCATAATAACTGCATTGTTAATTACCTTTCAAGGGAAATATATTTGATCATGGCCTGCTTTTGCTCTCGACATATCACAAATGATTCAGAATGAGTCAGAGAAAGTCTGCATAGGGAGGAGGTCAGGAGAAATAGCTTAATATGAGCAATAGTGCTTCACATTCATTGGTCCCTGATATGTTTGGGCATCAAAGTCCTGCTATGTGGTTCCACCAGATCTCGAACATTGTTCTTTTAACAAGCACAGACGAATGAACTGAATAAGCCAACGCTCCAGATATCAAATAACATGACCGAACATGTCTGACAACTATTGGATATGCCCAGTATTGTTCTGCAGTGTAATAAGAACAGACTCGAGTTTCTGCCCGACATTCACAAAGCTCAGCTGTGCTTCTTTCCTCTAAACACAGCAGTAACTCTGCTGCTGCTGGTGTTTGAGTTAAACAGCTGCGATTCAACTCACTGCAACAAGTGCACACGCACACATGACACATAAAGATTGTGTATGCTGAGCTTCTAAGGGAAGCTTGTGTAAATATTCACAGTCTCATTCCACTGATTATCAATTATAATAATATCTGCTGTACGCACATAGCATGTGAGAGCATTGCACGTGAGGTCTGTAATGGAGAAAGTTGGGCAATTTGGGAGGCTGAATTGTCTTAAAAGAAGTGCAGAAAAAAGGGATCATCATGGTGTTAGTTGTCTCATCTATGCAGAATTTGTTGCTTGATATGGTGAAAATGTTGGTCGTTACCCATTCTGACTCATCACAAATTGCAATCATTTAACTTTTGTGTTGTGTTCATGCAGTTCACGTCTAAATGAAAAGGGGAAAGCCTTTAAAATGACTACAGTGACGACAGTGCAGGGCATGTGTTCCCGTATGAATCGTCCACATGTGGGCCGTCTGTGTGCACGTGTGTCTATAGTGGGATGCCTGAACCAGCATCCATACGACATGCCTCTGAGCCTCGATTCTTCACACAGGGAGGGGTGATGGCCACTTCATGCATTCTCCCCATGCAGATCAGTTCTCCCCGGCACATCAGCTGCAAAGGGCAGTTGAGGTGCTAAATGACCCACCCCTCTCTAAACCAACTCCCCACCCCAAATCCATGCGCCTCTCTTCTAGCCTCGCCGTGGGGCTGGGCCAGTGAGAAGCAGCGCAAACCGGCGTGAGCCAGTGCTGGGAGCGCCATTACCCCCGCCTCCTCCTTCCTCTGACTTCTTCCTCCCATATGTGTGCACATAAACACACACACACACACACACGCCAGGATTAGTGTACTTGTGAGGGCCAGCCATTGTCTGCATTGGCTCGGTGATATCTGACCCTGAACATCACATCATTCCCCGACCTAGGATGGACTACAGTGCATTTTTGCCAAAAGAGCTTTCAACTCTTTGATTATAAGTTTGATTATTTCATTTCATATGCTTTAATCGATGAATATACATCCATCTATGTCCATTCAGTATTTATTTCTTTGTACAACTTTCTGTTAGTAACAACTGAAAGAACACTCGTTTTTATTATTGTGTCATTGGTGTTGTTTATATATATATATTCATAATTACACCTACCTTTTTTCTTTCACTACTGATTCATGTTGCATTGGTATTGTGAATGAATCAGACCCTTAACATGATATGAACAGCATTGAAAGACCTCTTCATGCCTCACCTCAACATCATTAGCTTTACCCCAAAATCTGAACCAAATTATACATTCTGGCAACTTGTCAAAAGTCTGGATCGAATCCTAATTCTCCAAACCATTTCCAAACAAATTTTAAGAGACCCAAGTCTTCATACTAGAACTGCCTTTTCTAAGATAAAGACTTCTCTCACTCAGGAGGTCTAAAACTCAATCTGGTACTCACAAAGAGAGAAAAACACACACAAACACACTTCCTCCTCTGTCCGCCAGAAACGCTATGAGCTCTAACAATCTCTAGCTGCATATATACAGTGCTAAGATGTATAACTGTTTGAGACCAAGCCTTGAAACAGGATGAACAAAAAAATATCAGACTTCTCTATTTAGACTGAGAAAAACGAGTTCTTCCTGAAAAACAGTTAAACATTGTCACAGAGATACAATCTTCTCAACCCTTTAAAGGGGTTGGTTGATGCATCAGGGACAGATAAGGCTGGCGAATACAGTTAATTGTAGTAAAATTATTGGAGCCAATTGGCCAGAACGTGTTTCTCTGAGAGCAAACACAAAGTTTAGCCAGAGTGGTCCAAGTTTACGAGGCCTTTTCCTGTTGTTGGGGAGCTGTGAGGTATTTTGGTTAGCTGACTTCCCATTAAGTTTCCACTGGTTCAAGGACACTCTTTCAGCTTGACTCTTTTTCTGGAGTTTAAAAGGGAAAATGTGAGAAAACTACCTCAAATTAGCTCAGATGCTGTCACAATGTAAAAATACATGCAGCATTCCCTACCGACTTTCTAGGAATTTGCCCAAGCTGGTCCTTTTCATGTATGGATGTAGCCTTTTTTTTCTTTTGTCAATCAGGTGTTACAAATTCTATTTAGTTCACAGTATCACAGACTGAATCAGGTGGCTATTATGAATAACATTTTTGCCGTATATTTACACACACACACACACACACACACACACACACACACACACACACACACACACACACACACGAGGGCAGAAGGCAGCATGTTTTCATGTACAATAAAGAAGTGTACAGTGTGGAGGCGGTGGGGGGAAATCATGATCAGAGGAGCACAGGAAACACAGGAAACACTTTTCTCTTCTGGCCATGTGCAACGTGCATCACGGCACATTGTTCAGGTTTGTGTGTTTTGGAGTGTGTGTCTGCCAGCAGCATGGAGGTGCATGGTTGCATGAGAAAACTAACAACGCTCAGATTTAAAAAGTCATGTTGCAAAATCAGAGAGTTGAAAATCAGCACTGTCATTTATCATTTAATATGATTAACATATTTGTATTTAACCATTTGCCACAAAGTCATATCACTTTATGTTTGCTGTCACTGAAATATAACACTTAATGACCCGTATAACCAACCTCGACAATCATTAATGTGCCACTCTAGGCAGACCTTATTATTGCTGGAAACAGTGATGCTATGCAGAGGATTATTTCAAGCATATATAAACAAACAGGCAATTGTCTGTAATTGTATTTAATAATAAATTCGCCCATGAATTAATAGTTAATCATTTCTTATATATGCCAATAGCATTATGAAAGATAATCCCTTCAGACAAAAAGAGGCTGCAAAGTTTGTCCTGCTGGTCAGTCACCCACTTGGCTGTGACCTCTCACCCAGTGGCTGGTTGTCCCAGGGCTTCCCCTCTGCAAGGTCCTTACAAATCATGTGCCCCCTCACCTGGATTCCCACTCTTGCAAACACTGTTTACAGGAAATGTGGTGCCACTGCTATGAGACAGGGCTACCAATCATGGCATGATCTGTTTATAGTACGTAATCACTGGGATTTTAATTCTTTTTCCACAGTAGCTCAGGGTTAAGCTGTGTCGCCTTGTAACTCAAATCTCAGTCCTCTTCTCTAGAGATCGGATGTTCGCTGCATATTTACCAAAAGACGTTGAAAATGTTGGGTATTTGGGACTCTCCTGCCAATGTCCTTGACCAAGTTCCCGACCTCAAATGCTCCATGAGAAACTGCACGATGGCCGCCCACTGCATCTAAATAATTTGGATTTTTTTATGGTTTCCAGCTTCGGCTCGACTATAATAAAAAACACAACTTAACTTTTTCTAGTCAAAAATATTCTGAGTTGACTCAGTCCATGTGTTTTTTCTTATTTTTTACTTCACACAGAAGTAGAGAGAAAAAGGCTGCACATTCAGTGAACTGATCCGAAGGCTCCAAACATTTTGGCCTCCAGCTTTCTTCACTGTGTTCCTATCGTGAATTAAAACAACCTACTCTTACTATTATTTGACTCTTGAATATATTGACGAATATAGGGAAAAAAAACATAATGATAGTAATGGAAGGCAAGGCAAGGCAACTTCATTTGTATAGCACATTTCATACACAAGGCAGTCTCAAAGTGCTTCACATCATAAAATGTCATACAATAAAGTGAAAAGAAATAGAAGAATTAAAAGAAAATAAAGGCAAAATTAAAATGCATAGAAAAACCCTCATTAAAACCAGCCAATAATAAAATAAAGTTTAAAATTTAATAATAATAAAATAAAATAAAGATACAGAGATAACATAACTTCATGTTAAACTCAAGAGATAAGTGAAGGTCCTACCCAACAGACCAAACAAAAGCTTATGGTTTGGCGCATTTTTTTCATAAAATAATCCTTCTCGACCTTTATTTGTCCTCTCTAGTTGTGAGTCCATAGAATCAATAATGAGTGACTTCAACACATGCAAATATCCTTTGAATAATGTATTTAAAAAGATGCCACAGGGTTTTTTATTGCAATTAACCTTTCCAAGAGCCTGTAAGTAGGCCAACTACCAGCAAAACCTCTGAACACATGCATGCCCGAAACCTTTTCTGTTTGTTTGTTTTACTTTCGTAGGTGTGTTCGTCTCATCGAGCCATTTAAACTCTGCGGTCTACCGTTTAAAGAGGCCTGTGAAGTCACCACAGATAAGACACTGTGGCCTGCTGACAGGAAATTCTAGCTCTGTCCTCATTGGCTGAGCAGCAACTTGTTTTCTTGTTAAATGCGCTTGACAACAGCACAGCCAATGGGAGGCAAAGCAGTGGGCGGGGCCTAGTGTTCCCAGCTGTCTACCGACACACGCGGCACACACAGTTTTTAGTTTCACTTCCCCTTTGTTATGGGGGCTGATGCTGAAAGCTGTTCTACCCACGGGTTTGCAATTTTGCAGCGCTGTATCTTGTTTGAACATGTGAGTCTTGTGAAAACACACGGCAATTTCTTCAAGATAAAGACATTTTTCAATTTGCTCATATGTGCAAAATACACATAAGCAATATAGATTAAAGTATAATCTTTTAATATATTAAAGTGCTAAGAGGATCACCATGCACAATATGAATATTTTCCAATAAGAGCCGAAATAAGAGTGAAAGTGAAGTTTGACACGTGGAAATGGTTAACCTGGGTTTGCTTTAATAAAAACATTTTGATGACAGATAACATTTGAAAGTGACTTTGGTTCATCGTTTCAGGTGTTTTGAGAAGAATATCTGCTGAACTCTGGACACAACACATATGACACCCTGCGTGCACATTTTAGGCTCGTTATGGATTCGGCTAGAGACAATTCATTGCTTACATTACTTTACTGGTGAAGTTACTAATTTCTAAATGTATTAATACCTATTTTCTACATTTCGTTTAGCTACGTTTTAATGATCTCTTTCACATTAGAACATCTAATCCAACAGGGATCTAGTTTGTGTGCAAACTAGCCCAAACACAGCTCACAGACATAAGTGAGTACAGACACACACCAGTCCAAACAAGCGAAAACATGCCGAAAGGTCGCCCACGCATACACAGTTTTGGCAAGCACATCCTCCATGTGTTATTAAACTTAAATGTTCGGAGCCTCAACATAGCTGGAGCTGCACAGAGGAAGCCTGTTTGTGTGTGTGTGTGTGCGGGTGTGTGTGGTGTGTGCGGGTGTGTGTGTGCGAGTGTGTGTGTGCAAACCTATATTCACCTGGTACTTGCAGTTATCACTTTGCCGGCTGCATTTCTTTGTGTTCTACTGTACACATGTTGGTGCGTTACTTTCTTAATTTAGTGTTTGTTCATGCATATGTGTTCACTTTGAAAATTTGCATATTACAATATGCATTTCTTTAAATATTATGTACTACCAACATATTTCACCTGAGGCCTTAAAGTGACTTAGATGATGTCCAAGAGAACTCACCTAGCATAAACGTGTTCACCATTACATCACATCAGACTGCAATGTGACATCTTTGTGCGCGACTTCCTCATAAATGTGAACAAAGTGTGCAGACTGTTTGGCTCATTCCCAGATGTGATCACAAAGCATCCAGTGTGTGAAACTTAATTAACATGCATTTGTTTAGTTGATTTGTGTTCTGGCCTCATGGATGTGATAATGCACAACTTCTGCTCGAGAAATTCTTAATTCAACTCAATTGTTTCAATGTATCTGAACCCGTCTGTTTCTGTAAGATTTCCAACTAAACATGTTTTCAATCAATACAGTTCACATTCGCTTCAGTTCGGACTAGGAAAGAGATACAGGGCCTCGGTTTTCAGTTCATGAAATGTGATTTTAGTTTTTAAATCAGGGCCAAACGCATCCCTGATCACTGCAGAGGCTGATCAGATTACACTTGTTTTCCATGCGTTCGTGCGTTGCTGATCATGCCGACTCTGTTTGGTGTAATGTTGCTCTGCAGGTCTTGAACGTGCAGCACCCAACCTGCATGTTTTTGTTTACAGGATTCCCTCCAGATAATCCATCTGTCAAGAGCTCGACAGTCGGGCACAAAGTGTAATCACTGCAAGTCATCAAGTTTGTGTTCGTCTTTATTCCCCTGTCCACAGGTCAGTCTTTTTTTATTCATTAAGTCGCTGGGGGTTTTTATGTTGGAGATTTCAGATCCGATATGACCCACAAAAGGCCTTTTGTGTCAGAGGCATTCCTGCACTTCCCTGGTTTCAGGTACACAGAGTCCTCATCGTGTTTCAGTGCTGCACATGGCATCACCTAATCTTGCTTTCATCACGGCACATGAGAAAAATTAAAGGAGGAAAAAAAAAGAGAGAGAAGCCTCTGCCTCTTCTTCTATTATGTATTATTTTATGGAATATCTGTATAGCATAAAACGCTGTTGCCATCTGCGTATTGTTTTTTTCAACCTCTTCCCAAAGACTGAACCATTTATTTGAGTTGATGTCACAACTCTCCCTATGTAGTCTCTGCTTTCAAAGTCAATTTCTTTTCATTTTCACTACTTTCTCCATCCATTTCTTCCTCTTCTCTTCTCTCCACCAACAGTACATTTTATTTTGAATTGTGTTATTGTATTGTGCGAAATGAGATGTCTTATGTAATCCCTCGCCTTTTTTTTGTTGCAAAAGGTCTATGTTTTGTAGGCGCTGCTGTCTATTTGACGGGCAAGAAAAGGGCGGTCACAGAGTAACGCAACACAGATGCAATACTGTAACACAATGAAAAGGGTGCATTCACCCTGCAGGGTGAGTTCAGCTTTGGGATGAATGGTAATTAAAAAGTAAACTTATACTCAATCATGTGAAACAACAAGAGACAAAAAAATGAATGCAATACTGAGATTTATATAATTTTGGTCATCAACAATGCAATCACAAAAAATAACCAAAGAAAACGTTCCTTTTTTGTGACCATGGACAAAAAGAGCAGTACATCAACCCCCCTTTATAGTCAACTCGGTCTCTTAGAAATTAGGTTTATATACAACTAATTGGCAACTACATTAAAACAAATGTAAAGCCATCCAGTTTGTATTTCTTCAATGAGAGAATGTAAACGTATCTGACAAAATGCTCATGGAGAACATACGAGTTATTTGTTTTCCACCAAATTCAAATCTGCTTTCATAGTGACAACCATATTAAACTTTCCAGGGTAATGTCTATGCAATCACAGCACTTGCTTAAGGTTAGAGAATGATCATGGTTTTACCATAGGGTTAGTCTACAGTTACCTACAGTCTACGGTCTACAACGTTTCCACCTAAAAGCCGGTGGAGCCAATATAAGCGGAGAACAGTATCAACATTTCAAGGTTGCGTTAGCTACTGAAGGTATATTGAATGTATAGTCAATATACCTTCAGGACCCATACCAGGATGGGTTTGGTGAGTTTTATGACATGGTTAAAAAATGACGAATTTGTCAATGGAATCCAGTGTATTTGTAAGAGCGACGGTACAGCTATGTCTGCTTAAACAAAAATGATTTTACACTGTAATAAAAGGTCCATCTCTGTAGGGCGTTTCCATAATGTTTTATGTCCAGTTTGACATCCTGGATATATCCTTCAAACGCATATTGTTGTCGACCCTTCTATGTGCTTCTCTCATGCTAATCTCATCATGTGATGCTTAGAGATAATAACTTTTTTTTGTTGCCAAAAAATGAGGAAATTCAGCCTCGTTACAGTCTTCACATCAAGCAACTGGTTGTTTTCCTAGTGTTTGTGTTTATGTGACCTGGACCAGGGATTAAATCAGCTGAGTGACCTTATGACTCTCCAGCTGGGATCTTTGGTTGCAAGCTCTGCGGTTTCCCATGGGGTTCTGATGGATGAGTGTCAGGGGGTACACAAGGGGGTAGAATCTGTTTTCTCAGTTCTGTTTCCCTTAAAGAGCCCTGCTGAGTTTCTGCTTTCCAGAGGAGAGGATCCACACTGTCAAGGACACAGATGTGCTGTGACATTTGTACCAGTTAGGAGACCTCAACTGAAATAACAGCACCAGTTTCTGTACATTTTCATCTAGAACAGTTTTTCACACCAAATAATACAAGCAACTCTCACAGTAGAGTGCAAGAACATAGTTCTTTCACTTTCCTTTTCATTTTGACTCAGCTTCGCTATCAGTAAACAGCACGGCATTAATATAATCTATCTGGCTGAATTGAAAGGGAAACTCCAATATACTCATTTAGCTTAAAGGAAAACACCACCGCATTTCCATACTGAACTATGTTCTGCTCTGATCTTAGACGAGGTGATACATACCTCCCTCTCCTCTGTGCGTGCACTCAATGGCTCTTGCGCGCACTCCGCGCAGCGCTAATTTGCTAGCATGTAGCTTGTCCTTAGGCTCCAAAGGGGGGTGAAGTTAGAAGCGACCAAGCACTTCCACGTTGTCCCTATTTAAATACGGTTACGTGAGTAGTTACACGACCCAAGTTTGGTTACACAAAATGAAACATGCCAATTTTTCTAAGCGGATAACAAGGATTACTATATAGTATGGCGGAATAACAACTGGAAGCACTTCGACGTCGGCGCAGTAATATCATCACTCAAAACATGACGGGACTATATACCTTCTGCTTGTTTTCACAACCCTGTACGATGCACGTTATAACCATGATGTTTGATTGTTCACAAACTATCTTACTACAACCTGATGCTTCCTCAACTGTGCACAAACTACTACAGGTAGTGCAGGCGACGGCGTGCAGGTCACGTAGGTTCTATTGACGGAAGTAAGAGGGGGAGCGGAGTGATGATATTACTGCGCCGACGTCGAAGTGCTTCCAGTTGTTATTCCGCCATACTATATAGTTATCCTTGTTATCCGCTTAGAAAAATTGGCATGTTTCATTTTGTGTAACCAAACTTGGGTCGTGTAACTACTCACGTAACCGTATTTAAATAGGGACAACGTGGAAGTGCTTGGTCGCTTCTAACTTCACCCCCCTTTGGATCCTCAGGAATATACTGGGACAAGCTACATGCTAGCAAATTAGCGCTGCGCGGAGTGCGCGCAAGAGCCATTGAGTGCACGCACAGAGGAGAGGGAGGTATGTATCACCTCGTCTAAGATCAGAGCAGAACATAGTTCAGTATGGAAATGCGGTGGTGTTTTCCTTTAAACTGTGATATCAGCCAAGTTCCCAAAATATTTGTGATGCTGATCTAACATTGGTGTCATGTGGTTGTGTATAAGTCACAGGTTGTGTTATCACATCTGAAGTGAAGGGAATGAGATAATGAAAATAATCATTATATGGCTAAAGCAAGAGTCCCTATAATGAAAAAGTATTTATTTGTCATATCAGTAATAATAGTTCCCAAAAGCCTCCCTTTCATGTTAAGGCATTTGCACTGTTGTCCAGAAAAAAAACAAGGTATTTGAAGGTGTCACATTCAAGACAAAGATCCTGTCTTACTGTTAGTTGTCTGACATTATAGGGTAGTGCAGAGGTAGTAAGTGTGATCTATAATGGGAGAAATGTTTTCTATCTTGTTTTGATGTGACCGTGTGCCATGACTTTTGTTTTTTCACTGTCGTGAGAGGAGTGTGAAAAACAAACTGCCATGACTAAGTCAACAGAGAATGACCAGGTTGATTTTACTGTCTGACTGGCGGCTGAGAGACTGTCAAACCAGTTTGAAAGACGAAAACATCTAAAGATGATGGAATATGTTTGCTTCTCTCCACTTTGGTCCTTACACCTGACAGAGCGATCCACCCTGTGTTTTTCCAAAAGATGACGCATTTGTTCTCCATCACCTGCACTTTAAAAGCATGCACTCGCCCAGAGGCGGGGAAAACAACCCTGACAGGTTTTGCCTTTTGCCCCAATGAAAAACAACCAGGGAGGTAGTTGAGAGGGAGACAGAGAGCCCAAGATGACAGGGTGCTTGGCCTCGGATTCACCTCAGTATGCTCACCAGCTAAGAGAAGAGCCTGTTTTGTTGCCCTTCGGCGAGGGCCAGCAGGACTTCCTCTGAAGTAGCAGTTTGCTGTGAATCGGTGGGTGTGTTGGTGGTGGTGGAGGGTTGGAAAGGCGAAGAAAGTGGTGTTGGAGGTCCACAAGGTTGTTGTCATGAGGGAGGTTGTCCTCCGATTAACCCCTCTCTGGAGGTAGCAAACAGGCTCTAATTCCACAAAGTCACATCCACTCTCCAAAAGTCGGAGGGTGTGTTACTCCTGGAAATCAGCACGTGCCAAAAGAAAAAAACCCAGAAGAAAACAAAGTGAAATGTCAATATTATGCTGAAGAGTACAGCAAAGATAACGTAACATTTCAGATTATATTGAATATTATTGAATCTATTAAAACATTACTGAATACTGAAATTAAATCTTGAAATCCTTTAATTTCTGTAAAGCATTATTAGTCATAGTAAGTCATCTATTTAGTTAATATATATTTACCTATCTATCCATTATGTTGATGACGATAAATATAAAACTTAATTCTGTCTTTGTCTTATTAAGGGGAAACAATAGATTAAAAGATATCACATAAAATCCCCAGTTGAATACTTGAAGCCAGTAGTTTATATTGAAGGTTTAAATACGCAAATGAGACATTAGCTTCTAAAAACATTCAAATTTGCCCACCTTTACAGAATAGAAATCTCAACATGAGATAAGGCCACGCTCAAATGTGTTTAATTTAGTTGACATATTACACTCCATAAATCAGAAAATGCTGTTAACCACAAAACAATCTCTTTCTAATTTCTGCCAAGATAAAAACAACCTCATGTACCGTTTCCCAGACTGAAGTTGCCACACTGGTTCTTCAAAAAAACAAACAGCCGTGCTCGCGTGTGCAAACCTCTGACACTGTATCCTCTCCAGGGGGATAAGCTGAACAAAAACAACTCACTCCTTCTGCTGTGACATCACAGCCAGTTGCTGTTACTCTCTCAGCCCCGAGGCTTCATATGGAAGAAGAGATAGGTGACAGAGCAGCAGTAACAGAGTGTCTACAGCCATGCTCAACGCGCTGAAAGGCTGTATTTAGACACAGTGGAGTTTGAGCTAAGTGCTAACATTAGTATGCGAACATAATCGCAACTTGATCACCATAGTTTAGCGTGTTAGCATGCTAATATTTGCCTTGGTCAAGGGAACTTCAAAATCATTAGGCTTCATCCTCTGGGGACAATGAATATCTGGGCTTTTCCAAAGTCTGTAGACATTTATCAACCATTTTACCATCCATCCATCCATCCATTGTCTACCGCTTATCCTGTATTCAGGGTAACCATTTTACCCAATCAGTTAAATCTACTAATACAGCTCACGTACGCTGACTGACTGGAGCTCCTTTAAAGTAGCAGCCCACAGCCATTGAGAGATATTGCAGGTTTTCATACCAACCAATCAATTTCCCATCCAACGGATTTACATCACTGGGTAATTGTATGATCATCAGACAAGCCATATTATAAGAGTCTCAGAAGGATGAAAAATCAGTTTCTGTGAATGAATGTGCTTAGAAGTTCTGTGTTGTTATAGGTTTATCTCGGTGCCAAACCCCCTTTTAGCCAATTGGCATGAACTCAAACATACCGTCACACCCACACACTTGAACTCCATGCCAAATTTCAGCCTCCTTGTGTGAAAAAATGTGGCCGCCCAAGGATGGGGAAACTTTTTTCAGACCAACTACAAGAACTTACATTTGGGAACTCACCGATACTGAGTTATTAACAGTAGCATTATAGTTCTAAGAATGGACTTTGAAAATATGTTTTATTTTCATTGGATGGTTTGACAAATTAAATATACATCATGAGCATACATTTCAGCAATGTTAATAATTAACCATTAAAACCAACATTCAGAATTTGGACCAATTAACCAATTATGACTTAAACAGTTAATATAAAAAGAAATATAAAAAAAATACCTGGGCAAAAATCAGAAGCGGCTTGTCCCTCAAGGAGCATAGCTGGTCCACCTTAAAATTCAGTCGACCTTAAGTGTGCCTCAGCCAAAGTTGATGCTAACTTCGGGGCTAACCCCCCTTCACTTTGATCAGCAGGTTGGTGTCTTGCAACTGCAAGACCCTTGGATTGATTCTTGAGGATTTGTAACATTTATCCACTGACAAATAAACTGTACACACACTGCACTGCTATATTCACATATAACCAGTGGGCCTATACCCTCCGTATATGCATATACAAGGTATACCCAACTCTGTTTCTGGCGGTTCGTAGTCACATTGCCTGTGACTGCTTAAGATGTTTGTGATGTGGAGCTATAGGCTTATTTGACACTGAGCATCAGGTTAATACCTGAAATGAAAATGAAAATAAAGAGTTGTCTTCCCACATACAAAGGGGACATGCTTCAATGAGCTGGCACTAAAAACAGCTCCATGCTGTGTGTACACTCCCATTGATAATGCTAACTTAACAAAAGCTAACCTATCTCGGTCAGAGTTAAGGTGATATCCTGTGTAAATATGTCCCATCTGACACAATGTCACTTTAAATTGAAACCTGGAGTAGATGTGTAGGTTTTCTTCATTATGGCTGTTATGCCATCTCTTCCACAAAAAGTCTGTCTGCAGTTTACTTCAGGATACTTTAAAAATCACACAAACCTGCTTATTTCAAAATGCACCTCCCTCTGCAGCCCTGCATGAACACGCTGACCTCCGTGTGATCTTATCGCTGCATCACCAGCATTGAGAACAGTAACATTTAATGTCACCTTCCATAAGTAAGACAAGCTCAAACAGATCATTGCTTCTATCCTTACTTTCAAACCAAAGTAAGTGAAAGAAATGCAAGTAATGCAGAAACAGTTGCCCGTTTACACATCCAGCAGACCCAGAGCAACATTAGCAAATGTAGGTCAATATTCATCCCTTTTAGCTTTGTTTTGGTCTCCACCAACAACCAAAATGATCCTATATGACCACTTGCTAATTTCTAAGTTTGATAAACCAAATAGACATGATCCACCAGACAACAGTTTTTTGCTAAAATTGCTGCCTGCTGTGATTGGAAACGAGGCTGATGAGAGTGGTGAGACTGAATGCTTCAGCAAGTTTTCTGTCAGTTTTGTCAGTTTGTTTTAAGGATTTTTAATAAAACAAGCCTAAGAGCACATAAACATGCTAACATTTCTGTGAGACCAGGTCAGTGCAGTTTGCAGTTTGCTAGAACAGTGGTGCTAACTCACAATGACAATGTTAACATACTGGTGTTTAACAAGAATAATATTGACCTTCTTAGTTTAATCTGTTCAGGCTAATGTTTGCTACGTAGAGAACAAAGTACAGCTGATGCTGATAGGAATGTCATTAGTTTTACATGTATTAGGTCAAAATGTTTGTTTGTCTAATACAGCTGCTTATAACCAGCTTCATGAAAGTAAGGTGCATCCTCTGGGATTCACATGTCTGGACAAACTTACATGCAAGTTGTTGAGATATTTTAGACTGGACCTACCAACCCTGCTTAAAACATGGGAGCCATATTTATAAGAATTCTTAATTAGTCAGAGAGAGCCACTGACTTTTTTTGGCGACACCGTTTTTTGTTTGGAAGTCCTGGAATTTGCATCTCTGTGACCTTGAATAGGTAATACCAGTTGTATATGAAAATTAATGAAAGACAACCATTGATAAGATATAAATCTAAATCCTGCCTGTCATCACTACCTCATGGAGCCTTCATTTCAGCTGATATTGTAATGTTGGTAATGCGTGTTTACTTCCTCTTTTCAAGACAGTCTGTGGTTACAGAACAGGACAAAATGTACAGCAGAAAATGCTTTTATCCACCTAAACTCACACATTGAGGCTGCAAGTCAAGTCACAGCATGTAAGCTCTTTGCACAACCAGAGACTATAAATACTGTCTGTGGCTCGGAAGAGATAAAAACACAGGATATATTTGACTTTAGGGCATGAACAGTGATACAGGAACCATTCAAATCCTTTGCCTTCGATTTCTTTATCTCACTCTTCGTTTTTTCACACACCAGTCAACTTTATTGCTCTGCAAGGCTGAGTTTATAACCTGCATGCCTCCAACAAGGTGGAAAGTACCTGTGATAGTGCATATAAAAACCAAGGTCAGTGAAATTAGCTTAATGGACTGTTGGTACTGTAGAATAACACAGTTATATAACAGTAACGTTAAGCTCACATTAAAGAAGTGCAAAGGGCAGGACACCATAAAAGGGTATTTTATTATTGAATATTAAAACTGAAGTCCACTTTTAAAGTAATGCAGACACAGTTATAACCTTTGCATGCATGAAAAACCTGACGACTTAAAAAGCATCTACTACTGTACAGAGGTAACAGACCCAAGCAAAGTTTGGGCTAGCTTTGGTCTTTCACAGCCATGGCATTACAGCAGCTATTCTTAGACTTGATCAAAGGATCTCGAAGAACAAGCTGCAGTATTAAAAGTGGCGTCTCTCACATTAGACAAACTCAGGAGTTTTGTTTCTTTTGGCGACCATATCTCCATTCCTGGTAAATTTTGGAGTGCCCCAGGTGTCAATACTGGAACCAATTTTCTTGGTCTCATTCTTCAACTCAACATCTCCCACAAGTTATGTTCATACCAATGTTTTAGAAAGTAACTTTTGATCATAATGTAATCACTCAGTGGATTAAGTACAGTCGCAACTTTGTACCGCACAGATGTTGTAGGGAGTTTGTATGGGTGAATGGTGGGCGTACCACATGTGGAAAGGTTTAGCCAACTAAAACACTATGGTTGAGGTTTGGGAAATATTGTGGCTTCAGTTAAAATATAATTAAAGCACATCAATCGCTAACCTTGCAAGTCCTGTGTGTCTGAACAACACAAACAAGTTTTGGTTATGCTTTAGTTGCCTGGAGCAGTTACTCCATCGCTTATTTTAAAAGAAAAACAACTTGTGATATCAGGTGACATTTTGCAGACGAGTTAATTGACAAAATGTTTTGACTTGGCAGATGTTAATTCACTAGGTTTTGTCATGGTGTTAATAAAATGCGATGAACAGGCTGGATTCACACCTCTATCGCCCATTGATCCAAAGAGGAACTGAAACAGAGCATCTCTGTGCAGATTTTTGTTGTTCACACAGACCAGAGTCACATGGCAGGAAAAACAGACAGGAAAACTTTCATCAATTAAGTGTGAACAGAGCTTTAATGAAACACCTTGTGTCAGCAGTGTGAAACTGGAGACATGTCTGCACACTGAAACTCCCACAGCTTCTCAGCAGAACTTCATAGACACAGAAAACTTGGCTGGACTGACATTTACACAGGCCAGTGCACAGCTGCACGTGGACGGGTAAATACTGAAACATTAGTCAGGGGGGCAAACACCAAACTGCCCCCAGGTCCCTCCTTCACACCACCATCATCCCACATGAGCTAACGGGAGAAGCACAACACACCTTTGTGCTCCAGTCTCTTGGAGCTCCACATACCACGACTGCCTGTGGTCCGAAAACAAACACACTGATGATTTATATATTTTTATGTTTTCACAATGAATTTGGGACTGAGCTTGACAGAGGATTTCTGGTTATTTAGGATTTTGTTGTTTGTCTCAGATTCCCTAACAGTGAGACTGGGCTTGTATAGCTGTCGCTGTTAAGAAAAGTGCAAGGAATTATGGAAACGGCAAACATTATGGGATTCATTGCCTTTTTAAGTGCAACTTTTTGCAACAAAAAACACTGCTTTTCAAAGCATAGCAAACTGCCTACTCATGGGAAAGAACAAACACCAACATGAATCGGTTACTCAAGATGATTTTCCCTGAAAAAAAAAATGCTAAAAACAAACACTTCACTGCCGTTAAATTTGTTTGGCAACCAATTCATTTTCTAAAATGAAGCAGCTTTAGCATGAGTGTGGTGAGTGTCCACCACATCACAGGCTGGTCCAGCAGTTTAATGCCTCCATCTTTTGCAGTTATCTCAATTTGTTTACATTGTTGGTCAGAACAGAGAACCTTTGTAAAACTCTCCATATCAGTACCGGTGAACAAGGCACAACAAGACCCACACGGACAAGTAAATAAAATCAAAACCAAAAAAAACATTTTACTTTTTCCTTTTCCTTCACATCAAACAACATTGAGAACTCTAAAAAGCAACAAGGCTGCATTTGGCTGCAGTTGAATCAATATAGAAAATAAATTAAAAAAAAATAATAATAAAAATAATAAATACATTTTAGAGTATCTACGTCGTGCATTGGGTGATACTCAACATAATCTAAGTAGATCAGAGGAGGCTTGAACACAAAAAAGGAGTCATTGTATCCAACTTTTTGTCCTAAAATATCATAGCAGCCTGTGGAAAAGTAGACAACCAAATGTAAATGTCTGTAAACAGAACATCACAAGTTCCCACAGCTTTCTAAAATTACCAGTCTTAAAATGTATGTGAATGTGTGTGTTATATCATGTGGAGGAGATATGACTCGAAGAATGTGACATAACAGTGGACATGCTAAGTTAAGTAGTGTTTAACTCTGTCATCCAACATGATCACCCAAAATTTACGTTAACCAACTTGTATTGACCTTAAATTAGTTTTCTGTTGGTGAAAATGATGTGTTCAATTTTATCCATTTTAAATTTCCAGTTTGTGGTTCCGTTATTAAATAATTGAGGTTTTATAAATTGCGATGGTAATCAGACCTCTTTGACCCTTTTTTATAATTAACTTACCTTATTGATTAATTAAGTGGCATTCTGCAGTCCTTCACCTCAATGCATAAGAATGCTCTTGAGCAAGGCAGTCCGCTTAAAGCTAAAGTCAGGTAAGGCCCTGATTTTTTAGAGTCTAGTTATGTTGCTTCAGGATCTAAAATGGGTCACATACACTGCTGCTTCAAATTCAAATTACTAACATCATCACACCATGACAAATACATTTAAACATTTTATTGATGCATTTTAAATAAAAAGAAGGTGGAGACTATTCTCCATCCTCACTATATTTTATGTGAAAAAGAAGAAATACAACACTGAATCTCACTCTCTTGCCCCCTCAAATCTCCAAACCTGACCATAACCCTTGTGCGTCTCTTTGCCTAGATCACTGCGTCAACAACTCTGTTTACATGGGTACTTCCCTCAATTAGTCTTTGTTTTACTTACCCATAAAGCCTGACGTCAGAACCCAGGAGAGTCCTTCCTCCCAAGGGACGACCAAAAGAGGTTGAGCTGTGAGACAAGAGATTTTCTGTGTTCACTTTGTTGGATGTGTTGTATAACCTTAGAGCTGGCACCATAATAAAATAAAGTCGACCACAAATTCTACCACGTGGGATAGTGAACAGGGAGATCCGATAGTCAACTGAAGCAGATCTGAAGTACATGGAGTGAGATAGCAGAAGCATTTAATTGATAGTTTATAACACTGTAATGTAGTAGTAAGCATACATGAAGACATCGAAGTGTTTATTAATATACATTATTTGTCAACAATTGTAACTTCTCTTATTAAAAAGGTATATGCAGGAATTCTTAGTCAACAGGTCAACTAGTCAGTCACTTTGGTTAGTTGTTTTTTTATGGGGTTTTTTTCAAGAAAGACATGAGGACATCTCTGGTAAACAACATTTTAAGTGGTGCTTTTGTGTGATTCTGGAGAAAATGATGAGCCAACAAAATTCTTAGTTGACAAAGAATTTCTTTGGTAAAGGACAGCCCTTGTAGAGACTCATACAGAAAGAAACCCTTGTTTAAACTGCTGCAGCAGATATTCAACTGATTGGGATTACAAGGGGAAAATATTCTGCTACTCTGCCACTACACTCAGCTAAAAAGGTTTCAGTTTCTTCTTCTACCGTCTATGTTTGTTTACAGCGCGCAAGCTTAATGCATGCCCCCAGGCCCGGTTCCAGAACAGAATGCCTTGGGGTGCATCTGAGATTACAGAGGGTGCACCAGTACTATACTAAAACCAGCTACCCAGCTTCAGTTCAGACTTCGCTTTTATACACACAGGCCTCTCTACCATAGACAAGCACTTCTGCGTAGTTCTACTGACATGTTGGGACAACAAACATTTACTGTGCTTAAAAGATGGTATCAGGGTGCGCGCATTTTGCACACGACACACGACGCGGCCGGCCACCGGCCGCCGAAGGCTATCACAGCAGCGCTGATATAGAGCGACAACATTGCGACCTCGAGCGTGATATTACTTTATACAACAGTTATATTTCGTAAAATGTACTGTTAATAATAATAATAATTGACAATAGATTGTGATTTGTTTGTTTATTTAATCATATAAACGGATGAAATTGCTTCCGCCAACAAAAATAGATCCCCACTGAGCGGACTGTTGCCAAGCAACATATAAACAAAACACCATACATAAATGCGGAGTGATTTTGACAGTTTGGTGAACAGTCAGAGTGATGTTGGAAGCATGAACTACAATTTGTTTTGTGAGCAAGTATTTTATTATTTTTATCATATTTCTAAAAATGAAAATCTTTTTTTTTTTTTTTAAATTGAGGGTGCAAACTATTTTTTTGGGGGTGCAATGCATGCTTATGCACCCCCGTAGAACCGGGCCTGCATGCCCCATCTCTTCTTCTCCATTTTTGGTGTATATTTGTAGCAGAAACAGCACCACAAAAGGCCTGGAATGTGTACTACAGCGTGCTGAGTCGTTTATGATTGGATTCATTAGGACGCATATTTTCTAGAAACAACGCCAAGGAAAGCCGGGTAAAAAAAGATTGTTTTGGTACGTGTGGACGAGGCCTTAATCATCATTTATGAACCCCTCGAAGTGTCTGCATCAACAGATTAGCATACTTAGTAGCCACTCTAGATATGGGGTTTCATGATATGTCCCCTTTAAAGTTAAGTGTTGCAATATTCTGACTGTGACAGTTTGAACACCCATTTCTAAGTAATGCTTTAACATGAATTCTTCCTCAACACATGCAGTATATAACATACATGATTCAGCAGCTTGTCAACTTCCTCTCATAGTAACTTAAACCATCAAACTGTAGAATATCATGGCTGGTTCATTGATTGTGTCATTTCCATAAGCTATGGAGGCATGCAAGCTCCAAACAACTTAACAAACTTAAGTCAAGGACAATTTTATTTCCTTATCTTTTATTCCTCCAAGGAAAGCCAACCAAGATACTATTGACAGCCACATATAGCTAGCTAGCATTCCAATTCATCTTCTGAATGTAAGGGCAATGTCAGGTACAACCTTATTGTGTTGCTATCCAACTATAGGTCCATATCTGCACCACATGGAACAGAAATATCACTGTTTTGTCCCAACACCAAAGGGATTCCGATATCTGTCCTGACAAGTTTTCTGCCATGTATTTAAAAATGTCCAAACCAGTGGTGCTGTTATTATTGAATTCAGCAGGAAATTAGGCTGACGGTGGAGTGTCATATAATGAACACATTTCAAAAGGAGGTTTTGTAACTGCTCAAACTGCAATAAAAAGGAAATCAGAGTGACTAGACGCTGAAGTTTTTGACTCTTTAAAATCATTCCCTTTACTGAACTATTAACATATGATAAGAATATAACAGCAGCTGCTGTGTCTGCACAGTAAACAAACGCAAATCTGTCTATTTCCACTTGCACACTTAAAAGTGGTATAAAAAAAAATCTGTTGCTCTCCATCAGCTCTTGTTGATTTCACACAGGATAGCTTAACATCGACCCCTAAAGTCTCAACCAACCACAGCCCATTGTCTCTACCAGCAGGGAGTTACAGCTCCCCTCAGCAGATCAGATCACTCCAAACAAGGAGCCTCTCATGGCGGGGCAACAACATGTCCGAGACAGGCCGAATCCAATTACACTCACAGTAACATTTACATTTTAGGCTTTTAGCTGACACCCTTATCCAGAGCCGATAGCAGCGTGTGCAGGAGTAAAGTAAGCTTCAGCTCCTACTGTAAATCTGCCTTTCTGGAAACCAGAAGTAAGGAGGTCAAAGGTCAGAGAGAGAAAGAGATGCCCATCAAAAAGGATTTGAGAAAGAAGTTCAGGGTAAGATGTAAAACAAGAGCAGACAGGAGAGAAACAAACAACAGGGTTTATCGTAATTACAATGATAAAGTGAGGAAGATAGAAAGGCTGACATGTTTTCTGCTTGGCAAGTCAACTTCATTTGTACATAAAGTCTCATATATATTCATTCATATACAGGGTAATAGAAAGTGCATAAGTGACAGTGACTAAAATGAAGGAAAATTTGCATGAAATGTAAATGTAATGAAGAAGTATTTAAATGAGCAGTGAATTTGAGTGTTTGTATGATCTATGTTGTATGCATGTATGTTCACTGTGACATTGTTGACAAAGGGTGTTATGTGATGGGGGACAATAAAGTACATCTTATCTAAAAAGTCATGCTGAGAAAGTTCAAAATGAAATCTGATGACCACCTGGGGGCCACGCACCACCCGAGGCAAGACTGGAGGTATGCAGGGGTCAATGTGTGAATCTGAGAGTTTCCATCCAAAATAAGACAAGCACTGATGGAGGAAGTATTCAGATAATTTACTTAGAAGGTGCAGTCAGCGAGTCAAATCCAAAACACTTATTAGTCAAATTCAGCTGAAAAAACAAAAGACACCAACACGATTTCACAGACATGAACATGAACTGCAGTCTCCTGGGTGAAATTCCTGTGTTTGTTTGTCTCCTATTTGTTTTTTTCAGTCTACATATAGAGTGTTTAATATTGAAATAATTGGTTTACATTGTAGTCACTTGGAAGCCCAATGCGTCTCATATAGGTGCTAAAGAGGTAAAAGTGTCAGTGTTTGATGTCCTAGGAAAGAGACCAGGCTGGTAAAAATATATTCAAAAGTTCAACTGAAGTTAATGAGACTTCGGCAGCCAAGGAAAAACAATGTCAAGAAAAACTGAAGATTTTTCTTCTTTTAATTTAAGATGCATTTAAAGAATACCTTTGAATAAACTTTGCATAAAAACAATTAAAAAGAATACATTGTAATTTAATTTCTATTTAAATACTTGCTTTGACAAAAAAAAGCCTGGCATTAGTAGTTTCAATTATGTATTAAAAACTGCTTAGAGCTTGTGTTATTAAGTTAAACAGGTCATATCTATTCTCGCTAAAAGCTTAATTTGACAAGATTCGATTTGAATGCATCATGATAGTGTTATAATCTACCTTCTTTCAAGTAATTTGTTTTTTTACGAGTTGCGCTAAAACGCATCATAATCAAGTCAACAAAACTTCCATTAATGTTAGCTGTTAGCTCTGTTATAAGCAAGGTCCCGTCTATGGCTCTCTGATTGGCTACTATTTCCAGAGTACCCATCTATATCTAGATACATCTGTTAATCTATCTAATCAACTGGGTCAATGCCACAGTATTTATCAAATAAAGCTCCAGCACTCTCTTTCCCTTGTGTTGTCTTTCCTGACTTTAATTAATATGGTGTCTACTAGTAAAAGTTCTCCTTTATTGTTTCACCAATGCTGTTTGTACAATAGTTGGAGCCCACATTCAAAAGAATCAGACCAATGACAGCAACCCAGAAGAGGAGCAGGAAAGGCCACATACAGGCTGAAATGATACGAACTGGGCTGATTTCAATAAATAATCTTTTTCAGCATGACACATGCAGTCCATAAGAGTGTAAAAAAAAGTCCCCTCCCCTCCTACAAGAGAGGCCAGCTTGATACAGAAGTGTAAATTTGATTATTTGTGAAGTGTTTCAGCTGCTGTTGGGTAATATAATAAAACTTGACCCTTGACTCTGATGGGATTTGAAATACTGTTGAGCTAATAGTGTTTATCTAGTTTATCTATAAACATCTTCAGGAGGAAAAAAAAGTTTCATCTAGTTGGTTGCTAAGCCAGCTGAATTTTTAAACACAAAATGTGAAAATAGTTTAATGTGTGGTTGCAGGAAAGAGGAAACCGTAAAGAAGTTGCCACTGTTGGAGGCCAAAGTTCATCTAATAGTAATAAGAATAAGAATAATACTAATAATAATAACCTAAATGTATAGCGCCTTTCAAGGCTATACACACAATGAGACATCTAAAGTCGTTCTGTTAAACATTTGAACAGCTAAATGACCTAAATGTGAATGTAAAATGAGCAGGATATCTGACACGGGCTCTGCCACACCCCCCATATTTACATCTCACTTGTTTTGCATTCGTGGGACATAGAGTTCTCTTGGCCCTGGAAAGCAAGACGGTTGGGCAACACGTTAAAGTCAAAACTATGCTCTTCTCATCAGCTTACCCCCACCATTGTTTTTCTGCTCTGCAGCTCTGAGAGAGCTATGTGCTAATCTTGCGTTCCTTCCAAGAAAAATACATTCCTGAACGCTGCTTTCATGTTTGTCACATTATGGAGGAGAACGTTTCTCCTTTCAGCACTGGCAGCCAGCCAGCTTTCTCAACAAAACAACCCAGCCACGTGCACCGCCGCGTGGGAGGGGAAATAACTTGCATATGCCTTTGACGCATATAACACATAGGGAATACTTTTGATGCATTTGCCCAATGTACTGTTTGAACAGTTAACCACAGTCTGAATGAAAGCATACTTGGGTCGCCGAAGCTGCTGACAAGAAAGAGCCTGACAAAGTTTACTTAAGCCTGTTTCGATTTGGCATCTATCTATCTATCTATCTATCTATCTATCTATCTATCTATCTATCTATCTATCTATCTATCTATCTATCTCTATCTATCTATCTTCCGTATGATGCACATCACACAGAATCTCACAATGAGCTATGATGCACTACATATCTGTTTTTATCTTTTTTGTCTTACATCTTCATTGTTCTAATTTGTCTGTAAACCTTAAAAAATGTAAAATGTACGAAATGTTTCATCATAGATGGAGCAGTGGAAATTCACTGTCAAAAGCGTCAGAGTCTGAGACCGTCTGTCTCGCTTGCCAATAGGTGCTAAACTAAGAAACAATGTCTGCTCCAATTATCAATGTTTGGTACTTTGCAGGTGTTGCTTTCAAATAGTTTCGGCTGGGAGATCATCACCTTTTGCTTCTGTCTGATGAAATCTAACTGTGGCTTGTGGTGATGGCACCTCGCGATACTGAAGATTGATTTATTTGTAAAAGTCCATCACATCATGCATTTTGGGCTCTGTGGAGCCTCCTTTGTACTGAGGAAGAGTCGCAAACAAAGAGCACCACAGAGTCCTTAAACAAAGGGAGACAGATCATAACGACACAAAGCAACACGTAGATTTTGTGTAACCCTGAATTTCGACTGTGGGAGGAGCAGACATAAACAAAGCTGCTCTTTTTTGCATGTTGGGGATGTTTGTTCCTACATGGTATTTTCCCCTTCCAAAATACTCTGAGGAGCAGCATGGCGTGCAGCTCTCTGCAGTCTGGCTGCTCTGTGACCCCTCTGAAGTTGCATTGATTTCCATGAAGCCTTGAAAAAGGGAGGGGAGCTGCAAGCTGATCCCTCCTCCCCCCTCCCCCTACTTCAGAGTCAACAAGGCGTTGATCTGAACCACCACAGACATCCTGATGTCACAGTTCCTGTACGTCCAGGCAGGACTGAGTGGCATGTAAGCGTCACGTGACCATCAGGAACTGCTGGTCACGTGACGCATCTTAGTCTTTGATGTTTGATATCTCCTTAAACAATCCTGTCTTTCTTCATCAGAACATTTTCTAGCCTTTTGTCGGCTCATTGGTTGCATCTGTGACTTTAAATGAGCTGGCTTGTTAAAGCAAAAACCTGCTTTGTTTTCAGGGTGTTATACATTACTCTGACCCATGTAAGGACAATTTGAAAGCAACACAGAACTGAGAGACTGAAGATTTTTGGCCCTAAAGACAAAGCGTAACTGGATTTGACCATGGACGAATCTGCAAAGAACTCTCTGCGTTCCCCTGAAACACATCATAACAAAGCCTTATGATGTCCTCCAAGCACAACCTATTGATACATCCTCCCATTCAGATGCTTTGCCATTGGTTTGTCTGCCTCCAGTCTTGTTTTGATGTGTTTGGAATGTGAGCTGATACTCATTTTAAACACATGCAGGGAGAAAAATAAAACATCAGAACAACTGACTTCCTCACGGCAACCTTGACATGTTTCCTTTGCTCAGACGTGTCCCGATTGGGAAGATTTGGTATCCAGTTTTATATAGAAAACAAATAGGTGGTGAAAACAATGGTGCCAAATGTATCCTGATAAGACTTGCTTCTACTCTAACACATTACAGATATGAAGGATTACCGTTAGACAGCTCTGTTACAAGAAGAGCTGAGAGAGGAAGTTTGGTATCAAGCTTGCTACTGAATGTTTGAAAACCACAGTGACTGTGTTTACATGGACATTTATGAAGATAGTACATTTATAACGGTTATGATCAAAGTAGTAGCCCGGTAACTGATTGCATTCTATTTGTGTGAGAGAGAGCTAACATTAGGAAATTAAACTATAGATAATAAATAATTCCAACATTTCACAGATGGCAATATCAACCATACAGTCAACATTAGCCAGACTATAGCGAGTCAGCAAAAACTCTGTCGTGATGAAGTGATGACATTAATGATGACACAGACATAAAGAGGTGTGTGTGTGTGTGTGTGTGTGTGTGTGTATTAGTTATGGTTCAGGAGGTCTATGAAAATGTATACCGGAGACTCTGTAAGAGACTTTTGACATCCAAGAAGATGTTAAAAGGGAAGGTTTTTTTTTGATGACGCTGGCAAACAACTTCACCCCTCAAAAACAGGAACATAGTTTGACGTCTTTGGCATTAACAGCACAAGACTGAAACTGCTTCATTCACGTGAAGAAAAAAAACAGCTGCTTCTGTGTGTGTATTAGTGTATGAGTTCGGCTCTCACTTTGAGAACATCTGACTTGTTGGAGCTGTTGGTCTTGTAATACATGTCTTGCATTGTCAGAAACGTAATACGTTGTCATTAAGTCTTAAATTTGCTCAGCTTAAATACGTTCTACAATTACATGTAAAGTAGTTTGGTATCCTGACTACCCATTGGACCGCGCAGGTGAGGAGAGCAAAATCAGCAATACAAAAACAAAACAAAAAAACAGGAATTTTCACCCTCAAAAGTCTTTAGTAAAATGCATCAATTTGATGTACTTTGAGAGCTAAATTAAAAGGTTAGATCTGTAAACAATTTTATGCTCTAGTAAAATATGTATTTATCATCTAGCTGGTTGTGTAGATATGAAAGTAAAAAAGTTGCACCCACAAAAGCCACAAGACAGGCTCAGCGTTTTTGGCTAGTGTGCTGTCCTGGTTGACAGTCACGCTGGCAGCCTGATTCCTCCCTACAGAAAGGGTGAAGTGAGTATTAAAGTCCACAACCCGGGGAAGCAGAGAGGTCGTGGCGAGGGGTGCTGTAAAGGTCAAGGCCAGACCTGAAAGCCACCTTCAATCCGGGGCCTTTCCAAGCCGACCTAGTCGCCACACGTCTATGGGGGAAAAGGCCTACTGGGAGAGCATCTTCCCACACAGAGCTGCCGATGTGTAAAGTGTAACAATATAGTTCATCATAACAGTGGGAGGCCTACGTAGGCTGTTAATCGGAAATATTTAATTAATCATGGAGTTTTCCTTTGTGTCAAGCTGCAAAAATGTTTTATGTATTGTACGTGTTTGACTTAATTTGCCAACAAGTGCACAAGTGTCACAATAAAATGGATATGCAACTAATGCAAGTCATGTTTATTTTTAAGCCCAAAATCACACACTGAACAAAACCCTCTGTCATTAGATTCTAAAAAACTCAGACACACAAACTTCAGGAAGGGAATAACACAAGAGATGCTTTGTCCAGACATGTAGTGCTTTAGGTGCAACAGCCAATGTCTGCCGAGTGTATATCCAGTCACTTCAGTGCGTAGCTTTCCACAATGACACTTGTATGCTTTCTAATCTACAACCACTTTTCTCCCCAAACATCCCACTTTAAAGTAAAATTCCTTCATGGATCTTGGGGAGAGATGCAAGTCTTAAAACGGCTGCCATAGTGCCGCAAACATCTGTTTCTACGAGTCTCCCCCAGCTGATAGAGCATCGTTAATCCTGACAATGCTACCATCTTATGCGAGTGCTCTGATAAATAAATGTGTAATGTAATTGGAGAGGGCAGTCGAATCAGGTTCCTTAGATCAAACCATCAATAGATGACTATTCGCTAGGCTTAGTTACAATTACGGGAAATCTCAATTATACAGCATACAATGGTATTTTAGATTGATTGGAGTTTTGGTGACAGTCCTTTCCTGTTTCAACAGCACAATGCCCCACAAAGGCCTCATTACACAACATCAGTGACTGACCTCGCGGACACTCTTGTGGCTGAATGGGAGCAAATCTTTGCAGCCATGTTTTAATGAGGATGTCCACATACTTTTGACTATATAATTTATCCTCCAAGCTCTACATACTGTTGAATATCCAAACAACATCAACGTGACACTGTGAATTAGAAACAAAATGTATTTTCAAGTTGTTACATTTCAGGCATTTAGTGCCTTGCTCAAGGGGACTTTTGCGGTTGACGGATGTTTTTGAGCTGTGTTGAACCCGTGTCAGAACTTTTGTCACTCTTGAAAAAATTGTATGTCTAAAGCTTGATGAAAATGATCATATTTTCTCAAGAATGTTGTTCCCAGATGTTTCTGTGACACACTAGATACACACATACATACACTCACATTCAGTGGCTTGTTTGTTTAGTTTGTGCCATGCAACCAGAAACCATGAAATGCATTGCTCTTCAGAAATGTAATTAGTGTTTGAGGATGCACCGCCACTGCACTAGTTAAAACTTGTCCAAAGCGATACACATTGTCCCTATTCGTCTCATGTTATTATGTAATTTAGCACTGAAAACAGACTTGAAATGATCACTTGTGGCCAAATTTAGTTTTTGTCCTGTTTTTGTCTGTGCGTTTGTGAGAAACAAACAGGATACAGATTTCTTGGAAAATGTCGCTGAGTTATCCTTCAATGTTTCCCAGGCTTGGCTGTTGTTGAAGCATTCACAGAGTTATGACGTGACATGTTTAGATTTTGAATGCTTTTGCACCCACGTCACGATTCTATAATTAATGCATTTCTATGAGTTTACTTGATATTTTTACATTCTTATATCTATCTTATGATTAAACAGTTTTGTAGAGTTCTGCTTCCATTGTTGTCCTTTGGTTGTTGTCTGTAGGGCTGGGTGATATTACAAAAATGTAAACCAGATGTTTTATTGTTCAAACTTGAGAATAGTTTAACAAAAATAGAACAACATTATGTAAACATTTAAATGTGCAAATATTTATATTTATCTGCCTTAAGAAAGCAACTCAAGTTAGCCTGCCTTGTAACATTTTCAAATAATTAAATAAATGCTGTGACTACGATCACAAATTATTTTGGATAGGGCAGCAAAAATCTGTATTTAACTTAGAAATCCATTTTTATATAGTATTACTTCTATTTTTAGATTTCAAGGAGATTTTCTTTTCGTTTGAGTTGCACCTTTATCGCTGAAGATAAGGTTTTTCTTAATCAGATCCAGATCAAACAGATGTGCTAACATGGTCACTTTAAATGCATGTATGTGCACTGTGACATTGTTGACAAGAGTCTTACCTGATGCAGCGGTTTGGAGCTAAAAACAAATTTCACTGCAGGATAATAAAGTACATCTTATTTAAAAAGACCTGTTGAGCAAGTCTGATGAGCACCTTAGATCTGGGCCACACAGCACCCCGAGGCGAGACTTAAGGTATGCAGGTTACGATATGTGAAATATACAGGGAGAGTTTCCTTCCAAAATAGGACCTTCTGAAAAGCATTGCGAGCTATAATGGAGTAGTATTCAGATTAAGTAATGCCGTTCACTCAGAGCCCAAAGTGACACCATCACACTGCTGTTTTATCAAACTATTAAAATAATTACAAGGAAAAAGCAGAAAACTGGAACCAATACATGTTAGCCATTTTTCTAATACTACTACCAACATCCAATGCAGATGGCATCTAAGAGCCTGGTCTGCTCCAGAGTTCTGCCTTAAGTCAAATCTATTAAGGTAGTTTTTTCTTGCTACTGTAACACTTGCTCTTGTGTGATTTTGGGACTGAATTTGACACTATAAATAAAATGTTATTAATCGACTTATCAATTCACCTCTAACATTTCCCTACTATTGGGTGGCTTTATCTATAACAAAGCATCAATATCATGTCATCAACACCATGCCATGACCACAGCTTTGGTCCAAGTTTACTTCCTGTCCGCTATTATCAAAGAGTGCAAAAGGGAATACAAATGATTGCTTTTATGTTGTCAAGTTTGAAACGGAGTACATATGTCAAATAAAATGTAGTTGTTATGAACTAGTCGAACCTGGAGTGTGTGGGAAAGGGGAATAAAGAAGAAAAGACGGAAGGCCAAGACTGGGAGGTGAGACCGGAAGTTGTGTTAGCTTACCGAGTAGCCCGCCCGTTAGCGCGCTAGCTGGTCCCCGAGACCACGGGCCTCGCCAGCGATGGTGTCTGCTCCCGTGAGCGGCGACATCCGTCTTTATTTCTGTTCACTTTACATTGTTGGCGGACGGACCCCCGAAATACGACGGCGCTGATCTCCTACAGAAGTCCACGAGCTGGAAAAAAAGCGAAGTGTACCGAGTAGAACTCGAATTCGCGATGTTTTCTGACTATTGCGCGGCTATTGGATGCGCATGCGCACCCACCTTGATTGCGGCCCGTTTATCAACACACAGCTTAACTGAAATACACCTCATTAATATTCCTCAGTGACAACCAGTCCAAAATGTTAAGACTCCCAACAGTAGTGGACTGAGGAATACCATATCAAAGTACAATAACTATAAACTATTTCAGAGCACCAATGAAACGCATCACATGAACAAGGGTGACAGGAACAGTCTGTTGCAGGATGCTGTGCAAACAAAATATTTCTTTCACTTTTATTTTCATGTCTTTTCCCTGTGTGAGAAAGTCCCTTCATACAAATCAAACAGGCATGTCAGGCACTTTCACTTCAGCCAGATACTGATACAAAATGGACATTTGTTGATTAATGGGAAAGGATTAATTCTATGTTTAACTCTATTGAGACCATAGGGCATATATTCAGTTTAGCTTTATGATCAGAACCCAACTTTCATACTTGTAAACAACTCCGTACATTCTAAATCTAGTCTAGAGCTGGACTATGAAAATGAAGATTAAATTACTGAAGTTAATCCTTAAAGCTAAAATGAAAAACGCCCTTTTAATCACTTTAGATCACATCCCTGGTCTAATTGTGCACCTATTTAACAACATATGCCCCAGAAAACCAAATACCCCACATGCTTACATTTAATACCAACCAGTTTCAACCAATAATAAAGATGTGAATATTACTCTTGAGTTGTAATCTTCTCTTATTTCTTGTTACATTTTTTGATCACAGCAGCTGTTGAGATGACGCCACATCACTGCAACTCCTATGGAAATACTCCTCAATGTTTGCGTTAGTTGAGACGAGACACACAACGATGTTAACTCCACGGCGTTTCCTACTCTGACTGATCCCTGGAAGTAATGTGGTGAGAGCTTACGATGACACAGCACAGATAAACAGTAAGTCCTTACATTGAAGTATAATGTCTGATAATCGTTTGAGTCAAAGCATTGTTATTAGTTTAATTTATTTGAAAGTACTTTGGTCCGACATTAAAATCAAGACCAAACACAAAGTTTAACAGCTTCCCAGTGAAACCCTCCACCTTCCTCCGCACTGAACATCTCCGTGTCCTTCTGCTCTAAAACGATTCCAGGAATAAACCCCGGAGAATTTCTTCAGCTTGGAATCCTGCCATGTTTATAGCTTTGCGTGACGCTGTACTCAACCAAGCTGCTTGTTTGTTCGTATGTGTTTTGTATTTACATGCGGCCAAAAAATCAACTGGGATCAAGTCGACAAAGTACAAAGTGTACAAGAGCACACTAAATCAGATCCATGTATCAGCTGAACTTGATGAAACAGATGCGAGTGGTGAGAAGAAGCAATAACTTTTGGAGGGGTTGAAAATACACCCAGAAAAAAAATTAATTGGGTAAGTACTCCGTATTAGATCAGTCATGGGCAAAACTTCAGTCTGTAATTATCGTTTTTCTTTTAATTGTAGTTCTTTTACCAGTGAACCCTTCCCCTTGGCAGTGATCTCTTTATGACTCACACTATTGAACATGATGTACCAATTCAGCCATCTGCTAAATAGAAGCCCTTTACTATTGCTTATCGCCAAACATAATGGTCCCGGTTTGAAGGAAACACTGAAGACAAACATAATCATATAGACTTTCTTTTTATTACAAAAAACAATGACAAAACTTTGGCAAGATTGTGAATTAACAATTTGTATAAAAATATATTTTTGTCTATTTCAGTGCGTGCCACAAAGTCGCACATATGACCCTGAAGGCTTCTTTCATACTCTTTTTTACAGTTTTTCTTTTTGGAAGTTGAGGAGAAAGCATAATCCTCGAGTCAGTTTTTGGAATGTTCTTTGCCCATACGTTTCAGTGGCATCTCCAGCTTAATGCTCGACTTGAGCGCTGAGCACCGTTCTGGTGGAGCGCCACAGCACCGAGGCATCTGGCTCCCATCAAAAGCTTCAGACCACGTGGTTCAGAGGTCTCCGTCTCCTCCTCCTCCTTTTGTTTAGCAGCTGGGAGCCCAAATCTAAGAGCCTCGTGCAGCTTAATACACAAATTGCCCAGTCCATTTAGTCGCCGTGCTCAAATCAACAATCACAGCAATCCGACAGCAACCTGCCACCCATCTTCAGTGCCTTAAGCCTGCATTAACGCAACACCTCCCGGAAATTCATCCGCATACAATCAAAAAGTTCCAGAATACGTTCTTTTCATCTCTATGAGAGACGGAATCCCCGAAACTCTCGTTCAATCTTCAACTGCAGATAATTAAGGCATATGTATTCGTCCCTTTTACATATTGTGACCTGCATGCATAAAATACATCTACGTCTGCTTGCTCGACTGCTTGCTCCACCATCCCACCTTCAGTTACAGTATGTGCTTAACTAACAGTTGAAAGCCTCACAGGCACAATGCTGCCGAGTCACACAATTCATAGCAGTGTAGGTTGCTAAAATCGACTGTTGCCAGGACAACGAGAGATGGAAAGTTAAGATTGCACCTTTTTTTAAGCTACTCAGAGATGACAATGTACTTCTAAAACAGATGTCAACTCATCGGGAGTGCTTTTTTTGAACCCCAGGTACACCTCTCCACCTGACAAATATCAAGTGATTTTTTTTTTCCACGCCCAATGTGTCCCAAACTCCTTAAATCTCTAAATTCACATGAGGGAATCGTTGATTAGGAGGTATTTGTAGGTCACTTCATGAAAATCAGCCAAAAAATCACTTGGGGAGGACAGGAACTGATGTGGAGAAGTTACTTTCCTTTAACAGAACATGAAAGAGTCCACTTGTCTTTATGGAGTGGAAACAAAGTGGCGGCTCCTCCACTGACATCCAGGTCCTGTGAGCTCCGTCTCCTGAGCTCTCCGTGGCGCTCTAGTCCCTCTCCACGACACTCTGTGGAACCAGGTGCCATTTATCAGAGAGAAGTAATCCAGGAGAAGACAAATCTCTTGATTTGTTTCTTTAAGTTAAGTCGCTCGACGCTCAGGCAGCTCTCAGTGTTCAGCACGTCATGCAGCGCCGTCTGATGTTTAAGGGCTGAGGGTTCGGGTCAACCTGTAGGCAGGAAATGGAAATCAAGACACATTAGATGAAGTTCAAGTAAGCAGAGAAACAGCCTACACCCACAGATTTGTTTTCCTGTAGTTACTGTGTTTCCAGCATTTGGAAACTCACCTCGCAGTAAACCGGCGGAGGGCGGAAGCGAAACTCTTGAACGAAAGCCATGAGGGGGCGCTCCAGGATCCCACTCAGGTCTTCGGCAGGTTGCACCACCACATTGTTGCGCTGCTCGGCCTCCTCCTCTGTCACTATGGAGCTGTAATCTGGAGGAGCTGCAGGGAAACAGGCAGGATTAGTCGACTGATCGGACTGAAAATAACAAAACAGTACAGGTCCAAACACTAAGCTGTTGAGTCTTCACTGCAGTTGAAATTCGAAATAACCCACAGACCATTTTCTGCCTTTCACACTAACAAACACTAATTTGAGCCAACATGAGTCACTGCTGAATCAAACCTTTGTTTATACATGTTGGCATTTGACTCAGTGGTATTTTGGCAGTCAGTGATCATAAATATAAAAGAGGGAGCAGGCCCACGGATAGGAGTTAGAGAGGCTCTTCGAAAGCAAAAAGTATCAAATTATTCATTTAGAAGACAATATTTATTGACCAAAAGCAAAAAAGTGACAGTCTACACTGTTAAACCCGCCAAGCCTCTGGATCCTGTTTATCAGTACGCAGACTGTTTTCCTCATTCATTTGTTTGGCTATTTTGCCGTCCTACAGTGCAAACATCCTTGAACAATGGTAACTTTGGGTTTTATAAATGATAATAAGTCTTCTGCTTTGCTGGCTGCCAGTTTCAAGTGTTTATCGGCTCAGTCCGAGCACTAAAAAGTCGAAAAATGTCCACTTTTAGTAGAAAAAGACGGTCCACAATCCTATGTTTGCTATTAACAAAGACAATCAAGAAAAGATTGTTGGATCCGTTCCTGCTTTGCTCACGTCATTAAAACAATTCCATGTTTTAATTACTGGATGCAGATCTAGAGCTACACATGACTGGAATATAACAGGACACTTACGCTCAGGCTGCTCGGGGATGGCCATGCGAAGCCACTCCAGGTTGACGCTGTATTGGCTGCTGACGCTGGACGTCCGGCTGCCGAACGGATGGAGGGGGATGGTGCCTATGACCAGCGGCAGCTCCAAACACAGCTTGGATGTCCCAGGAACATCAACACAAACCTGGTGGGATGAAAAAGAGGAGAACTTTTAGTGACGTGCGACGTGCATGAAGACGGAAATACAGCGTTCAAATTCCAAAGAAATAAATCAGCTGTTGACTGAGCTCACCTTGAGCATGTACTCCACTTTGATGATGCGGCACTGTAGGATGGATGGACCCACAGGTGGGATCTTGATGGCGCGACCATGCCACGTCTCCCTGGATTTGGCCTCCACGATGTCACCGCACAGCGTGCCCACAACCGCGCGCTTCTGCTTCATGGTGCCACGGGCGATGAACGTCTGAGTCTGAGTGATGTAGGCTTTGGGCACGACTGATCTGGAGGTAGCGTTGTCAAACTCTGCAAAGACGGGGATCACCTCACCTGCGGAAAGGGAAAATATGTTACAAAAATTGCAGACAGAAATGGCTAGACTGGCCAGAAAATACTGTTTTTCGAGGGAGTTGTTTCGGGTGCCAGCCTCTCACCTGGTGTGTAGCCTTTGCGGTCGATCTTTGCGGTCACAGACACCTGACCAAAGTTGCGGTACCATGCCCGTGCCATCCGGTCCTTCGTTCCAGCCTGTGGCGCCTGTGAATGGTAAAACCTAATGAGCCAAGTACCTCAAAACACCTAGAAAAATCATGATTATGTGTATTATGAACACAAGCATGAAATGTGAGGGGCTGAGAGGCTCACCAGTAAGGCTGGTGTGTTGATGTCGATGGGCTCGATGACTGTAAACTCCTTCTTGATCTTCCTGACGGTGGCCCACGGCCTGTGTAGCTTGACTTTGACCCAGTAACGGATGCTGCCGTGTTTCCCCTCGAAGGAGGTGACCAGCGTCTCCTCAGGCAGCTGGAAGCTGAATGGAAATTCATGTCTGCCGGCAGGAAGGACAGTCACTTCGCCGTTATCTGAAGGGAGAAGAGAAACAAAAAGAAAGAAAGAAAAATTAAAGCTGCAGTTCATTCACGCGTTGTTTTGGTTTTGTTTTGTTCATTTGATTTCGAGATGACGAAAGTGTGCAACTTCAATCCCTAGATGACTGTTTATATGTCATAATACTACACTTCTATACAACAATCAACTCACTATAGTTAAAAAATAAAAAGTTGCGTTATCTTTCCCAGGATCGATCATCTGATTCTGCGAGTCATGCACTACAGAATGGCAGCAAATTCAAAGAAACGACTTCAATCTTCAAAAAAACTAAAATAGCGGTATCCTTTAGAAATGCATGTAAATAAAGTTGACTTCATGAGAGCGTAAGAACAGATCTTTAAAGCATGACTCTTGCTAAAATAGAAATCTCTCCGTCTCTATGCAATCACATGGCTGCTGTGCTTGCTCAGAGGGGCGGTTCCTGCTCCATTGTGCTGACTGAGAACATGTTTTCCTCAAGCTGTATTATACAGCCCCTCGACTGCTGTTTTTTTCTCTCTCTGGCTGCACAGGTCCAGGAACACGTGTTTGCGTTTAACAGACTCGGTGTGTTGTGTGTCGCTTTGTTAGTTGGAAGCTCCTTCGACATTTAAATAACAATACTGTCACTGTTTAATCCTCTTAATGGGGTCAAGTGAGCGGTTATGGGCTCACTGCTGTATGTTTTGTGCAAACCGAAAAAAGAAAACAAAAACTTTCAAACGTCCCCACATTTTTTTAACATTATGTTTCCTTTTATTATTTTGTTGTTTGCAAAGACATTCTTAAATATAAAATACCAAATCTCAAGCAGTGAGACTGAACGCTGCAGGAAAACAACTGACAAAGCCCTGTATGTGAATTTCCTGTCTTCACTAAGAGCAAAACAAGTCTGTGCCCAATGAATGAAGGCAAAAAGCTGACTCTCCCACATCGATGTGGAGAAAAACAACCCTGGAGTTTCTTCGAATGAGGAAAAGTCTGATGTCAGAACTATTTCTTTCTACGGATGTTTACCCAATGAGAAAGAAGTACAAAAAGCTGTTTCAACAGATTATGCTCTTCCTATATAGTCGAAGTGGTGTTTTTGTACTTTTGATACTAAACTGAATAATGATCAACAACAGTCCAAGCAGCCAACAACAAAGAAAACATCTAATAGAGTGTTTTTCAAATAAAGTTTGCCTAAATTCACAGAGTATCCGCAGATCCAGATGGTGACACTTTCATAACTTTACAGAAAGGATGCACCCTCCCTGCTCTCCCTCCGTTCTCTCCCCCCGGTCCCCGCGCCTGCAGAGCGGACTGACCTGCCTGCAGCAGCACCTCTCTCCGGTTCAGGTACTCCACCTCGTCGCTGTAGTTCTGGGTGTACGCGGTGCTGGAACCTGCAGACCGGGACTCGGTCCAGTGCACTTTAGCGAATCCCTCGGCGTGGAGCTTCAGGGAGTCCACCCGACTCTCCGTGGACAGATCCACCACGACCCGGCCGGACACCACGTCCCCGCTGCTGAACACCGGAGGACAGTCCACCTCCGGAGAGTCGAAGACGATGTCAAACTTTTTCAACTTGTCGAAAATCATTCTTGCAGGCTGCGCAAGTCCTCTCAAACGCGAAAGGGAGCGATTCTTTTTTTCGGAGTTTGTCAGACGCTTCTGAAGTGGACTTTCACTCTTCAGACGACTTTTATTCACTCGTTTAAAGCTGAAAGTGTGCAGCACCTTCAGACTGCGGCTCTATTTGCAGGCTGAGACAGTGGGCGGGGTTTATACCCGTATTATGTAAAAGGCCTCGGGAGAGGGCTGAAGGCTGGTGCTGCCTTCAGGTGCTCCTCCGTGTCACCGACTTATCAGCGCTACACAAATATCTACATTTCACTACTTTTACAGACAAAATAAACAAACAAAAAAAACGTAGTAAAAGTTTGTTTGAACAAATGCAGATGTTTCCAATAATAAACATACTTTCAATCACCGGGGGATGAGGGAAATCAGAAGCTGCAAAACAGACATCACATTCACCTTCAGTTATCCCCCTTTTTTTCACTGTATACTGACAGGTTGTCCTCGTGTTTGGAGACAACAGCTACATAGCAACAGGTCTGGACGAAGGCTAAGAACAAAACTACCTCATGGTGTCAACATTACCAAAAATGATAATCAAAAAAAAAAAAAAGTTTCACGACAGCAACCCACTTGAGATTCACATCTTGACAACTTGGGTGTCATGTAAAATTCCTACTTCCTCACTCCTACTTGCAGCTTAATTAGGTAACTTGTACACAAAACTTTTCATAACGCCCATTTTTCCGGGCATCTCCTGAAGGCAACATAATAAACATGCAGTCTGGGTGTGGAGGCAGCAGAGAGGAAAACAGGGCCTGCTGGTGATTGATGGTTACAGGTTCCTAGAAGAAAACAGGCTTACTGAGCATGCCTCCGTCTGGCAGAGATCCACCCTGCACAGCTCAGAGGAAAATAGTTTCACTCGGGACCAAAGCTGTTTACTCCACTTCTTCCATGTAGCTTTGAACATACTGTTACACAGCCTGGGCGGCTGCACACATGGAAACCACACAGCTATAAAAGCATGCAACTTCCCCTTGAAAACAACAAAAATTTAAAACAGCTGTAGTAATAATAGCTTTAATTATAATGTGAAAGTGAAGGTGTCCCGAAAAAATGAGAACTAGTGCAACAACTGCACTTGCATGAATCATAGCACCTAGTCAGCATTTTGTTAACACATCAAATATTCTTTCAACATTCGCAATTTGGCACACAGTTGATTCTTCTTCCAAACTCTGGTGTGATCAATAACTCGTTGCACTATTCATTCAAATCAAAAGTCCTCAAAACAAAAATGAAGTCTGGTCTCAGAAAAACAAAGTTGTTTACTCCTTTGTTCACTGGGAGTAAGAACGTTGCTCTCCAGCGCCACCAAATGGCAATGTGGAGGCAGTGTGCACAGCTGCAGGACCACCAGGATGTTTTTACACAACCCGGAGATGTGCGTACGTAAAGTTGTAGATGAAGCTTGCAGAATAATACAGTAGGTCCTCTAGAGGGGCTTTCCAACTGAATATCCCCTCGATGTCAATTAACCTGCAGGTTAGTATAAAAGTAAAAAAGTACAAGGAGTTGACCCTGCAACCTTCCTATAATCAGTTCCTTCATCCCCAAACAAGTGAAATTAGCAGCAGAAGTCATATTCCGGAGGTCAGTGGTCCATTTAGCATCAATTTGTCATTTTTGCTTGAAATGCATTCAGAAAGTTTTAGCCCGGGGTGAAATAAAGCCCAGCACACCACCTGCTGGTGAGCAGGAGCAGCAGTCTGGCTCTACCAGGCCTCCCTGCCTCTGTCCTGATAAGATGTGGGTCTCTGCCTGATAAGTGTTCCTGCTGTGCAGATGGCCTAATATGATCACTCTTATCATGGCTGAAAGCAGGTTACCACTGCTGAGGGCTCATCTAACCATAGTTATCTATATTTGTATCTTTTGGTTTTCAGGGCTTGCCGAGTGCAAAACATTCAAAAACAAATATTAACATTAAAGCACCTCATACTTGGAGCAAAAAGGGGCTTGAGAAAGTGCAATGCTTCTGTGGTGTTTCTTTTTATGTAAATCTTCCAATTCCTAAAAGAAGCAGCTGAAACTAAAACACAACCAAACTCTGAAACTGACTCTAAAGATACGTTTCCGCCTTTAAAAGGGAAAAACAATCAGCCTAAAAAAAATGTTTATGAAAAGCTGAAAAGATAAATGAGCTGAAAATATGACACCATAGTGTAAACAGAGCAGCAGCAGCAGCAGCAGCAGCAGAGGAGGACGGGACAGAGGGAGCCACGTGTTGTTTTCATGGTTGCCGTGACGACGCAGCCTGCATTTTTTAAACGGCCCCCACCCCTTCCTCCTTCCTCCTTCCTTCCTTTCTCCTTCTTCATTCACTTGCTCCTCACTTGGCGTCCAGAGTAAATAGAACCCACTTTTTGGAACGTACGCGAAACAATTAGCGGTTATTTCCTGGACAGAAATAAACCAGCTACAGTAGTTTAGCTTATTATTTTCCCACAATCCAGGAAAGAAAATTGCATGCGATTTGACAAAAGAGTAACATCCATTTATGAATGGGTTCCATGAATTCTACGGATATCGGGGATGAAGGGGTTCTAAGAAAACTGGTGATTTCAGCGTTGTTTTTCTTCCATAACAACACAAGCATATTTCAGCCATTTTGTTTAGAATTTATTCAACATGGTTTTATTTGTCTTTACAGATATTTGTGTTAATTGTTATATTCATATTTATATCTTAGAAGATATTTGTTGCATCTTACCAGAGTAACTGTGGGCATTCTCAAAGGATATAATTAAATCATAGCCAAATTATCCCGCATTTGTATTGGTATTTGTAGTTAAAGCTGCATTGAGAAAATCGGTACTGTGGCTCCAAAGAAATCTGTTTGAAAACTACATTACTGGAAATCCTGTGCGATGACACCAATTTCACATGATTTTTAGTTGATTTTATTAAAAATAATAATTAATAATAAAATCCTTTGTCACAGTTAATGTTATGATATTAATAGCTTGAATACATTATCTGGGATTGAGAAATTGTTAATGGATAATAACTAGACAGAAATATCTGTCTTTGGCTAATCCACAAAATTAAATGCAAATTAAAAGTACTTCAGCACAATGATGCAACAATCATATTAAAATCCAACATTGCCGTTAAAGAAATGCTCACTTATTAGTGAATGTATTGATATAATCTTCAGGTATACAGCTCAATACTGCCCTCCTCTATGTTTTGTTGCAAAGGGATCCTGCAGATGAATGAGACCAGAATGGTCCAGATTTTCCTGTTTCATTTTCGATATCAGTCACCTCTGGTGTGAGGCAGATAACACAATTTAATTAGGCTGTAAAAGATAAGAAACAGTAGTGCTTATTGATTAAAGAATCAATTGATTACAATATTGATGAACAGTAAAAAAAAAACAATCTTGCTTTATATTTTGCATCTTTTATCATTATCAAGTTCATGTTTGAGGGTTATTTTTGCAGCTGGTCTGAGGATGTTAGCGGTTAGAAAATATTAGGTTCAGCTCTGATAACTGATGGTAACTGAGAAATTACATGTTTAATATTTTATACTAAAAAACAAATACCATAAACTAATGGGTCAATGTGGTATGTGTTCAGACTATTTGTACAGCATCTCAGTTAATGGGTGAAGAGTTACTTTTTTTGTCGTCACAGTGTATGATTTAGGCCGAAATGTGGGCTAGAGATTAACATACAAAACCTAGTTCACCTTTAACCACAGTAGCGCGTACACGGCACCAGCAGTGGGACCAGCTACAGCAACTCATTTGCAACTTGTTTGTGTGTTCTGCGAAAGCAACAACAACACAACATCTGCTCTAATCTGAGAATCTGCACGACTGGCATCCTTTCATATTTAGCTGTCAAATCAGCTTTGGGAGTCAAACAAACAACACTGTTTACAGAGCATCTATGCTAATGAAACATTAACCACACCACAGTTTAGTTACACAGCTACTATGGCCTATATTCTCGGCCTGTCTGATTTAAACTGCCTGGTGCCTTCCACACCGGGGGAATTTCACACACACTACAGCGTCACGTCCTGTACAACGCAGCCCTCAGTAAACCAGTTGTGTTTGTTTGGACTCAGCACTAATGGATTTGTGTTAGGATTAGGTTATCTGGTAGATGTATCTGGACCAGCCAGTGACGACTTCTCTTCCAGGTTTCCATGCAACACGTTTGGCTTCCTTTTGAGAACTGCAGCGACTACAAGACACGGCGTCTACCAGCTGGCACTCGAAAGAGCAAACCAGCAGTTTTACACCATATTTTTCAGACTAGAGAACTTTTACATCAACCAGCTGCAATACATGCTGATGGACAGCAACTACATATATCACAGCAGAGCTGATGGATGATATATTACAAGAATATTATTCTGACGCATGGTTAAGAAAAAACAAAAACTACAAAGGCACTGTTCTGCATTTTCAAATTGTCAAAGTCACCTTTAGATCGGCTCTCTCTTCTGAACAAGCAAAAATGAATGAGGTCTTTGTCTAAAATACTGCAAAACATTGATATAGTAATAATAATATTGGAATAAAATAAATGAATAGAACTATATGAACTATACAATATTAACCACACATGGGGATTAACAAACAATGCAGCCTTCACCACTGACCTCGGATCAGATGCTGCCTCTTCCTGAAGTATGTGATCTTGGAGGTGTAGTCGTTATAGACAGAGTTCATGCCGCGGTTCTCAAGCCAGTGTGCTGTGGCCACCCCTCGGCCCTGCACCTTCATGGACTGCACCCTGGTGTCCCTGCGGAGCTCCAGGACCACCTGGCCGGACACCACCTCCCCTCCGGTGAACGCTGCGTCAGCTGGACCGTCCAGCTCCAGCTTGAACGACTTTATGGTGTTCAACGTCATTCCTATGAGTGAACACAGTTGAACAGTGTGAGCAGGCTGAGACACTAACACGTGCTCGTGTTGTACACTACAACAATGTTAGAGATGTGAGTGGATTTCAGGTGCTGTAAAAAAACAACAACAACAACAACAAAAACACCGCTAACAGTGAGAGCTATTTTTCTTTTAGAGATCTTATTTTTAGGGTGGAGTTGGGTGGGGCTGCTTAGGGTCCCAGACATGGCAGGACCAGCCCTGCCAGTAGCTACTGCTGTGTGATCTGTTTGTTGTTGAAATAAACATAATACCGGTATATCAACATAATAAGATGTTACATTTTTCACTTTGGTTATGATATTGTATTTACCTACCTACCTAACTAAGTACCTGACTGACTAACTAACTAGTTACCCAACTAACTAACTAACTAGCTGACTGACTGACTACCTACCTAACGTGGTTACTACAACATTGCATAGGTTACAATTTGTGATTTTGGACGATGTAAAAATGCATTTCATTTAATTGACTCACTATTTTTATGATTCTTAACTCTGTTGGGTATGAGTGCATGTAAGGTCAACTAACAGCAAACGACTGAAATTCTACTTGCAGTCAACAATATGAAAATAATAATGTAACAACAATTGACAGTCATGATTCTTCCACCGGAGGGGGGACTAGTTTTGTTACTAACAATGTTTTAAATGTGTATCTTAATTGTGCGTGTTTATCATTCATTTAATCAAAGGTTGCTAGCAGGTCTCAGTAATGACGTTTTATGAATACAGTAACGGACGTTTGCTGACGTGTAAATAGTGTGTAACGACTCACCGGCGGGTCTGCAGCGACGCGGCGGTCCTGTCAGAGACGAGGTTTACGGTTGAGAAACGTGTTGTGTTCACCCCGACTGCAGGGTCATTGTAAGCCCAGCGTCTATAAGGAGGGCAGGTTTCAACGCCCAGAAACACAGTAGCTCCCTGTTGTACACCAATGATGAGGAGCACGCGCCAGTAACGCCCGCCCACTCACAATGAACGGGGTTTTCCGGCTAAACCTTTCACATTAAAAGCGCGTGTACCGTATTTCGCCCTTCGGTTGTGTATATTAAACGGGCAGACCTGTGTGAGAGCAGTAAAGTACTGATGTGAAGACATATAGAGTGGAAGTGGACCGTTAACTCGATTTTTGTTGTTGATCGTAGACTTTTATTTTGAAGGCAGTGTGTCTATCAGTTGCAAACTGTCAAATCATATTTTTTCCTTGCCTTTTTGTAAAATATACATAAACAGAAGAAAAATGGAGAAAGGGGGAAAGCTAAAATACAAGAAATAAAGTACAGAAGAAAAAAGAGAAAAGGGGAAAGCTAAAATACTATAAATAAAGTACAGAAGGAAAAAGAGAAAAGGGGAAGCTAAAATACTATAAATAAAGTACAGAAGGAAAAAGAGAAAAGGGGAAAGCTAAAATACTAGAAATCTACATTCTGTAGAAATTTGAATCACCTCAGTAACTGGGCCTCACATGATCAGTGTCACATGTTTGTCTTTGACAGCCTTTTTATTTGCAAACGTTTTCAAGAGTATGCCAATTAATAACATTCAATGTGGAAAATAAATCAAATCACTGCAGAATTCAGTAAGTGATAAACGTCTTTAATCAGATTATATTACTATAATATCCTACAGTACTTTTATGGTTAAGAATTCTACTGAGACATTTGCATGTATCATGGTTAATTAGCAAGGTCGGATTGACCTTAATGATGATTGATTTAAATGACCGGCTTGCACACACAAAAACATAGCATGAAGGATGTCAATTATTATGTATTTTTCAGACATTCCATGGTTTTGGTTAACATATCAGGCTAAAAATTAATCTGTATTTGGCATGGCTCTTGGTACAACAGACAGCCAAAAATAAACAGGAGCTGTCTAGTCCATTCTGGAGTCGAAAGTTTGTGTAGCTCTACACCTTGGACCTGATCGTCGGCCAGCTGACATTTCAGCCTGCGGCCTTTTTCGCCAGGTTGATGAACTGCAGATTTTGTTTATTTACATCTGCCTGCCTGCCAACTCTTTTTTTTTGAATCGGCAGAACCTGCATCTTAGGGTGAAGGCTGTGTTATTTTTACAACAACATAGATTGTTTTCACAGAGTTTTGTGGTCAATCATGCTTGAAGGAGGGGATGAGATTCTTTCTGCCACACTGACGTTAACCTTCTTAGAAGTCAGCGTTGACAGTGTAAACAGGTTGGAAGTAGGGCAGTCGAGTCCGAGGCTACTTCTCTCCCCTGGCCTGCAATTGATAGGCAAGGCTGAGGTTTATGTTTAAGCCACCTGACTTCTAAAGCTGCACTTACACACTGCCTAAACATTTCACACTCCGAAGGCTCCAGTTCTGTTCTGGGTAAATCTGGGTATTTATTAGCAGTTCATTGGAGAGAGATGATATGACACAGTTGGCTTTAATTGGATACATAGGCCTACTTGAAATACTAGGGTTTAAAGTTCTACATATGAATAGAATACAACAACAACATACTGGGAAATGTATGAAAAATGATCATTTATAAACAAATGTTACTCCTTGTTTAATTAGAAAACTCTCAATTGACTTGAGGTCGTGCATGATAAATATAATATAATATAATATACATGATAAAGCTAAAGCTGTCATCAGATCAGATCTGCTGTCTTTTGAGCAGAAATTGGTCTAATTATTACATTTTGTCTGACTTTCAGGGTTAACTGCATATTATTTGTTAGTGTGGTATTGTAACAGAAACACAAACAGAGCATGTCAAATTTGTGAAATATGCTGCATATTTGACACACTTGACTCTTTGTTTGACTATCTTTTATCGGCAGCTGGTCAAAAACACATGAGCAAGAAGCCAAGTTGTGCTTCGCAGTCACTCTATGACAAAATGAGTGCAGCACTGTTTGTAGGCAGGACGCTGTGAGATCAAGGGTTCGGTTGTGTATTCGTCACTGTAGGTGGTACTCGAGTGCTGATGTACCAGCTGGAACCTGATGTTCTCTATAATTAACAGAAAGAGAGGCAGATGATATCATAATAGTACTATTATGCTAAGTGAAGAGGAAAATAGGAAGATTTTTCTACTTCACTGCAGAAAATAAACTTTGTGGTAAACAAATTCATGGTAAGTATCATAACATGATACTCATATGAGACTTTTTCTTAAGCAGGATAATCTTCACAAATGAAAAAAAATGATTTTTTTGAATGATTTATGATTTTTGAAGCATAAATGCAGACTAGTGTTTGGCGTATGATGATGTTTAGCAGTCTCATTAAGCAACTATAGAGCAACCAGTTTTTACAAGATGCTTAAAATCTTTATGAGAGGGGTATCCCGTACTACATATTTTATAGAACAAAACGTTATCTTAAGCGTGTGTTAACTACCAACCTGATTTCAGGCATCTAAGGAAAGGTCCATTCGAAAAAAAAAAACATTTGAGCAGTAGTTTATGCTATATAACCAAATTGTTATTTGCTATTGCTATGACAACAACTATTATCACAGCTGCTGCTACTGTTACCATGACAATTACATGAGTAACCAACCGTCTGCTGTGACAAACAAGGTGTCTTTCTGCACAGGTTCACAGTTGATATCTTCACATCATTTTAAACACACAAAGCCATCCATCACCTGGTCCGCTCAGTTTGTTGCTCTGCAGCTGGACCTCCGCCTGGCCCTCTCTCCGTCCTGTTTGCTGTAGTGTTCATTGGCCGTGGTTGTGTAGTCCAGGCCCAACAGACCAGGAGAACTGAACTGTACATGGCTCTTGGTCATCAGGTCAACCCCAGATACAAACACAGGGCACTCTGTGTGCTTCAGCTACAGGGAGGATCATAATAATAAGCCATGAATTAACCAATGCACCAATCATATGAGCAAACCATTATGTAGAAGATCTGTTATCTCACAGCAGAGAAGGTCTGCTGGTGGTGACAGATGTCCTCTCTTTGTTGCACCTCATATCAGTGTCACCCTTGGGAGTATTGGTTCCTCCTTGTCACAACAACTGGATCTCCTAGGATATAAACCACACAGGCTAATCCAGGCAGGATATCAGGAATAGATTGTTAGAGTAGCGTTTCATCTGTATCACATTTGTGACATATTGCATTTTTAGTTTAGAATGAAGGTAAGACAAATTAGCACCCAAGTCCCGATGTAATTAAGCTGTGTATTATTCAGTCAGATAGTCATCACCTAGGTCATCCAGGTGATGAAACTGCATGAACCTATACATTACACCAGATCTACACAGCATGCAACCAACTTAAAATTGTAATCAAACAGTAACATTTAAACACTGAAAATAACTGTCCAGTGTTCGAATGTGCAGAACAGTAAACAAACATGAAAGAACAATGTTCATTGCAGTTAGCAACAAAACTATATATGCTTTGGTGACTTGCAATGAAGGCGCCTTCACCTGTCTGGACATGAACACAGAAAACACTCACCCAGCTTGTGGCGACAAAAGGCTTCTCTGGATGACGACGACCATAAGTCCTGAGAGAAATGTCCAACGTTGAGCTTCAAACGCTCCTTCACAACAGGTGGCCAGTATCAAAAACACAGATAATGATAATGCTTTTATCTTATTTGTGTGGTGATAGACTCAACACCAGATAATCTGATCTTTTAAAGAATCACAATCATATTTCTGAAATGCAATATTTGAGACCGCTTTGAATTTTTAAGTTAATCAAGATGCCTCAAAGCATGCAGTGAAACTAAGAGAGGACTGAAGAATGACACCAGGCAGTGATATTCCTTTACAGTTTGTTTGCATCGGATGTAAACTGAGTGTCACGGCGGGAGTCTTTCCAGCGAGGCAGAAACACTGCAGACCTGCGGGCAGCGGGCCAGCTGAATGACACAGCGTGGGTCGTCTCCCTCGCTGCAATCTTCACAGGATCACCCAGAGCCACGTGGAGCCCTGAAGAAAGACATTGTGAAAACAGTCACTGTCACGGGTTTGTGCTAATAACACTCGTTTCATGGAAAGTTCCACAACAAGGTCAATACCCTTGTCAACCTTGTGTCTACTCCAAGCTGACAATGCTGGTACACCAGGTCAGTGTATCTCCCTTAAACATGCAAACAGCTGAGCAGTCGCTACCTCAGCCTACATCGTGGTTTCAATATCAATATATACATTATTACCGCTGCCAAGATGAATATGTAATAATGGCTGATATATAAATCTTGATCATATGTTTTGTCAATATTTACTTAAAAATAATCTTATGTGGACTTATGTACAGAGCTTGAGTGAACATTTTGATGCAGTTTTTATACTCAGAACTGATGATGTTTTCATTTAAAATGTGGTAAAGTGTCTGCTGCTCATTTGATCAAAACTCTGCAGGACTCTGCATTATATCAGAGCTGAACCGGAGACATTATGTTGAAAAAGCTTCCAGTGCTAATGGGACTTTTAATGTCAGTGCAAACGTTTCCCCCAAGAGTCTGCAGGTTTTCATTCGAGCCATGTAGTGTCTGGTTGGATAAATAAAAAATGATTTGCTCGTAAATGACCAACATCTGCTGCTGCTGTGTTACCTTTTCCACACGAGTAGCCGCTCGGCTCCAGGCTCCCTGGAAGGTGTCGTTGTAATGGGATGTAAAACTGTGACAGCTCCTGTCCCCTGTGATTGTGGGAAAGCCCTCTTCTACAAATAGAAACGTTCAAATCTTAATACATAATATGGTCTGCGGGATTCAGAGATGAACCCTAAAACAGATCCACTCACTGTTATTCATATCAAGGCAATGATGTTTTGAGGGCCAGAAATCCTCCTGGAAACGTGTTGAGTATGCATCTGGATTGTTCCTGTCCAGTAATGGGATGTTGGTAGACAGGAGGAAGTCTTTGCCTGCAGGACGGGCTTGAACCAGCAGGAGAAAATGCTACAATGCTTCACCATGGAAACCTCTTTGCAGTGGAGCATGATGATGATACTGTTGCTGCGCCTGCAGAGAAACAAACGTTTGGCGTGGTGTCCTGTTACCTGGACAGATGCAAGGAGTGGCCTGGACACAAAAAAAGAACTGTTCATTTTATTCAACAACAATGACACACAATAGTGCAACTATACTTCCTTTTATCTGGTTTTGCTTGGGTTGCAAAAGTTTCCTCACCCAAAAGCACCAACTAAATATTTGGAGTGGACACACTTCCCTTTTTTAAGATTCGTCATTACCAGAGATAAATCTACAATATCAATTGCAGCACTTGGTCTGCATTTTAGCACACTGCATATATATTTGGAGTGTTTTAAGTGATGCCTGTCAAATAATTTTACGTGGAAATGTATAAATAGAAAATAAATTAGGCTATCCTACAAATTGAGTGCATTGTATGCACTGTATTTGCTTGCTACGCTTGCACAGACATTTTTCTGTTTTGTCCATGCATTTTCACAATTACACCAGTAGGTGTCAGTCCACATAGGCTACACATACTGCACTGTAACACTCTAAAAAACGCGTCTCCAAAATTGAAATGAAAAATATTGTAGGTGTTCAAAACTCAAAGTATGATCGTTTCACAATCAGGTTGGTGTTTAAATAAGCGCTTATGCATCGTTTCAATGAACTGTCACTCGATGTCGCTCTCCTCTATTTTGGGGGAATAGAATATTCGTAAATTATATAATATATATATTCAATAATTTAGTAACAGTGTTATAGAAATAACAATAATACAATATGTGTTTGAGGATCATACACTGAACTACGTGGTTCCCGTTCACCGTCATAGACAAAAAGCATTTAATCTTAAGTTAGCAGGCTGTCCGTATTAAAGATTTTGACATAAATAGTGGGTTAATAAGATGTGACTGAATAATACATGGTATTCAAAATCCACCTTCAAGTTCACTCGCGTTATTTTATTCCCAATGAGAAAAAAAAGAGGGCAGGCGGAAGTGACGTGTTTCAGCGTCAGTCTGTTCCGCTCTCTTTTCGTTGAGGCTCAGCTAGCGGCCGGGTGGGTACACGTTTCGTCCGGCACACATTTATCGATTTAAAGTGAACGTACGTGCTTAAACGACATTTAAACGATACGTTATTCGTAGCGCGCGGACAGCAAATGTGTTTTAAGTATTTAGAAGCACTGTTCGATGATAGGAAATAAGAGAAAACGTTGACGGAGCCCCACGTAAATGTGTACGCATGTGGCGAGGCCCAGCACCGAGTCCACTGGTGCTAACGGTAGCTAACGTCGTTAGCTGCTGGGGGCAAAAACAGACAGAACTTTCATTTCACGGTTATGTTATTAAAAGAGTAGACGTTACATTGTTTTTTGTGTTCCTAGTTGAAGTGTGTAACAAGTCTGTGTGTAGCTGTCTTGAGCTGTGTGGTCGGAGAGTTAGCGAGATGAACGTCTGAGCTAGCAGCTAACGGCCGTGTGGTCGGAGAGTCGGCGAGACGAACGCCTCAGCTAGCAGCTAACGCCTGTTTTTGTCCCCTCAGCCTGCAAACATGCAGATCTTCGTGAAGACGTTGACGGGGAAGACCATCACCCTCGAGGTTGAGCCCAGCGACACTATCGAAAATGTCAAGGCGAAGATCCAGGACAAGGAAGGTGAGCCATCTTGACAGTTCGTTAGCTCTTTAACCAAATGTGGTAGAAACATTTGTAGATTTTAACCACTAACGGTAGTTTAGTGCAAGCCAGTCGGTCTAATGGGAGACGGCTGCTAAAAGCTGGGGTAGACACTTAAGCAAAATGTGTGGATCTTGGTTAGTCTTTTCAACCACAACGTATCGTTGTCTCTTGTACGTAAATGAAGAAAAATTATGAGAACATTTAAAATGTGGTTGATCTGTGTTTTTCAGGAATTCCTCCTGATCAGCAGCGTCTCATCTTCGCTGGGAAACAGCTAGAGGATGGACGCACACTGTCCGACTACAACATCCAGAAAGGTACGTCCAGATGTTCTCAACGTGTCAATGGTCGCAGTAAACCATGGACGAGCTTTCCAAAACTAAGCTTTTCACGAAGTACCAGGTTATTGCGAAATGCTTGAGCATTGTTTTTCTGTGGTGCGGTCTGTGGATGTAACTGACATTTTCTCTTGTTTTAATTGACCCCCCCAGAGTCCACTCTGCATCTGGTTCTGCGTCTGCGTGGTGGCATCATTGAGCCTTCTCTCAGACAGCTGGCCCAGAAATACAACTGCGACAAGATGATCTGCCGCAAGTAAGTTTTGAATTGAGTTTTTTTTTGCAGGACTGTTTTCACCACTAGTGTGTATGATACTGTTATTTACCGTGAAGTCGTAGGTTAGAGTTCAGACCAAAATATGTTATATTGCACTGCAAGCAGTGTGGTGTGACTAGTTAAAATAAAGTTACATGTTAATTTGTGTAAACATGGGCTGAAATGGCAAAAGTGGGTCGATAAATGCTCTATTTCAGATGTTTGACACATTGCCAAATGTCCACCCTCCTCACATTCAGTAATTTTTATGGAATGACTTATTTTTGCTCAAGTTTTGGGGTTCTTTTAAAACTTGAACGTTGAGACATTTCCTCATAACTGATCCCTTACTTCTTTGCAGGTGCTATGCCCGTCTGCACCCCCGTGCTGTCAACTGCCGCAAGAAGAAGTGTGGACACACCAACAATCTTCGCCCCAAGAAGAAGCTGAAGTAGACAGTTCGACTCAAGCGGCTCACTATGCCATTTTGTGTTAAAATAAATTAAGAAAATGACGCTGCTTGTCTGACTTGTTATTTAGTGGTGGGAACAAATAGGGTAATTGTGGCTTTAATTTGTGTGCGATACGGGATAGTAAGGCTGTTCAGCATTATTTTAACTGCAAGGAACTGTAACCAGACTGAAACGAGATGAAGCCGGTGCAGCAAACTAGTCATTATTTGCCAAATGAAGATTAAAGACATTGATGAGGAGAATTTGGCAAGTGATCATCATCAGAAGCCTGTTCAGAGTTGTAGCGTAATTCAGTAAACCTTCTGCTTGGGACTCGTGCCAGCTGAACCTGATGGTCCAAAACCTGACTGGCACAGTGCCGCTTAGGGGTCATTTCCACTCAATATGGCACATGGTGGCAGTTTCAGCCTAGATTACTTAGCTGTTTCTCAATACCAAGAACGCCAAGTTCGGACTTGTGGTCTCAGGAGTTTAGACTTGGCAAGTTCAACTCGGGAGTCCAGACTCCGGAGAACGGGAGGACGCAGGACGGACATTCTGCAATTGGAACAGCAGCGGACTTGATGACGTCACCATCCCACAGCGTTCGCAGGTGCACCGGTCACTTACCCCAGCAAACGTGAACTGCATTAACAATACAGACTAATGAACACATTTAATACGGTTGGTCGTGGCTGAATCTGAATGATAATGGTACAGTCCATCACAACACCTGCTGGCTGCTTATCTGCTTACAGAAATTCAGTTTCATACATGCTAGCTCATAGATGGCAAAAAAACATTCAAGGACCTTAAATGTGTAAGATGTAAGAATACTGAATTAAATGGAACCTCCCATCAAATCAAACTTTATTTATAAAAAATCACACAGACGACAAATTACTTTGCTTGACTGAGTTTTAATGTTAAACAGTTCTGTACAAATATAAGGAACTCATCTCACATTGTCAAATACCGTACAAACGCTTGCTCTCCTCAAATTCACTTATTCTTACAAGAGTGGCCTTGAACCGATTAACACCTGTTGACAGTTTTCTCTTAATTTACTGATTTGTAATGAAGACAACCTGGTCTAAATGAAGTGTTCTGAGGTATTTAGAGTCGCACTGAAAGGTCAAATGTTTTAGACGCTGAGCAATGAGCAGGTTAAAATCAGAACGTACATTTAAATCTGTAGGAAGTTGAGCGTCATGCAGAAGTGGTTTATTCCAGTTAATGTGGCTGTGATGGGACAGTGGTGCATTTTTGGTACTGCGCTCTTGTAGCTTGTAACATGTTTTTAAAAAGAAAAGGCCTTATTCCAGTGTATTGGAGGAGGAATCCACCCACAGATATTCAAACAGTTTCTGTTTATTGACCTCAACACAGCTGATGGAATAGTATACCTTAAAGGAGGACACTGTCCCTTTCTGTGTATACAGGAACTCCGATTACAGAGTTGTGCATTGATGATACGCTGGAATAAGGTCTTTTTGAAGCAAAGTGTGTCTGACATCAACCGTGAGGAGCCGCTAGTCTCTACATTTTCTTCACGCTTGATAAAAGGCTGGTATCTACCGGTCTTTATCTGCTGAAGCCATGACATAAAAAGCCCTGGTTTTGAAAACAAGCGCTCCTGTTTAAAATGGATGAGAAGGGGCTTTACACAGGACTGATTACCTACAAACTACGTGTATGAACTGTGAGCTGGCATCTATGCGAGGAACATTATTGCTGATTCGGTGATGCTTGCATGTAGCAGCTGATGTCAGAACTCCCAGAAAGTGTAGTCACTCGTCAAAATGACGAATCTTACTGTACAACATAAGCTCCTTTTGTGATTGATAGCAATACATTGTAGCACCATTATCCATCATGACTATTAAACATGTAGAGGTGACTCTTTTTGTGCAATATTGCAAGAAATTAAGCTAGAATAGAAATTGTGGTTATAAATTAATCAGCCGGAAATAGTACAAGCAATAATTGCGGTAACAGTTTTCTAGAATATTATCTGGTATTTTATTACATTAACAGATTTTGTTACGACTTGTTTGAATCACATTTTGACACGTGAGTATGATTCTGGTAGCTTTGCAGCTTATTTGTACCCATATAACTGTCACATGAAGAAATAAAGTAAATCAGGGTGAGAAGCAAAGATCGATAGATACTGTGCATCAGAACATACATAGCTAACAGACACGTCTATTAAGTACCTATTTACTAAAACTACTGCAGTTGTGCTTTTCAGTTCAAGCTGTCTCACACTCTCTCTCACACACACACACACACTCTCTCACACCCCCCCTTGGCAGGTACAGGGCTTCTGCAGAGCTCATGCAGTGCTCTCATAGTGATCTATGCTCTGCAGCGCCGCTGAGCCACTCTGGGATTATTACTACTAGTATGGTAAATGATAATGCATTAATACATAAAGTAGAGCTGGGTCATCGTGTGCACACGGACACATGTAAACAAAATCAAACTTGGCACGAACATCATTGAGTGCATCCTCCGGTTCAACTCAACAGGGCGGGAAAAACGGCGTGTCCACAGAGATCCGTCTGGACCTTTCCTTCGAACGCGCAACATGTCAAAGTGATGCCTGAGAGGACAAACCTACCAGCCACAGCTTGAATTTAGCACAAATTTGGCTGCTAGCCATCTCCATCTCCCCTCCTGATTGTGAACAACCCATCAATGAACGTGAATAATAGAATGAAGTGGTAAGAAAAGAGCAGTCCTCATAAAACATGAACAAAAAATGCTGGCGATCCTCAGAGGACAGAATGGGAGCAGGTTGTTCATCTCAGAGTTTGTGGATGATCTGGCTGGTGCGAGGCTGCTGATGGTGAACAGGAGCTTACTGTATTCAAGGCCTTCGCCTCCACATGTCCTTAAACTAACAAAACGCCTACTGGGTGCATCTCCATAGTGTTGAAGTAAAGATGACACAAACTCAAGGTTGTTGTAGTGTAAAAGCAGACATTTGACTTGTATAGCTCATCTCGACTTTTCTCAGTTGTCTTTTTTTTTTACTTCTGAGATCTAACAGTAGCATTATGAGAAAATGCATATCTAAAGGCTTATACAGGAGTATTAAATGCAGGGCTCAGGCTGTTTGTGGCGTCAACGTCCTCCACCGAACTGCAGCGAACAAAACATTGCTTCGTTGTTTCTGTGAATGTCCAGAATCCAGATCAAATATGTATTCCTAATGTTTTTTAAAAACCTTAAAGTTTCAACCATGTCGAGTCCTGTTGTGAGTGCTGGTGTTAGAGGTTTCACAGTCTCTGCTCAGACATGGTTGAGACTTCCAGCAGTGCAGGAAAACAGAAAACGGAGGATGACTGTGTTTAATAAAAGCCAGTAGTTAACACCGTCAGGCCATTATCTTATGATTCTTTCTTAGTTTTACGGCTACCCTTGCCCCATAATTCAGACAGATAATACTCTAATACAAATTGATTGCCTGCTTTATATTAAATAAAGATTCATCACACAAAAACTAGAAAATGATACCCGTTGGAAATGTCTACTTTTGCATAATGCAAGCTTAAAATCTGTTTCGGTGCCCGTTTTACAGGTGATCTGAGCATTATGTGCGATCAATAAATCATCACCTCGGCCGTTTTGAGACGTCGGTAAAACAACCATTAACAATCGAGACTTGTCACTGAAAAGACCACTGCTGAGCATTTTACATTGTAAACCACCTGGTCATATTTTGACAGATTTCACTGGATTGCTGTGGCATCAAAAAGGAGGAGGAGGGTTCTGTTCTCCCAGAGCAAATTGATTCAAAGCTTTCAGAGTGTTCAGTAATGGTGAGAAGAGTGAAAACCTGTTGTAAAAACCATATTGTCCTCTTCTGGGGCTGAAGGACATGCAGCTGCTGGGAACTACTACATGAAAACACAAGCAGTAGCCGGTGAGATGACACCGCCAACTGTTTATGATAAGCATACCAAGGTTGCAGTGTTAATATGACAACGTTTTATTCTGCACACACCATCTTAACGAGCTCATACCTGCTGCTGCACTGATCTAAAAACACAGATCCTTGAACGGAATCCCCAGTATGTTTTCGGCCATATTGCTTTGATTGTTGCTCTGGTGATTAAACCAGTAAAACACAAATCTAGGCTACATGGGTGGAACCAGTACAGACTGTGGAGATGCAGCCTGACTGCTGCTGTGGCTATTTGTCGATGAGTTTTGCCAGGCTCTGTCTCAAGTCGTTCAGGTCGCAGATTTTGTCGTCCAGAACCTCGATGATGCGTTTGACTTCGACCCCCGCCTGGTTCTGCTCCTCCTGGCTGGACGCCAGCGTCTCTTCAGCACTCTGGACCCGTTTCTCCAAGTCGCCGTTTTGTCTCTCCAGATCCTGCACACACATTAACCGTTAATACAGTTTTCTCATCGGCTCAGCCGTCGGCGTGTTGAGAACCACGTGAGATGTGCTCTCAATTTCAAATTTAGCACCTTTAAATGCCAGTAAATGGCTCTCCTTGTGACACTGCTGACAGCAGTTACATTTAATGAGTCTCCTATTGGCTTCAAACTGTTTATACCACTAATTTAAATGTTCTCTATGGAGAGGATTCTGGATGGCAAATGCAGCAATGAATAGATTATGGAATGAACACAAGGACAGCAAAGGTCAAATATGAAAATACATAATTCACAACTGACACCACTGCTAAAATGACAGAGGACCTAATTAAGGCTATGCAATATGCATCAGGTATAATCCCCTTCATTAGCATGGAGACTCAATGCCTTTGGTTTTCTCCTAGACGTCCTCAGTTCTCCTGTACGGATTCTCTGCTGCAGGTCTGAACTGTGCTTTCTCTTATACAGGCACGGAATCAGCACTTTGATTTTCCATTAGTGTGGCTCAGTTTGGAGAACAAGAGAAAACACCGGTCAGCGGTCAACACTCGGCGAGACTATTGTGTTTCTTATTTTAATAAAGTGTCTAGACTACAGATATGAAACTAACCAAGAGAATAACGTGGTGGGAAGGTAAAAAAGAAAGGTAATATGGTGAAGACAACAAAACCAGGTACATTGGTAACATAAAAACAACCCATTAACATTTCTGCTATGAATATCTGGAGTAAATTGTAAGCTTGTACTAGAATGAGAAGGACTTGAAAAGAAAATCCTGTCGAGACTGAACTGGTGACTTCTTAGCAACCGAATCACAAGAATCAATGGCAAAAATAAATATATAAATCTCTGTTCAGACTGAAGTTGACATGCTCTCCTTTCAATAATCTTGTGTGCATACCTTTCTGTGGCACCAGCTCTAATAGGTGAAGTAAGAAGACAACCAGTTTGTGAAGCAGTACCACCAACCAGTCCCATCCATCATGTTTTATAAGAGTTGTAGGCTTGAAAATCAAAAGGTCTGCTAAAGTCTGTCTTAGAACGTCCTAAGGTCCTGACACACAACAGAAATTCAGTTTTTCTCTTCAAAGATAATATAAACATAACCTAGACTTTTATCTTTATTATATAGATATCCTGATATGAGACGAGATATCTTATTTCATTTTTTAATATCATTACGTCTGTCCTTTCCTGGTTTGGAAGGCTCCATTACACAAAAGTGATGTCATTTTTATGTTAACATTTAACTGTTGCATTTACGCACTGTCATTAAATTCACATTACTGACGATAAATGATCAAAAAATGTGTAAATATTCAGTAAAACACCTACATTTTTTGTTTCAATATTGTAGGTCAAAATATGGTGATATTTGATTTTCTCCATATTTCAAAGCCAGAAGGCAAAATGTTGGTTCCCAAGTGCAGCTTCATTGAAGACATTCTCAAATCTTCAATTTTTGGCAACTTAGCCTCACAAATACTTTTTCAAAGCGTTTGTGTTGCGATCCATGTATGTTAGCCAGTTTCTAAAACAGTATGACAAGTATAGCACTGCTGACAGCAACGTGACATATTATGGGAGAGACAACGAAACGCTCAGCCAGTTGTCTTCTTACCTGGAGTCTCTGCACGGCCTCCTCCCTCTCGTTCTCCAGCTCACTCACATCGGTTTTCTTGCTCTGTAGATTTTGAATTTCCTGAAAACACAGTCATTTCAAACCGTCACCACACTACGTTCACAACTGGTTCTAACTGAGTCACTCATCGGGTTGATGATAACATTCGGGACACCTTGCCGTTTCCAGGGAGGAGGGGGTGATTCAGCCCATGTGGACCGACGTGACCTTGCAGAATTCTGTTGCCAGAAGGGAAACTTGTTTAGATGACGTGACAGACAGAGTTATGCTAATGTGGCTGGAGGACAGCAGGGAGCTGCTTTTCAAGGCATATTTCACTTTGATGTCCGATTCATTTATCATGAGGAAATGGGGTTTGGCTGAGCACGCCCAACATGCGTTTGATGGACTTGGCCAAAACAGGCACAATAATATTCACAAGGTGAATCATCATAAAAAAAATCATATTAAAGCAAGCTTGGAAACACTTATGAAGGCAAGTTGGACTCCTGATTTCACTTAACATGTAGGTAGCACCTCCGGATTTCTCTATCAGGTCTCCTTTTGTCCCAAGACTGTGATGCTGTGGTATTTTATCAAAGGTCTCTTGTCTGAGCAAACTAATGAATCCACAAGAACAACTGCAGTCTGGAAGATAAATGAAGGATGTGGTAGAAGTAGACACTAGAAGGGCATAAGTAAAATCCCCAAAGCACTCTCTCTTCTCAACATTTTGTTTAGTAATTATCTTTTGGCCAAGACAAAAACAAGATCATTGAACCAGGAAGATCTCATTAAAAGCCTTAAAAGGCCAGCATGTAGCATTTATATGTTGGCAGAAAGGAATATAATATGAAAGTGAGACTAATAATATTGCAAAGGAACAAATCACTGGCTCTAGATGGGGCCATTTATATTTTTGTGTCGGCCATCTCCTACACGCTCTGCGAGAGAAGTCCCAGTTAGTAGAAGTAACCTCTCTTCTAGATTCCGCCAGATTTACAGAATAAATACTCAAACTGGCACTTGTACTTTTCCAGCTCTCCCGGATTTCTACATTTACTAAATGAAAGTTTTGACATTTCTTTCCCCTCAGTATAAATACTAACTGGCTCTATTTCCACAAACTGAAAACAAATGTATCCCGTTGATAAAACTGGCGGTTTATTATGTGAGCGGCTGTTTGAACAAGCTGGCTTTTTCACACTGAGGCTTCCTCCAGGATGGTGAATGGATTTGGACAGTGTGCAGTGGAGGGAGTAAACTGGTGTCTTGCCTGATCTTTGGCGCTCAGCAGGGCTTCCAGCTCCTCCAGTGACTGACTCAGCTCCTCTCTAGCAATCTGACCAGCAGCAGGATGCCCCAGCTGGGACTCGAGCTCCGCCACCTTGAACAAATACACACAGACCATTAATACATGGTAACAAAACAAATGTGCAAAAGTGCATTGAAAAATACATTTTACAAGAGTACACAAATCATATTACACAGTTCCCTGCACAAAACATACCATTAATATGTCAATAAATATATATATATATATTTTTTAAAGTGTTCTTTATAAACAACATAGTTCTTATTTGGAGCCTAATTGATGAAAGTCAGCAGCAGAATGGATGAATGGAAACCATGAATGTCAACAATGCCAAAGAACTCTCCGTCAAGCATAGAGGTCCTTTCACATTAAATTCATTTTAAATTGGTCATGAGCTTGCAGAAATCTCTTTGAGATTCAGAAGGTCTCAATCTGATTTAGTTTCATAATCTAATCTAATTATTTTAGTCTGAAGCTGACCAGTACAGGTTTCATGGGAATACCTAATCAGGTTGTTCAATAATTTGATGATGGGACAAACACGAGAACAAGAAAGCTGTTGGTGTAGGTAGAAAAAATAGGGGAAAAAAACAGAGACTCATTGTAATGAGGAGAATGATGTAGGACAGCATTTTAGTGGTTATCCAATAAAAATCTTTCATTAACCTAATGGTTGGTGTAATTTTATGAATCCAGTTCTCTGGATTTACAAAGAATCATTCTGGAAAAACAAGGAAATCTGCAAAATAATAATGTAGAAATACTAATTTCATTTATTAATATAGTCATACGCAAATAGTTTTATGATTACTACTGATGGAAATGAGAAAACCAACAGGGTCACCGCCTACCCGTCTACACATCCATCCATCCATCCATCCATCCATCCATCCATTCACACAAGATGATTCATTCCCTCTCAATAGATGAGAGAATGAACTGCGGTGCTTCTGTGGAGAAAGGCTTTACTGCCAGTGGTCACAGTGCTGAACTCTCTCACCTATGATAACTCTTTTTTTGGATCGCTGGAGGGATGTGATCTTGTGAAAAATCATGACAAATTAGTTTTCTGACCCACTTCTTTACGTTTAACATATAAATGGAAAAGCGAAAGACGGTGAATGACAGTTTCAATAAACAAGGGCAAACTGTTCAGCCTTTGAAGTCTGAACACGATGTGATTTAAAGTTTTGTGGCTCACTGTGCATCTACTAGTTTAACAGTCAGAGCAAGGTACCGGCACTGCCATGGTTAGGGGTTCAATTCCCACTGGGCCTTCAAAGGAAAAACAAACAAAAATGTTTGCATGCTCTGGGAGTAATCCGATTAAGACAACGATCTAATTGTGTTTACACTGGAGGAAGGACAAAAGCTTTACACAGATTCATTAAAAACAGATAAGACTCACACTACATAATGCTGTTTTTTTTTTGTTTTTTTTTATAAATGGGACATCTACTGACCTCTGCACAGTTTGAAAAAATACAGTAAAATCTGGACATGGTGTTTTTATGAACTATAAAATCTGTGTTGATACAGGTCCGATCCAACCTGACATTCCTCCCATTGAGATAATTAAATAAAATGTTTACATGACAGTCTGAGTGTTGCTTAAATGGAACAAATGTGCTTCTGCAAGTCAGTGTGTAGTTATTACGGCCAGCTGCTGTAGATGAATCCTGATTTTAGTCATGATGACAGCTGACAGTTTGCTCATTTACACTCGGGCTGTTCATCTTCTGCACACACTTCACTGAAATAAGCTCAACTCTCTCAACTGCTGGCCAAACATTCAACTGTGTTCAAGGATTGATATCACAATACTGTTTTCATGATTCATTATCAATTAGTTGATAGATTTCTACATTTCTAGCTTCTCAATTGTGAATATTTGATGGGTTTTGTTCATCTTCTATGATATTAAACTGATTCTTTGGGGTTTTGGATTGTTAGTCTGACAAAACAAGCAATTTGAAGACAATGCTTTGGGATGGGATGACTGGAAAGACATTCTTCCATGATTTTCTGCAATTTGAGAAAAATAACTGCCAGATTAATAAATAATGATAATAGTTGTTTTTGCTGTCTTTAATATGTAGAAATACTGCTGTGTTCTTGTACTGACAATGTATGATAGATAAAAAGGAAAACAGGGGAATTCAACAGCGTTACCTAATTTAATGTTGGTGATGCTGGAATCAATGTCTGACATGTAAATATGTGAGACAGGTTTCTCCATGTCTAAATGTCCTCTTCCCTCTAGCATCTCCTCTACATTTAAATTTCAAAGTGTCTCTTTATAGATTCTGTGCATGCCATCCAAGCTAAGCTTCAAAAAACCACCAGAGGTGGTGCACCTCTGATTTTTCTCTCTCTAAATTCCCAGGAGTCCCCAACAGAGTCCTCCCTGGCTTGTGACTTTATTATTCACCATATTGATAGGAATTATTTTATGTCTGGAATGTCTGCTGTATGTTCACCTTCAATTCAAGGCAGTAACAACTGATTTCAATGATGACCCTTTTAATGAAAAACGTCTAGAACATGCTCGACTGGACGCACGGCAGAGGCTAAACACTCAGCAACATTACATGGTAAATATTTTGGTAACTGATTAAATTGCAACTTTTTTTTTAGCACAAAATATTCTCAGGTTTAAGTTTCGCAAATGTGACCATTGTACATCAATACATTTATTATCTTGTCTATTATTAAAGACATCACAGTAGTCTTAATGAAATTGTTAAACGCACTTTTTTCTCCATTTTCTTTTAAACATTACAGACTAAACAACTTATTGATTATTTCAGAAAATAATCTGTAGATCAATTGATAATGAAAAAAATTGTGTTTTGAAGTTTCCATTTAATATATCTGGTTGTGTTACGTAATTGCAGGCAATTAAATTGATAACAAAGATCACTGAGACTGCTTTATGACATTATATTGTACTGTGTGATTGTATTTTTTCAATGTTATGAATTACATTGATTTGTTTATGATGCTGGATTAGATCAAAGACATTCTTGTCTAGTTATATATTCATTTTATCATGTCAGAAAATGTATTTTGTGATATAAAATCAAGCAACTATTTTATTTATACTGCCACTGCTAGGAGGACCTACTTTCTTGGTCAGAACCATTCTGTCCTGACTCTTGGTTAAAATAAACATATACTTAGAATTATAATTGTGCTGCTTTGATGGAGGCACACTCTTAAGCTCACTATATTTAGACAGTTGGAGAGTTGGAAATGTTCCTCTGTGGAATATGATTGAAATTTTCACAAATCAACATTCACAAATCACAGTTGCCAAAAAAATCCCCAAAACTCAAGAGACCAAAACAAAAGACAAGAAGAAGGTTACATTGGAACAATGTGTTTTGGACACAATTCAAATTATCATAGTTTAGCTTGTTGTTTTCATCATAATTCCACATAGAACTCACAACAGATACAATTCCCAAAAGCAAAATAGCAATAGCAAAATAAAAAAAGTGAAAAAAAAAACCCAACTAAACATGGAAGTATAAAAAATAAACTATTAAATTAAGATAGACAATGCTGCTAATTGCAGAATTGCTCATTCTGGTTAGACCTGAGCAGAGATCAGACTCAGACCTTCTGCTGTGGTGGTGAACACAAACATAGCTGATGTCACCATGAAGAAAAAGCCAGCCAACCTCTCTACCTTCTGCATATTCTGTGATTTATCTTCTTCCTCTAACTGGGGCAGAGAAGGGGGAGGGTGGGCAGTATAGGGTGTCCTGCCTCCCCCCCCCACCACCACAATAAAACATCCCTGTCCCACTCAACACCCGGTTGCCAGACCCCGGAGGCTTGCTCTACTTCCAGCCACCTGGTTGACTTTGCTGCTGAGTGTGTGTGTAGCTGTGTTTTGGGGGGGAGGGGGTAACCTTCACCTGGACTTGTAGAGATAGATGAAACCACGACGTGGGCTAAAAATAAAGGGCCCGTTTTATGTCACTGGTAGTAATAGTTTCATTGCAGACCGGTTGCGGCAGCACTTTATTCTGTCACATCGAAGAAGTCTTGTTAAGCTTGACCAAGGGCATAATTTTCTCTCTCTAAATTAAAGATGATAGGTCTGCGTTCTGGCCCTGCGATTATCACGGGAGCCTGTCAACAAAAATATCCAGAGAAGCTGGATGATAAATGCATCTGCAGTTTGGAAGAGACCAAGTCTGTGTGGGGATTTCAGTGTGATAGTTAGAGAGAGAATGGGAGGAAAATGTTTCAACGAACAAAAACATGCACCATATTTTTGCTTTGATTTATATGATTTATTTTTTTCTTCTCACCTCATCTGTCATTTTAAACCACATGTCTGGTCTAAATTATCATCCTGATCCAAACAATTATTAATAAGTGATAATTCAGGTTAATTTAACCATCTAGTGCATATTTAGTACATTAAGTAATGTATACTGTGAATAAATATTATGGGATTATTGTGAGTTTTCTTTATAAATAAGGTGTACAGTCTTCAATATACACTCAGAAGAATGACTATGCAGCAGCTGTAGAACATTATGAGGATTTTGTATATATATATATATATATATATATATATATATATATATATATATATATATATATATATATATATATATCTTTTTGACTTTTGGACAATTAAAGAGACCAGAACTGAGCTGTGCACTGTATGCAGTTATTAACAACAATAATTTGAATGTCAACGTTATGAATGAAGCTTTGAAGTATTCGGGAGCCTCCAGCCCTAATTATATTACCAGCAATGAGCCCACTGTCTATGCTTGAGAAATCCACAGGGCTGACCGTTATAAACTGACCATTAGGCCACATACCACATAATAATGAAAAACATGTGATGAAAATCATTGCTATGAAGCCAAACATATACACTCATTACAATAACTTGCTTCCTAGCAAATGTGTCCATTGTAACTGTTCTACACCGTTTTGCAACTTGGAGTAATAACAAATAATGAATCAATGATTATGAGCTGGTGCAAAACTTTCATTTTTAGTCAGCAAATATTCAGCATTTTCATCCCCAGTGTGAACAGGATTTTATACTGGGTTAGCTTGTTGTTTGTTACCATTTAGATGGCTTATTGCAACTTGCACTGGTAGTGGTTCATCAGATGCAAATATCTAAAAATGATGTGAAGTAGAATATTTGCTTCACAACACATCAACAACACCCCAACATTGTCAGCCATATTGCACGTCATTGTTATTAGCTGCAGGGATATGGTATTATGAGGTGTTCATTAGTCCACCCTCTGTACGTCACCTGGTCTCGGAGGCGATCGGTCTCCTCCTGGTATTCAGCCAACTGTTTCTTCCACTGTTCCACGCTGCTGTTGGCTTCCTGCAGTGCTTCCACCAGCTTGGAGTTACTGTCCTGCAGGGTGAAGAGTTCAGCCTCCAGGTTTATCTCACACATGGACCTGAAGTCACAAAAAGGCACAGAGACTTAACTTAAAGCAGGGATTATTTGGTTATTTACCAATTATTTATTGGTTGTTTTGTACTGAGCAGTCATTGGACAGCCAATTTGTCAGAGCATTTTTTTTTTATGTTGCTTAAAACACCTTTTCACATACTCATTTGATCCGTTGATAAGTGTAGCTTTAAAGCCAAAATGCTTGTCGACTGTTATGTTCAGATAGAAGGATTGCTGGTGAGGTATATACAGACGATAATGAGGTAATGAAGTGAAATGTTTGTATCGTGCTGCACCAGCTGAGAAATGTGATCCGACATTTATTTGATTTTAAGAAGCCATAAGGCCATCTATTTTATGTCTAATCCAGAACTAGATTACCCTTTGGGGGGGAAAGGAAATACATAAGTCATATGTTAAGGGGCTTTACAAGTAATTGGATAGATTAAAAGAGACATGTTTTTATTACAATTATCTTAACTAGTATTATTATTTAAATACACTCTTATGTCATTAATTTCTTTGAGGTGCCTTCATATTTCCTCATATGTTTTTGTGATATTTTTTTTTTTAACAGTAGAGAATTACAGAGACGAAATGGGGCTACGGAAAAAAATAAACCAACATGGTAATCCTTTATCAACATGTAGGAAAGACGGATCAGGTCATGTGTTCCAGTGGAGGTCGGGATTCAGTGGGGATGTTTAATAAACCAGAGAGCTTTCACACCAGAAAATGGAGTTGAGAAAACATGACGGCCAAACTATCAGCTTGGCAGCCGTACAACTATTCACCATAGCAACAGGAGAAAGAAGCCTGTGTAGGCTCATGACAATCATAAAATAAAACAGTCAGGATAATCGGTTGTAGAGCAGCTGGGTTTTTCTGCTTCCTGTTCTCTGATTGAAGGGTGAGTGATCAATAATGCCCACCACGGTGACGATAATTACAAGCTTCTAAATTTAGTGCCAGTCAGGCCTTGCTCGTGTTTGCACACACACACACGCACACACACACACACACACACACACACACACACGCACACACGCACAAGGGAAACTACACTTTATGCTTGTGTTACAATGGTTTGAATTGACTCATTGATGTATTCTAGTGTATTATTACAGTTATTATATATATAAGAACATACAGTGAGCTTTCCTTTCAAACTGGTCTATGATGCTTTGTAAGAAAAACTAAGGTGAAAAAGGACACAATCTTATAAAAGTGAGATATTTTCTCTGCAGGAGGGCATTCATTCAGCACTATTTTTTCAGCATTTTGACAGTATTTTCTGACTAGTCTTTCACCGAGTACAGCTTCAAATACCCTGCATCAGTGGTAGAGCATGTTCTCCATCTCTGCATACTCTGCCCACATCTGATGAACTCTTGATTGCTTGAGCTAGCGCCCACAATGTATGTTTACAAGACTAAGATACTGAAGCACCGCCTATAGCTCTGACAGCTGGGTAGCTCGCCATGGAGAGTGTTCAGGCGGAGATCCTGCTGGTCTCTCATTTACTACCAACATCTTATCATTTAATTCATTTTTTTGTTTTTTGTTTTCGTCATGACAAGTACGCTGAACTTGTGAGTCCTTCCTTATTTGTGGAAGTGATATTTAACTGCTGCAGTACGAATTTTCACCTGTAATAAGTGACTTTCTATGGTCACTTGGGGGCAGCAGAAACAAGTTATGAACACAACATTTGCATAGCAACACCTTTTAACTTGATATGGTGAAATTGTCAGCAACAAATCCAGCAGTCCCAGAACAGCATTATCATTATTTTGGAGACGTTGCGTTTGTGTTCACCTGATGAACGCAAGTCCGATATTCACTCTCTTTTCGCTTTATTTGGTCTCTACCAACTCCGGAGGGAAATATCCGGCTCTTTAGCTGCTAAATATTTCACTATGTTCAGCAGCTTGTTGCCAACTGCTTCTGAGAGCAGTAAACAGTTGTATATCAGACAGGTATACGATGAGCTGAATTTCATATAAAGCTCCGTAAAGTCAAAGGAGAGTTTGAAATGTAAGTGATGATTCTCTGTAGCTTCATCGTAGCATTTTTACATTGCCACATTATCCTTCATGCATAATTATTACAAAAATATAAATTATAGTCACTTTAAATTTGGATTCACTCCCTGTGTGAAAAGTCACCACGTAGGCACCAGAGCCTCGGGTCTTCGGGATGCGATGCTCCTCGCTGCTGCAGTCTCACTTTACTGAGACATAAATCTTTTCAGTTTACACAATTCTCTGCCGTCAATTACGGTGCTATTTTTTTTTTCCCTAAATAGCAGCTCTCATTTAAGAAAGAAACTATGCATTTGTAGTGTGGGTACCAGCTCATCTCTCTGGGTGTATAGCAGTAGGTGTTTATAGAATAAAGTGCTATCTCTACAAAACTTGTTCCCTTAGCCAAGGTCATGTTTTTCACCCTGTTTACTAGAAGGAAATCTCAGAAACCTGTGTTTCAGTATACAGTGAATTTTGGTAAAACATTTGGAAAGAAGAGTATTATTATTAGATATAGCTTTGTAAATAAAAATAATGTATCTATGCTACATTGTAAATAACAACTGTAAAGAACTGTGATGCCTTGCCAGAGGGATGCACTATTTAAATGCTATGCAGTTAACTGGCTTGTAATTGCAGAGAGGATGGGCTTCCATTCACAGTACGGAGCTCAACAAAATGCTCCGGGCATTTCCATCTGCTCATTTAGCCAAGCTTGGGGTTAGAGTCGGGATCACCACCATAGCTGTACACTTCCTCAACTCTAATGAATACAGTTTCCATTCCGATACTCCCACTCACTCACTCACAACTGCTGCTGCTCTACACGTGCACTTTTGTCATTATTGTCAAGATTATTGCTATTCTTGAGCAGAATTTGTTGCTGCATGCAAGAGAAAGGAAATTAATTCATGTCATTAACATCAAAAACCCTGAGGAATAATTATCACAATGACGTTACTCTTACTTTGATCATCTTCTTGTCTCTCTGGCCGCTGTTGTCAAATACATATCATGAATTAAATAAAAGTATGTTGTTTGATAAATGCACTCATAAAATATGTAATGTTGCATTATAGCCCTCAAATAAAAGGAAATGTTCTTCTGAGTCTTGAAGCCGATCAAACTGAACATACCATGTTATGTACAGCAATCTACAGATACAGTTAGCCTCAGAGAGTTCACATGCTTATATAATGTGTGTGCTCCCTTTGCAGGGGAAATAAAGCTACACAAGTTAAAATTTAAATCCATTTTGAATACAGGATTTAAACATGTCATGTGCCATTTTTAGACTGATGTGTTTACTTTTACTTAAGTAAAGAATTATAACACTGCCTATAGGCTAATTCGTTTAATTAAAAAAAAAAGCTTAAACTCCATAAATACTAATAAACCCATACTGAAGACTACTTGAATGTAAAACCCAAGGGTGGCTTGTGACATCATGGCTTGTATTAAAGTAAATAAAGCCATCAAGCTTTCATTTCTCCAGAAAATGACTGGTGAGCACAGGAGCATCAGGTTTAAACTTAAATAACCCAAAAAAACATTGTCATTACCCTTCAGACAGCATCTTTTTGACCCTCTCCTTCTCTGCTGTCAGCTCCACTTCGGCACTCTTGCTGCGAAACAGCTTTTCCTCCCCCGGCCCGTTGACCGTGAGCAGTGGCGGAGAATGACGCTCCTCAGACAACTCCTGGACCAAAAGGGATGACATCACAAACAAAATGACAAAATTAGGCTAATTAACAAGGGCGAGTTCCACTTTGTACTAAATGAATATGAGTGGAATTAAATGTTCATTTTGGCACGTGGCTTAGTTCCTGGTTTTATGAAACCTGGTTAGTTTTGCTAACAATTTAGTCAATTTATTTAAGAGAATTGTGTAATAATAAAGATCATCATGAACAATACTAGTCCATTCATTAGCTGTACTACAGCTGTCATTCATACCACATATTCCTCCTCAGCAGATGCGGTGTTAGGATTGAAATTTTTATCCAAGCACTTCTATATTCTTGTCCTGATGTTTACTGTATCTTGCATATTTTAGCTTTATTATATTTTATCTGCGGTTTGGTCAAATAAAACCCTTCATAGTGATGTTTGTTGGGGGGGGGGGGGGGGGGGGGGGGGCTTCCACTTTTGCTGCAAGTAGGAGCCAACTGGAAAGATCAAGTCAAATTTTCATCATCATGCATTCTTGATTTTTTGGGTCAAGCACCCAGAATTTTGCTTAGGTGATTAGTTTCACCTGAGCAAATTCTAACAATAGACTAACTGTATGATGCATTTATTCTGATTCAATAATAATAAAAGTAGAAGTAATAATAACCATCGGACTAACCAGAACCATGATAATATCAGCAATACTAACTTAATAGGTTGTGACTAGTGCTTTAGTTAATATTAACAGCGTTATCTTGAAAACTCTTTTGGGAGTAGAGATTAGGGCTTCAAACAAGACAGTTGGTGCTTCACAGTAACATATAGCACCTGTCACCTTGACTTTAAACACTGAATGGATCCGCAGCCATGAGGCAACAAGCAGGTTCAACTTGTTCCTTGTTTATAGTCTGGTTACTACAATTATGTGCAAACAAATGTGGTCACTGGGAGATTTGCAGGTTTAGTACAGTGCTAAATCTGCAAAATATGCAAAATTTGCCTTTGCTTTTCATTATCCTTTCCTCTTTAGAAGTAGCGTACAGTATAAAATAAAAGGTTAAATAAACTGAATAGTGACACAATGCAAGAAGAGCCATTTAGCCCCCCCCCCAAAAAAATCCCCTTTGAATATGACATTAAAGCATGCCAGCCTGGCACAGTCAAGTCTAACCAATCTGCTTTAATATTTTCCTTCCCTTCTGCCCAGAAATGGGTTCAAGCTTCCTTTCCTCCATTTGAGGCTGTGGGCTATAAGACTGAAAGCAAACACTGAAAGAAAGTCTCCTTTTTTAAAAGCATGCAGCTGAATTAACTTGGGCACATTTCTATACCCGCATCGTCCTTCTTTCTGTGTGATAACCTAAATCTGATATTGTCCACGACCAAGTGCCTCACTGAAGCATCACCACCCTGCACTTATTGTAAAAAAAAAAAAGAAGAAGCTTGCATTATTAATTTGAGTGAGCCTGAGTGTATTACCCTAAGGTCAATAGTATATATTCTATAGCTGAGCAGCTAGCCCTCTGTCTGACCTAATGGATGAATATGGAAACATAACACACAGTTGACTCATGTGGATGAGGACTGTGTCCAGAGGAAGGAAACCCAGAACAAGAAAAATCAAAGCCAAGACAACTCTAGTCCGGCCCCAAAGCCAACGGATCGACTGTGCGTATCTCTGAATAATTCATAATGTGGATCATGTTTAAGTCATAAATGGGATTACAAATTTACAGCATTTTTTTCCGTATGTTGTTCACTAAGAGGCTGAGTGGAAACAAGACAGAGACACTGGAGCACAAGCGTGTGACCAGCCACTAATTAGGCAGAGTTCAAAGGAATCTTCACTTCTTTAAAAAAAAAGGACAATTCTGCCCGTCATCTGTTCTCAGAGGAGATTCAAGGATATCATTGAAGTGTACAGTCTGGATCTTCTCAATTTTGGTGAAAGAAAATTCAGATGAATTTATCTCTATGTTGCCATATTCTGTACATTTTCAGTAGTTTGTAACATATCAAATGACATTTTGGGTTGTTGTTGCCGTCATTAACAAAGCTTTTACCCTTTTGTACCAAACATCAGCGGTGCTGTGAAGCTAAATTTACTCTGAAGTCAACTTTGATCAGTCTCCAGATGAATTATTGAGCACGATAGTCAATGCAACGCTGAGATGCACGACGACGAACACCGCGGTCCCTTAGACAAAAGAAGTTGGTCTTCTTTGTGTTGCTTTTCATTGTGGGGTGGAGTGTGTGTACTTTTACGCACCTGGGAGAGCTGAGAGATGAAGATGTCCCATGATGCATCAGGGGAAATGGAGAGGGAATGGGCATGAGGAGAAATAGAAAAGAATAGTTACTATACAATTAAGACAATGCCATTGATTTGACCATACATACTGTTCATGATTACCATTCACCAAGTTGTCTTTGTTTTGTTTAATCTTTGTTTCTGTATGGCTATAGATAGTTTCTGGTTTGTTTTGGAGAGAAGTGAAGAAGAGGGTCAGCGGGACTGCAACTGAAGGCAGAACAAAGAAAACAAACCATATCGAAAGAGGAAGAACGGGTCACAGTTCCGCCCACATTTGTTTGAGTGACATAAGATCCCTGGGAAGTGAACAGTGAGGGCTTAGCAAAATCCAGAGACCGCATAAAGATGCAAATCGAATAGATTCACATTCTTCTATTTACTCATCAGCTGTGTGAAATACAATTAAAAAGACCATCAAATCCAATAAATGCACATGCACACAGTGTGCTAATTAAATATTACGTGTGAATATGTGTGTTCCTTCCTTTGTAATCGATGGAAATCCCAGATACTTTCACATTGAAAGGGGTTTCTGAGACCTTTCCTCGTGACATCTCTACACCACCGTTCCTCTTAAGTACATCTACGCTGTTTATTTATTTATCCACGCATCAGTCCATTTGCTCACTTAGCTTTATAAAGCTCCTGTTTCCCGTTTCATTGAGACCACACACCTGACTCATTTATTCATGCGACCATGCATCAGAGGTGCATGCTTCACTTGAAGCACCTGTCCTGCTGACTAAACAACACTCGCAGCTCAAAACACACACAGACACACACACTTCGGTTTAGTTGGTTTTAATGCCAAGTCTGTGGTTTAAAATATTGATGAGTGGCATTTCTGTTTGCTT